>NW_011888925.1:353194-359623 GCF_000151845.1 Pteropus vampyrus | reverse complement strand
GGCACCTAGCAACAGCGTCCCCAGCCTCTGAAGTCATTCTAAGGCCAGAGCCCACTGAGGGGCTGACCTGGCCAGGAGAAGGTATCAGGAGCTGCCCAGGCAAGGTCCTCCCTCCTTGCCTCTGGCCCCTATTGTCAGCCTCCCCCGACTGGGCCCGGCAGAGCTGCTGTCTGAATGACAGGAAATAAAAGATAATCCCGAACAATCACTCCCACTTACTGAGTACCCACTTCTCGCCAGACACTTTGCATCCTTTATCTCCAGTCCTCTTAGTAGCTCTTCCAGGTAGCTATTATTATCCTTCTTTTCACACGGGGAAAATGAGGTTTAAGGCAAGCAAAGTGGCCGGAGATCTCGCAATCAGAAACCAGCATTGGTATTCAGACATGCGTGGGTCCAGACCCCGCTTTCAGCCTCTCGGTGAATTAATGTTTACTGTGTTCTAGAGCCAAATCTGCGCCAAGCTCTCGTACACACATTACCTCGTGTAATCCTTCCCCAAAATACCTTGCGAACGGGGGACGGTTATTACAGGGCCCATAAGCCACAGCGGCGGAGAGGGTGGCAAAGACTTGCCGCCTTTGACGAAGTGCTGCCTCTCTCAGTGCCTGTTCCCTCCTCTCCACTAAGGACTCTAACTGCACCCGCCTCGTTGGCAGGTTTCGTGAAAGCGCCAACTCGGCACCTGACAGATAGTTGATGCTCGGCTTTTAAAGCTGCTCTTCTTAGCCTTTTTTTTTTTTTTTTTTTGCAGATGAGAAAGGTGAGGCCCAAGGATCAGTTGCTCGGGCCTCACAGTTGGCGGGAGCGGAGCCCAGACTAAAACTGGAGTGAGCCACCTCCGGGGTCCCTGCTCCTCCCGTGATGGACCACGTGCCCCACGTTGGCTTGAAGGCTTATAAATGCTAGCCGTTGGATCTTTGGGAAGGAAGGGATGGGAGTGGGGCGGGGGAGTCCTGATTTGTAGCACTTGTCAATTTCTGGGGTGTAAAGACTCCCATCACGGCTGCTTTCAAACTGCTAAGGCAGTGTCACTGAACGGGAAGCTGGGGAGACGTGCTCAGCAGCCCACCGCTACCTGGTGTTCCCGCCATACACAGTAGATGGAAGTAACCTCAAGGGCACAAATGACAGAAATGGAGCAACATCGTGAGGAGATGATGACTTCGAAGTACTCGTTACCTTCATTTTTACTATATTATTAAATGGTAAGTTTATGTAATTTAATTTTGAACAGTAGCTGAGTTCAACAATCAGCTTGTAAATTTCATCTTCAGCTCTTAGGCGCAGTGAGCTGGCTCCAGTGCACCCCAGCCTTTGGGGGGAGTGCGGCGTGAATGAAGGGGAGATCCTTGCTGCACTCACCCCGAGGTGAAAGGAGGGGACTTGTAAGGTTGTCCGGCCATCAGTTTTGGGGGGAGCAGGTGGGGTTAAGATCAGGGGCTGAGGAGTCAGGTACCCTGGGCTTGAATCCTGGCTCTACCACCTATTATGAGCTAATAATCCTTCATCAGTTAGAACCTCAGTTTCCCGCACCTTGCCCCCACAGGGAGGTCCTGGACTCAGAAGTGACCAGGGCCTGGAGGAGGCGTGGCAGGCACCCATCCTCCAGAGTCACAATTCTATTCAGGGATCAGAAGCTGCAAGGACAGATGCGAATGCACACAGCCTTGCCCTCCCTGGAGGACCTCCGGTCTCAGGACAGAGGCTCAGGTGAGCCCCACCCACGGAGGGTAAGATAGGGTGCCAGGGGTGGGGGGTTGGGAGGGTGGGGGTGGTGGAAGGCTCACCCAGGGCGAAGGGAAGGAGTGCCTATTCTCAAAGCGTCTGTAGAGAAGTGGTCACAAGCAAGAGCTCAGATTCTGAAGCCAGCTGGCACGGGCCCTGGCTCTGCCACTTCATAACTCTAAGACTTGGTGCCTGTTATTTGTGCCTCAGTGATAACTGTACCTACCTGTGGGGTAGCAGGACACATAAGGCACTCAGTCCAGTACTCCTGGCACACTTAGATGGTAAGTGTCATCTAAGAGTTAGGGAAAGGCCTTGACTAAAGTTAGGGCCCAAGGGTTAAAAACAGGGGAATTCCATGCAGCCCTGCCCTTGGGGAGCCCAGAGTCTCCCCGGGTCTCAGACACAGCCAGTGTGATAGAGCCAGAGAAAACTCAGTTCAGGAACCTAAGCCTGTTTCTTGCACTTGGAAGAAAGTAACACAGCGCCCACCTGGCAGGGGTGCTGCTGGATTTGAAATACCTTATGCACAGTGTCTAGCAAGCAGCAGGCCTGCACCAGGCGGAGATGAGGGCGGACGTTCCATGTGGAAGGCCCGACAAGGGCAAAGGTGGGGAGGCCTGGGCGCTGAGAGCTGTGGTGACTGGTCCCGTGTGGCTGGGGCACTGTGTGGGGAGGACGGGCTCCGCTGCGGGAGGAAGTCTCCGGGAGGCTGTGGCCGGGTTTTCCTTTTTTGCAGGGTGGTGAAAGGTTTGAAATCGTCCCATAGCGCTGTGAGGGAAGCTCTTGGGCTTCTGAGCACGGCTTGGGCTGGACCCTGCAAAAGACTTGAGCAGGAATTCCAGAAGCCAAGGCTCCCCTAGTTTGAGCTGCCCGCCAGCGGCCGGCCACTCGGTAACCTGTGTTTTTTTTGTTTGTTTTTTTGTTTTTGTTTTTTTGCTGTGTGGCGACACCCAGCGGCCGTAACTAGGAACTACAGGACGTGCAGCAGGTGCGGCCGGAGAGGCGCAGGAAGCGGGCAGAGCGACTAAATCGCCCCAGCCACAGGCGCCGGGCCTCACCCACCCCCAGGCTCTCCAGAACAGAAGGGGCAGGCCTGGACAAGGAGTATTTCCGGCAAGGGCCCAGAACCTGCAAGGAGGAAGGAGCCTAGGGGCTGTGAACCCGGTGCTGGTCCGATTGCTGGTGACCCGATTGCTGTGTGACTTTTCAGCTTCTCACCTCTGGGCCTGTTTTTCTATCTGCAAAGTGAAGGGGCAGACTAAATCCTTCTAGATTTTAAGTTGGAAATCCTGGGCTCACGTCAGCCCATCTTCCCATAACTGTTCCCATTTATAAAGCACTTCCTCTGTGAGAGAGTCAGCTTTTCACTTTTCCCTCCTTGCAAGACAGCAAGTATTATCCCCATTTTACATATGAGGAAACTGCCCCAGACCTCACAGGCAGGAAAGGGTGGAGCCAGTGTTGACTCTGGAATTGCTCCAGGCCTGCTGGAATGTGCTGGCGAATTGCTGGTTGTAAAGTGCTGGGACTGTCATTGTAGGCTCAGCACCAACCGCTTGGTTGAGCTCAGTGATTTTTCTAAAGGCATGGGCTGCCCTGGCTAGATGGGTGACCGCTTTGTCCTTTCTAGACCTGCCCACTCCTGAGCAATAAGATGGGCCCTTGTTTCCTTCATGTGAGAAGGCAGGGAGGGGTACAGATACCTGGGGGCCAGCCCTGGACAACAGCAGCTGCCTCCCCTCTGAAGCTTTAAAGGTGGAGGCTCAGGCACAAGCAAGATGACATTCTAGGGCCCTGGCCCATGGAACTCCTTAGCTGGGACCAATAGGGACAGGCCCTCAAAGGCGTCCGAGGCCAGCATGCACCATTCTTTGGCTGCTGAGTACTGAACTGGGACAGACATCTGCACTCCGTGCTCTGGGCTGAGTGAGCTTCAGGTCCCCAAAGGAGGACCACCTCGGGCAAAGGAGACAGCCCGCCACCAAGCATGGCTCCTTTTGCTTTGATTGACGTGGCTGGCCTCAGAAGACAGGGCCAGAGCTCTCATCAGGAAGAGACAGGTTAAAGGAGGGAAAAGCTTCCTACCACACCCAGCCTTCTAACGGGGACAGGGAGGAGTGAGTTCTCCGTGCCAGGAAGCATTCAAGCAGAAGTTTGAATCTGCTTGAATCTGGATGACAATAATAGCAAACTCTCATTCAGAGTTTATTAGGTACCAGGAGCTGTTCTACGCATCACACCTGTTAATACATTTAAACTTCACCACACTGTATAGTGTGTTCCTGTGTGGTCGGTGGTATCAGCACCTTTGTTTTACAGATGAAGAAACTGAAACAGAGAGGCCGCATAATTTGTCCAGGGTCACACAGCTAACAAACTAGGGGAGGGGTTATTATTTGAATCCGGGCAGGCTGGCTCCCAAGTTGTGCTGGTGACGACTTTGACACTGCCTTGTGGGCTGAGGTAGAGGTTCTCCAGGCTATTTTCAAAATGATAGTTTTCAAAAATCCTTTTTTAAAAACTCTTCCCTCCCATGCTCTCTCCTGCATCCAGCTCCTTAGTCTGTGCTGGGTGCTGCTGGGCGAAAATCCACAGAAGGTTTAAAGTCATCCCAATCGGCCAAGATGATTAAAAAGTGGGAAGCAGGACCCTGGGACACGACTGGGCAGGAGGCTTGAAGTGATGAGAGGGGACTTCATTATATATACTTTTTTTTTTTTTAATTATGGTAAAATATACCTAACATAAAATTTACCATTGTAGCCATTTTAAGTGTATAGTTCTGCGGCATTGATACATTCATAATATTGCACTACCATGATCACCACCCATTTCCAGACTTTTTTCATCTTCGTAAATTAAAATTCTCATCCCCCAGCCCCTGGCAACCGCCAAGCTACTTTCTGTCTCTATAAAGTTGACTACTCTAGAAACTTCACAGGAGAGGAATCGTACAATATTTGTCTTTTTTGTGTTTGGTTTATTTCACTTAGCATAATGTCCTCAAGGTTGGACCACATTGTACCATGTGTCAGAATTTCCTTCTTTTTAAGGCTGAATAATATTCCACTGTATGTGTAACCACATGTTTTTTTATCCATTTATCCATAGGGGGACACTTGGGTTGTTTCTGCCTTTTGGTTATTGTGAATAATACTGCCGTGAGCATGGGCGTACGAGTATCTCGAATCCCTCTTTTAATTGTCTTGGGTGTGTAGCCGGAAGTGGAACCGCTGGGTCATATTATACTCATACTTGGGGGGTCCCTGTGCTGGAGACGGGGACAGGCACAAAGGGCAATGTTTCCTGGCTTCAGCAGGGCCCTGAGGCAAAGGGGTGCTAGGGAGGAGGGGTGAGATCAGGAGTTGCCCCCAGGAAAGGCCTGGGCCGCCCCATTAGGCTGGAAAGGAAGAGGCAGGGGTGCCGACGTCTTGGGTGAGCTGAGGGCACATCCTGCTCCATCCTGAGCCTCTTCTAGAACTTGGGTTTCAGGTCTGGCTCTGGCACAAATACTGCTGTGTGACTTTCCTTCATTAACCACCCCTCTCTGGGCTTGCTGCCTGTGGAAAGAGGGGACTGGGCCGGAACAGGAGGTTAGGCTTATTTGTTTTTAGTTTGAGATGTGTTGTTTGTTTGGCCTCAGGGCCTTGGGACTCTTTCTTCCAACACTGAAATGATGGTTGTCCTCACGTCTCCTTCCACCTCCACCCCACTCTTTCGCCGTCTTTCCTCTCTGCCTTGTTACAGGGGCGTGTGGAAGGGAGTCTGCCTCACCCCAGCCCACACTGGCCTGGCCCCCTGGGCCCGCTGGACGTGTACTGGCAGTGTCTCCTCAGGTGTGTCTACCAGGGCGACAGGGTCCCCAGAACAGAGCTCATGAAACCTCTCATTCTGCCAACAGGAACACTGTTTCTGAGCCCAGATTCTTCGGAAGCCACCTGACAATCCTCATCCAGGCCAGGTGTCCCCAGTGTGTGATCACCTGTGTCTCAGCTGCTCCTAGTGACTCTCTGGAGTGGAGCGATTTCAAGCTGAGACATAGCACACAGGTGGTCGTGGAAGGGAGTGCTGACTGGGGCAACGCCAAGCCCATGAGGCCCTCTCATCCATGGGGTGGGGGCCTGGCTCCGCTGAGGACAGCGTGCCCAGGGGAGAGGATGCTTCTCTCCCCGTCACAGCAGGATGCCTGCTATTCCGGGGCTGTCGTGACAATGAAATGAAGGCTGTAAGAAACAAGCTCAGCGTGGTACCTGAACTACGGACACCAGTGAGTGACAAGGGTGTGATTATCATGGGTGTAAAGACTGAGTCCAGGGAGAGAGCCCGCTGACAGGCCAGATGACTTCGGGCTCCGCTGTCGATTTTCCAGCTTCTCCAGTGTGGCAGGACCACTGCCTGAGTGAGGCGGGAGGGCCGCCGGGGCTGGGATTTTAAAACTCCCACTTTTAAAAAGTGCTCTGGTGGCTCTCCTCACCGCGTTATCACCAACAGGAACTGAAACGGCCGTGTCTAAGGGCCTAAGTAAGGCCCCTCTCACTGTGTCTCTGCCTTTCCCAACAGGAAGGACTGACTCCCCTGATGGTCTGAGCGCTCGCTCTCCACCGCCCACCATGCTAGCATCACTTCTTGTTGCTTGGTTCCCCCCTCGGTGGACGTTTCCTGGAAGAACTCTGTTGTGCTTATTTGATGGCTGTTCTG
>NW_011888925.1:349297-351784 GCF_000151845.1 Pteropus vampyrus | reverse complement strand
TTAAGACCTAAAACTGTAAAACTCCTAGAAGAAAACACAGGGAAAAAGCTCTTTGACATTGATCTTAGCAATGATTTTGTGGCTATGACACCAAAAGCACAAACAACAAAAGCAAAAAGAAATAAGTGGGACTAGATGATACAAAAAAGCTTCTGCACTCAGCAAAAGAAACAATCAACACAATGAAAAGGTAACCTACGAAATGAGAGAAAATATTTGTGAATCATATTATCAGAGAAGGGATAAATATCCAAAAAAAAAAAAAGGAACTCACACAACTCAATAGCAAAAGACAAATAACCCAGTTTAAAAATGGGCAAAGGACATTAATAGATATTTTCCCAAAGAATATATACCAATGGCCAACAAGTACATGAAAAGGTGCTCAACATCACTAAGCACCAAGAAAATGAAAATGAAAACCACCGTAAGACACCACCTCACACCTGTTAGAACGGCTATTATCAAAAAGACAAGGAATAACGAGTGTTGGTGAGATGCAGAGAAAAGGGAACCCTTATGCACTGTTGGTGGGAATGCAAAATGGGGCAGCTGCTATGGAAAACAGTATGGAGGTTCTTCAAAAAATTAAAACTAGAACTACCGTGTGGCCCAGAAATTCTACTTCTGTGTATATATCCAAAGGATACAAAATCACTAGCTTGAAGAGATTCCTGCACCCTCACCTTCTTTGCAGCATTTTTCACAATAGCCAAGACATGGAAACAACCTAAGTGTTTGTCGATGGATGAATGGATAAAGTGGTACATATATAATGGAATATTATTCAATCATAAGAAGGAAACCCCACCATTTGCAACGACACGGGTGAAACTTGAGGGCATTATGCTAAGTGAAATAAGTCAGAGAAAGACAGACACTGTCGGATGGCACTTATAGGTGGAATCCAAAAAGAACAAAATCACTCTTAGAAACAGAATAAAACTGGTGGTAGCCAGAGGCAAGGGGGGTGGGGGGGGTGGATTGGTGAAAGAAGTCAAAGGGTCCCAACTTCTGGTTACAAAATGAATAAGTTCTGGGGGCCCAGTGTGTAGCATCGTGAGTATTGTTCACGATATCGTACACTTGGAAGTGGCTAAGTGAGTAGATCTTAAAAGTTCTCACTGTACATACGAAATGTGATGGACATATTAACTAACCTTACTGTGATAATCATTTAGCAATACATACACATATTAAACCATCATGTTGTACACCATAAATTCACACGATGAGATGTGTCAATTATATCTCAATAAAGCTGGAAAAAAGAAAAGCAAAAAAAAAAATTAATTTAATTTCAAAATTAAAATCTAAAAAAAAAAGCCTGTGACTGAGACTTGAAACTTCCACGAGCAGGAAATGGACTGAGAAATCCACAGCCCTCAAGGAGGGCAGAGCTCCAACCCCAGTGTGAGCAAGAAATAGACTTTTCTTGCTGTTTGGATCCACTGAGATCTGGGGCTGGTTGTTGCCACAGCACTACCTAGGCCTTCTTAACTTTTAAGCATTGTTATTTTTAAACATTCTCTTATTATTTCAGAATTAAGTGCAAACATTTCAACATGACAGAAAATCTGCCATCCCCCTTCCAAGCCTCATCTCTGAGGCTTTCCCACCGGATGCCCAGGCAGATAACAGGGGGCTAGTTGTGTGTGTTGGGGCAGGGGGTGTGCAGAGAGGTGGGAGAGATCAGAGTGCTGTGACCGCAGGCAGTGGCCCTGGGGAAGAGGTGATTGGGAGAACACTGGCCCCAAAGCACAGCGTAGGGCTCCCAAAGGGGGCAAACTCTCTGATGTTTTAGGAGAGATGTAGATAAACATGTTTTTAACAATTTGTGTGCTTAAAGTACTTAGTGATGGCAACAGTAAATTTCTTATGATAAAGTAATCCTGTAGAGGGGCCGGGAGGGCTGGTGTAGAACCAGGCTGCCTGGCTGCTCGTCCCACCACCCCCACGCACCAGCTGAGTGACCTCAGGAAAGTGGTACAACTTTTCGGCACCCCAGTTGCCCAGTTAAAATGGGATGATCAGAGTGCCTCTACCTTTGTGAGAAATAAATGAGCTAAATTAGAAGTGCCTCACATGGTAAGCTCATCTCACTGTTATTAGTCTCTGGATAGAGCTAGAAGCAGCATGTTTTGGGCTCTCTTCCCAACACTGACCAGGACACCGAGCACCTGGGCAATGCGCTGTGTGAGGAATTGAGGAGTGCCACCTTCAGTCTGAGGTTATTAAGAGTGGCTGTGAGTTTTCCATTCTCTGTGGGTGGGGACGCCGTGTTGGGATAGAAGAACCAAAAGATGGAAACAGCCTGGACCCCTGAGTCACTGCATGGAGGTCAACTGCCCTGGACAGCTGTCTTTCTCTCATCAGGGTTGCGATAGAGAAACCTTCAGCCCCTGAGGTCTGGGATTTTGTTTGCTACTGCGGCATAGGCAAAGAACTGAAGATGTGAGGACTTCCTGGGAAAGAGGTATAGATGTG
>NW_011888925.1:346661-348952 GCF_000151845.1 Pteropus vampyrus | reverse complement strand
ATGGCCTTATAAGCGCACGAAAAAATATTCAGCATCATTAATTATCAGAGGAATGCAAATTAAAACCACAATGAGGCACCAGTACCTACCCACCAGATAAGCTAAAATTTGAAGGACTGACGCCACCAAATGTTGACAAGGTTGTAAGTCAATCGGATCTCTCCTCCCTCGTTGGTAGAAATATAAAATGGTACATCTACTTTAGTTCTGACAGTTGCTTTAAAACTAGACATACACCTACCTATGACCCAGCAATTCTACTGCTAGATATTTAATAAGAGAAACAAAAACATTTGCTCGTAAGACTTGTTTGTAGTATCTTCACTCATAATAGCCCAATACTGGGAACAGCTCAGGTGTGCAGCAATAGGTAAATGGATAGACTAAACAGGATAGTGTCATACAATGGAATAAATAGGGACAAATACTGATATGTGTTATGACATGGATCGAACTCAGAAACATGCTGAAAGCAGTTACACACACAAGAGTACATATTATATGATTCCATCTACATGAAATTCTAGAACAGACCAAACTAATCTATGGTGGAAAAAAATCAGAGATATGCTTGCCTGGGGGTGTGGGGCAGTGTGTCGTGGGGCTGACTGGGATGGAGCATGAGGGAACTTTCTAGGGTGATGGTAGGAATTTCTGTATCTTGATAGGAATTTGGTTGTCAAAGTGTATCTAGTTTTGGTCAAAACTCAGCAAATGTACAAATGTAGATTTGTGCTTTCTACACCTGAAACTAATATATTGTATGTCTACTGTAATTGAAAGACAAAAATTAAAAAAAATTTAAAATGTGTGCATTTCAATGTATGTGCATTTTACAGCAAAAGAAAAAAACTTCAAATATTGAACTCTAGTTAATGACATGCACTCTGAAGTATTTAGGGAAAGCATTCTAATGTAATTTTCTTTAAAATGCATCAAAAAGAAGATGGATTGATGATGGGTGGAGAGGGAGGGAAAGATGGGCAGATAAGCAACAAATCAAGGAGAATAAAAAACTAATAGAATCTATGTGGTAGATATACGGGTGGTCACTGTAAAATTCAACATTGCTATGCTTGAATTTTTAATAAGATGTTAAAAAAATCAATAACATTTCATGTATTTATTTTTGTTACCTGTTTAATTTTGGCAAGTGACACTATTGATATAATTTTTTCATGTATGGTTGTGGTTTCCTTTTAAAATTAATTTGTTTAAATAAAAAAAGGGACTCAACTTAAGAAAGATAGTAAGTAAATATTAGTATAGATGGTATGTAGATGTGGCAAAGTTCACGATGGCAAGGAGTGAACGGGATCAGTATGGGACAAGGAGGTGTTCAAAGTAACTCTAAGGGAACCTGGATTTAAATCCTGTCTTGCTGCTTCCTGGCCGTGTGAGCATGGGCAAGCCTCTCTGGGTTTCGATTTCCTCATGCAGAAATGGGATAGTGCAACCTCCTCTGAAGGGGGCTTGTTTGCGAGTATGAATGAGACAGACCAGGGAAAGAAAGCTTAGTAGGTAGGCCACAGTAAGTGTAACCTCGCTCGCTGCACATGAGAAAGGCAGAGAGCATTGCTCTCTGGGACAGCAGCTTGAGGGACGCGGTGGAGCAAGGAGTGTGTACGCATGTGTTGAGGGGCGGGGGGAGTCTAAGAGGGCCCACCAGACTGAATGGGAGGAGAAAGCAGAGAGAGAGCTGGTACTGAGCACCCACACAGACACGACTCCCAGCTATTTCTGCTTCTCCAGCACACCCTCCTTGTGGGAAATGAGATGCCAACCCCCAGCTGTGGTGGATGGACCCTGGTGCCCTGTGCTCCAGGACCGTGGGGTGCAGCGTCCATATCAAAGAACGCCTAGGTTGGGGACTCTGCTTCTTTTAACATCCCAGATCTTCCAGAGGCCTGGGCAGAGAACCAAGAACTCTCCACTTTCCACAGTGAAAGAGACAGGCCTAATGCACTAAAACCCTTCTCTCTGGGAGCGTCCCCTTCGGCCATCCTTGGCCACATCTGAAATGGGCGTGACAGAGCATGTCCTCTTTGAGGTGGCATACTCTCCCTCCTGCTCATGGGTGGTTGGAGGTCCAAAGTTTTAGAACTGAAAACTGTCAAGAAATTTTGTGAAGGGAGGGAAGCCTGACTCCTGGTTCCCTCGGCAATACAATTCTTCGAAATCTACTTATTTCTAGTCGGTTCTGTGTGCCGTAGCCATACTTGCCTAGTCTTTTCCTAGACATAATTCCTGAGCCTAACTTGCTTTGCTGGTTCACTTCCATACCGCTTCCT
>NW_011888925.1:343920-346611 GCF_000151845.1 Pteropus vampyrus | reverse complement strand
CACCAGCTGAGTGACCTCAGGAAAGTGGTACAACTTTTCGGCACCCCAGTTGCCCAGTTAAAATGGGATGATCAGAGTGCCTCTACCTTTGTGAGAAATAAATGAGCTAAATTAGAAGTGCCTCACATGGTAAGCTCATCTCACTGTTATTAGTCTCTGGATAGAGCTAGAAGCAGCATGTTTTGGGCTCTCTTCCCAACACTGACCAGGACACCGAGCACTTGACCACGTGAACCTCCTGCCACCTGGGCAATGGACAGTGCAGGTGGCAGGGGTCACTGGTGTGAGTTTTCAAGCACCGAATTTACACACACACATCACCACAAGAAACATTCCTGGACACTGACAACCATTTTTTATGTGACAGACTGATAAATAATTGCATCAGAGAAGGCGGTTAAAATCTTTTGCTCTCTCTACCTACATACATATGGCTGTTGGCACTATCAATGCTGGTTAATATCGCGGTTTAAAAACGAGAATTTCTTCTTGATGGAGCACTTCATCCTCATTTTAGATATAAGTGACATTAAACCAAATGCCCTTTTATAACAGACTGGTCCTAACCAGCTCCGGTTTTCTCAATGAGAAACTTACTTTTAAACATGAATTTCTGTAACTCAATTAGACTGCTTGCATTCAAACTTAATCTTCATTTAAACATTTTATTAAATTTTTTAATAACATTGTTTTTGTTTGTTTTCATGGTTATAGATGTGATTTTTGACAAAAATGCCAAAGCAATCCAATAGGAAAAGAAGTCTTTTTAATAAATGATGATGGAATAAGTGGGCACCTATATGGAAAACAAAAAGAACCTCAAATCTTACTCACACTATACCTAAAAATTCATTCAAGATATCTTCATGACTTGGGGATAAGCAATGGCTTCTTCAACAGGTCACAAAGAGCAACATAAAATAGCTGATAAATTGAACTTCCTCAAAATTTAAAACTTCAGCTCTACAAAAGACACTGTTAAGAAAATGAACATATAAACCACAGATTGGGTAAAAATATTTGCAAACGTGTCTGGAAAAGGACCAGTATGCAGGATATATAAAGAACTCCTACAATTCAATAATAAAATGACAACCAAATCTTAAAATGGGCAAAAGACTTGGATACTCAACAAAAGATATATGGCCTTATAAGCGCACGAAAAAATATTCAGCATCATTAATTATCAGAGGAATGCAAATTAAAACCACAATGAGGCACCAGTACCTACCCACCAGATAAGCTAAAATTTGAAGGACTGACGCCACCAAATGTTGACAAGGTTGTAAGTCAATCGGATCTCTCCTCCCTCGTTGGTAGAAATATAAAATGGTACATCTACTTTAGTTCTGACAGTTGCTTTAAAACTAGACATACACCTACCTATGACCCAGCAATTCTACTGCTAGATATTTAATAAGAGAAACAAAAACATTTGCTCGTAAGACTTGTTTGTAGTATCTTCACTCATAATAGCCCAATACTGGGAACAGCTCAGGTGTGCAGCAATAGGTAAATGGATAGACTAAACAGGATAGTGTCATACAATGGAATAAATAGGGACAAATACTGATATGTGTTATGACATGGATCGAACTCAGAAACATGCTGAAAGCAGTTACACACACAAGAGTACATATTATATGATTCCATCTACATGAAATTCTAGAACAGACCAAACTAATCTATGGTGGAAAAAAATCAGAGATATGCTTGCCTGGGGGTGTGGGGCAGTGTGTCGTGGGGCTGACTGGGATGGAGCATGAGGGAACTTTCTAGGGTGATGGTAGGAATTTCTGTATCTTGATAGGAATTTGGTTGTCAAAGTGTATCTAGTTTTGGTCAAAACTCAGCAAATGTACAAATGTAGATTTGTGCTTTCTACACCTGAAACTAATATATTGTATGTCTACTGTAATTGAAAGACAAAAATTAAAAAAAATTTAAAATGTGTGCATTTCAATGTATGTGCATTTTACAGCAAAAGAAAAAAACTTCAAATATTGAACTCTAGTTAATGACATGCACTCTGAAGTATTTAGGGAAAGCATTCTAATGTAATTTTCTTTAAAATGCATCAAAAAGAAGATGGATTGATGATGGGTGGAGAGGGAGGGAAAGATGGGCAGATAAGCAACAAATCAAGGAGAATAAAAAACTAATAGAATCTATGTGGTAGATATACGGGTGGTCACTGTAAAATTCAACATTGCTATGCTTGAATTTTTAATAAGATGTTAAAAAAATCAATAACATTTCATGTATTTATTTTTGTTACCTGTTTAATTTTGGCAAGTGACACCATTGATATAATTTTTTCATGTATGGTTGTGGTTTCCTTTTAAAATTAATTTGTTTAAATAAAAAAAGGGACTCAACTTAAGAAAGATAGTAAGTAAATATTAGTATAGATGGTATGTAGATGTGGCAAAGTTCACGATGGCAAGGAGTGAACGGGATCAGTATGGGACAAGGAGGTGTTCAAAGTAACTCTAAGGGAACCTGGATTTAAATCCTGTCTTGCTGCTTCCTGGCCGTGTGAGCATGGGCAAGCCTCTCTGGGTTTCGATTTCCTCATGCAGAAATGGGATAGTGCAACCTCCTCTGAAGGGGGCTTGTTTGCGAGTATGAATGAGACAGACCAGGGAAAGAAAGCTTAGTAGGTAGGCCACAGTAAGTGTAACCTCGCTC
>NW_011888925.1:339442-342375 GCF_000151845.1 Pteropus vampyrus | reverse complement strand
GTTCTATTTGAGACAGAGTTCGAGCAAAAGGTGTTTGACTTATGGATTCTGAAGACTTAAGTGGATAAGTGAGAAAATGGTGGGAAAAAAAGCAGTCTTTACTGACCCAGTTTAATGTGTCATGTGAGAGTCTGGAGATAGGATTCTTGGGACCTCTTCAGGTGGGCAGGGCACGGCCAGATGCTTATCTGTCCAGCGCAGGCTCTGAATGAGGCCAGCAAGCAGTGATGTGTCAAACCGAGGAATGAGTCTAGCTTCTATTCACGGACCTTTGGGGTGGGGGGTGCTGCTGGCCTTTGCTATATGTTTATTAATATTTTTAAAAAATGTACTGTGGCCGGCCTAGTTTTACTTAATGCCTAATAAAGAGAAAAACTGTTTACATAGCACCCCTGGGTCTGACACTGAGCAGCTGAAGTTAGCAAGATCCTTCACTTTCAGAGATGACACAAGCCAGCAGCCCAGGAGGAAAACAATTCCTTTAGAAGCGTGCCATTCCCAGGTGAAAGTGGCAGCAGTTGGACATTATGTTAAATAAGACAAAATCAGAGTAAGGAGAGATCAAACCCCAGGGGAAAAAAACCCCAACTGCATACTTGGCTACTGGGGTTTGTTGCGTAAGTGTCCAGGATAGATGAGCAAGTCGCTGCCCAATTCATGTGCACTTTTTACAGTCCAGATATCTCTCTATATATAAACTCTCTGCCTGTTCAACATTTTCCTCACAGTACATCAAATGAGGCCCGAGAATGGCCAGAGTCTGTGGTAAGCATCCAGGGTGACATCTGTCTTCTCGTCTGCCCTGGTTCCGCCTTCTAGATCTTATTCCCATTCCTTACTTAGGTGAGCGCTACAGATTTTTCCATCAAAGGTCTTGTCACCAAGGTCTGTTTTCTCTCCCAGTGAAAGATACCCCGTGGTTCTTTAATAGGCTCGGCTTTCTATCTGCAGATGAGGCTGCCTGCACATAGCCTGCTGAACTTCCTGACACACCACGCGGTTTGTTAGCAGACAGGTTTTAAGTCTCAGGCTGATGCTATGACCAAACGCTGACACTGAATATCTACTGAGAGCTTACTGTGTGCTGGAGACCCTGTAAGAACTTTATATGCTTTACCCCTTCCTTCTCATCTGATCTTCACAGCTGGTTAAGACAGGGAGCATCACCATGCCCATTTCATAGATGAGGAAACTGAGGCTCAAGCCAATGCATTTACCCAGCAAGCAAGCAGCAGTGCCAGATTCAAACTCGTACCCAGTGCTTCCTCACTTACGAGACCTACTCTGGGTGACCAAGTGATTACCTGGGGGAGCATCTGGCAGCTTCCTGCCCCATACATAACACACAGGTCACATCTCAGAACTGTCAAGTTTCTTTGCTGTAACTTTTCAAAGCGTAGATTTCTACTAAGTTTCCATCAGTAAGGTAGCATGCTCTGGTAGAAAGTTCACAAGCTTTGGAGGCAGACTGAACTAAACGAGATTCTGGCTTTTTGACAGAACAGCTACTTGACCTTGGACGAATGACTCTGAGCCCCTTTTCTCACCTACAAAATAAGCAAACCACCACTTGTCTGTAGGAGTGCTGTGAGCTTTAATGTGATCATGTAAGCATAGGCTGGTTCTCTTCTCTTCTTCCCTTAGCCAGGGACACTGCAGAGCAGGCAGGACCATGACGCAGCTCCATGGGAACCCCGTAGCTCAACAACTCCAGAAACATGTGCTCCCTCCCTGCGTGCAGGTCTCACGCTCACCATCCACCTGGCAGCAGCTCTGGCCTGCCTTCCTCAGGCCCACACCTTCAGACAGTGCTGTCCCGGTCTGGGTGATGACTGTTCTGACAGGATCACAGCTCTGAGGGCGAAAGCCACCCCTAGCAATACGGAAGTCTTCTGGCCCTAGAGCTAAACACTAGTGGCTAATTCATTCCAACATAATTGTGGAGACTATAGAAATATGGAAAAAGTTTGCTATCGTGCTGTATGGAGATAGAAACCTGTGATTACGACCTTGTCAAACTCTATAAATATCTGGCTAGATTATACAAGAACAGACAAAATTAAATAATTGTGTGCGAGTTGGGGAACTGTGATTTTCCTTTTTAAAGCATTCCTTAATATTCAATTATTGTTCAGTTCATTAAGTGAACATTTTAAAGAAAATCTGATGAGAAAGTGGGCTCTTAGGCGGCATGCACGCAGCATTCCCGCCCGCTGCCCTCGTTCTGCCCACTGTGCCTTTGAAGGATGCAGCTCAGGGGGGCGTGGATCGGCCTCCCTTGGCAGGAAGAACCGTCCGGAGTTAGAAGCGGGGAACTGTACTGGAACAAAGCCCTGGGCACTCTGGGAAGCTTTCCATGTGACACCCTGGCTGGCTGCCTCTTTTCACTGAGCAGCTTCTGGCTGAGCCCATGAGCCAGAGCATTCGCTTCCCTACAGTGCCCTCCTGTGGCAGATGTCTGCCGGAGAAACGGCCAGGCCCAAGCGCTGGGCAACACTGACAAACCACTTCTGAGGCCTAGAACTGAACAAAAAATTGTTAGCATGAGACATACTGATCCACATGTCCTGGAGGAGAGGTGAGTCCATAATTTGTGGCAGGACGAATGGTCCGGGAGGGCTGAGTGTCTAAGGAAAAGCAGGAAGTCATAAGCAGTTAGGGTCCCTGGACGGAACCCCCCAAGACAGGCAGTGGTACACAGCTCATTGTGGCTTTTCAAAGAGGTATTCAAGATCTGGGGCCCGCAGTCTCTGCTCTTTGTTTTTGTTTTTAGCAAAGTCTCTCAGCAGTTCCATGACTTCATTTTCAAATATTTCCGGGGCTGGTTTTGCTTCTGTAAGAGAAGAATGGGCAGAAAGAACTGTGTCGGTCAGTCAATACTTAGGCATAAGGATCTTGAGACTTGCAACTCTGGTCTTGGCCAAGAGCCTGAG
>NW_011888925.1:335284-338376 GCF_000151845.1 Pteropus vampyrus | reverse complement strand
GAGCAGAGGTCACATGGCAACCAAATAGAATAAAATCTAAGGATAAAGGCCCCTCAAAGGAGAAACTGGACATGAGTACTTGCTTACCTGAGACAAGGCACAGGAAGAAGAGACACTGGGCACCATATAAACAGGTAAAGGGAATATAGCTAAACTATTTAGTAAACTGCTAAAAGCCAAGTGGGGCTAGCCACAGACATGGGAGCTCATATCCACCTGCAGGTTCTTCTCAACAAACCACCACTGAGTATGCTCCTGACAAACACTGGCTTCAGAGCAGGAGGCTAGAGAGAGCCTCCCTCAGTGATGGAGGCCAGGAGGAGGGAGGGGAGTAGCCAACACTGCAAAAAACAAAACAAAACAAAACAAAAAACCATAAAGCCCAGCCAGGCTGTTCTCTTCTACAGAACAAAAGCCTCAAGAAACTAGGAGGAGGTCAGCAAATCCTGTCTCCTTCAGGGCACACATGAGGACCCATGTGGGCTGGTGGAAGAGTAAAAGGGAAAAATATCCCCTTTCCTGTGGGATGGGTGGAGTCACTGAGAAAGCCCACCTCCAACACTCTGTGCCATAGGGACTGGTCACAGCTTCTGACCTATAGAAACTATAAGCTAATAAATGGATGTTATTAAAGTCACTAAGTGTGTGGTTATTTATTACATAGCCATAGAAAACTCATAGAGATAGAAAACACACACCATGCAAATACTAATAAAAGAAAGCAGGAATGTCTAAATTACTAACAGATACTCTGGAACAAGGAATATTATCATTAGCAATAAAGACAGATATTACATGATGATAAAGGAATCAATTCATCAAGAAGATATAACAATCTTACATATGTCTTTATGTAATAACAGATTCAAAATATATGAAGCAAAAACTGAGAGAACGGATAGGAGTAATAAATCCACAATTATAGTTGGAGATTTCAACACTCCTCTCTTATTAATTGATAGAACAAGTACAGAGAAAATCAGTCAGGATACATAAGACATGAAGAACAATATCAATCAACTTGACCTAGTTGACATTTATGGAACACTTCATGTGTAAGTGCAGAACACAAGTTGCGTTCGAATAAATGCACGTGAAACATTTATCAAGATACCTACATCTCAGGCCAAAAAGCAAATTCTGAGAAATTTAAAAGAACCAAAATTATACAACATACATTCTGTGGTCACAATGGAATCGGTAACAGAAAAATATCTGGAAAATCTAGAAATATCTGAAAATTAGACATACTTCTAAATAACTCATGAGTCAAAGAGAAAATCACAAAGAAAATTAGAAAATATTTTTAATTAAATGAAATGAAAACATAACATATCTAACTTCGTAACGTGAAGCTAAAACAGTGCTTCGAGAGAAATTTAAATGTTTTTCTAAAAAAGAAAGTCTCAAGTCAACAGTTCAGCTTCCGCCTTAGAAAACTAGAAAAAGAAGAGCAAATGAGCCCAACACGAGCAGAAAAAGGAAATAATAAAGATAGGAACAGAAATCAATGAAATTGAAAACAGAAAAATAGAGAAAATAAATGAAATCAAAAGCTAGCTCTTCGGAAAGATTAATAGAATTGATAAATTTCTAGTCAGACTTGTCAAGAAAAAAAGAAAAAGTCTACAGTTTACCAATGTTAGAAATAAGTGAGGAACCTCACTACAGCTCTTCAGACATTAAAATAAAAAGAGAATGGTACAAACAACTTTATGTCCATAGATTCAACAATGTATGTGATGTGGGCAAATTTGTTGAGAAACACAAACTAACAAATCTCATCCAAGAAGAAATAGATAACTTGAATTGTCCCATATCTATTAAAAAATATTTGACTTTACAGTTAAAATTTTCAACGAAAAAACTCCCAGAACCAGATGGCTTCACTAGCAAATTCTATCAAATGTTTAAGGAAGAAATAATACCAATTCTCTACAAACTCTTCCTGAAAATGGAAGAGGAGAGAGTACTTCGCAAGTCATTTTATGAAGCCAGTATCACCCTGATCAAAACCAGATGATTCATCTTCCAAGAAAACTACACACCAACACCCTCATGAAGACAGATACAAAATGCTCTCCAAAATATTAGTGAATTAAATCAAATAATGCATATCATGACCATGTGGTGTTTATCCTAGGAATGCAAGGTTGGTTAAATATTTGAAAATCAATCAATCATCTCAATAAACCAAAGGGAAAAAAAATCACATCACTAAGAAATTATCATCTCTAGAGATGACTAGAAAGCTCTTGACAAAATTCAACATTTATTTATGATTAAACACTCAATATACTAGAAACAGAAGGATGTTTTCTCAACCTGATAAAAGGCATTTAAAACTTACCTACCGTGAACACATTTAATGGTGAAAAACTGAATATTTCCCCCCTAATACTAGGAACGAGGCAAGGACGTTCGCTCTCAATGCTGCTATTCAACATTACACAGGAGGTCCTAAACAGCACAATAAGGCAAGTAAAAGACTTAAAGAGCATATAGAATGGAAACCAAGAAAACTACCTGTTTACAGATGACACAACTGTCTGCATAGAAAAATCCCAAAGAATCCATAAAAAAGCTTCTAGAACTGAGTTTAGCAAGGTCACAGTATACAAGGTCAGCATACAAAAATCAATTGTATTTCTATAGCCTGCCAACAATGCAAAATTGAAAAAAAATTAAGTACCATTTATAATAGCACCAAAATATTTAAATACCTAGCTATGAATCTGCAAAATATGCTGAAAACTATAAAATGCTGATTGTGGAGGGCAGAATTCTAGGATGGCCCCCAACAATCTCTGCCTCCTGCTATCATGTCCTCGTGTGATCCCTCTCCTTGAATGTGGCTGGACCTAACGACTTGATTCTAACCAACAGGACTTGGCAAATATGATAGAATGTCATCACTGATGTGATTAGGTTACAAAACACTGAGACTTCCATCTTGTTAGTAGACTCTGTTCCCTTCCTGGTTTGCACACTTGAGGAAGCAAGCTGCCATGTGGGTGAGGCTCTTGTAACCAGGAACAGAAGATAGCCTCTGGGCAACAGCTAGCAAGGACTGAAGAGCCCATGAGGAACCA
>NW_011888925.1:331336-333574 GCF_000151845.1 Pteropus vampyrus | reverse complement strand
TTCCAGTCAAAGAAAAGTGATACCAAGACTCACGTTCCCCTACCTAAGCAAAATGCAGTTTTCCAGCATTCCTCTCTTTCTGCTCTCATAGAGCAGACGGGCTCTTTTAGTTTCTATGGATTCATCAGTTCGCTCCTGCCATGGAGGCAAAGGGATTTCAATCATATCTTTTTGGGAATCTGTTGTGCTGTCACCGATGTAGAAGCGTCTGAATGATGTTGTACTGAACAGAGGAGATACTACACGGCACCTTGACAGAGCAAGCATCTGAAACAAACCACAAACATCTTTATAACAGCAAAGAATATCACTGCCATTCATTCAACACACTAGGTATAAAATGCATTCCTTCTCATTTAGTCCTTAAGAAGTTATACTGTTACTGACCCCACTTCACAGCTCAGGAAGTCAAGGCTTAGAGAGGTTAAAAACTTACTAAGTTCACCCAAATAGTAACTTGCAGTTAGAAGTGAAACCTAGCTCTAACTGTAAACATGTTCTTAACCAGTGCCCTTCTAGAAATTCTCCAGTAGAAATATTTTCTCCTTCTTTTGCAGTCCCTTAAAATTCTTATGGTATAGTTTGTATTCCAGTCATTTGCTTGTGTTAAAATCTGAGCATACAGTGATGGCATAGACCCTAATCCCCCAAGGGCTCCCAATCTAAAGAAAGGCAAAAATTATTAAGATGTGATGAGACAGTGGTGACATCGGCAAGATGGCAAATAGGCAGCCCCACATTCTCCTCCCACAGAGAGAGCAACTCCACAGCAATACTCGGACCAATTCCCTGTATGGGACCTGGGATACAATAGAAGCCTGGGGGCTGAAAACAAAAGAGCTAGGAGGCTTGTGGCAACTCAAGAACCTGCAGTACCACAGAGAGACACAGAGGAAGCAAAAGATTATGTGCTCCTGACAAAGGAAGCCAGTAAATTCTTCTCATTGGGAACTGACATGCACAAATCCAAAAAATACATATCCATTCAAAAGAACTGAAAGACCCTCGGAATCTCTAGTAAGGCTGATTGGTGAAGGTCTCTTGGTATGAAGTAAGTACAAAAAGACTAGGAGAGTTGGCTATTTTTTCAAATGCGTGAGTCCCAACACAAAGTTTCACAAGATGAGAAAAAACAAGGAGACGTGGTTCAATCAAAGGAACAAAATAAATCTCCAGAAATCAACTCTAAAGAAAGAGGTACATGAATTACCTGACAAAGAATTCAAAATAACTGCTATCAAGATATTCAATGAGCTCAGAAAAACAATGTGTGAACAAAATGAGAATATCAACCAAGAGAAATATTAAAAAGAACCAAACAGAAGGAGTCAGTAACTTCAAAGACAGGTCATTTGAAATTACCCATCAGAGGAAGAAAAAGAAAAAAGAATGAAAAAGAGTGAAGTACACCCAAGGCACTTATGGGATATCATAAAGCAGACCATTACACACATTATAGAAGTCCCAGGACCAGAAGAAGAGAGAAAGGAGCAGAAAGCTCATTTGAATAAATAATGGCCCAAAACTTACCAAATCCAGGGAAAGAAATGAACATTCAAATTCAAAAAGCCCAAAAGATTTAAAGCACACTAGACAGCAACGCAAAAGCATATGAAAGCATAAAGCTCACTGATAAAGGTAAATATGTAACAAATACAGAATACTGTAATCTTATAATGGTGGTGCATAAATTCAATACTGATATGGAAGTAAAAACAATTTTCAAAAAACTATGTTAATGGATACATAATATAAAAATATGTAATTTTGACATCAATAATATAAAGGGGGAAGGAGTTAACGAGCAGTTTTTGTATGAGATTGAAGTTAAACTGTTACCAGCTTACAATAGAATATAAGATATTTTGTGTAAACCCCACAGTAAGCACAAAGAAAGTATCTATAGAAGATACACAATAGAAAATCAGAAAGGAATCAAAGCATGTCTCTACAAAAAAAAAAAATCAATGAAACACAAAAGATAACAGCAAAAGAGATAAAGAGGGACAGAGAAGCTACAATATATGCAGAAAACAACAAAATAGAAATATTAAGTTCTTCCCTATCAGTAATTATTTTAAATGTAAATATATTAAACTCCCCAACCAAATTACATAATAGAGTGGCTGGATAAAAATAAAAAAATAAAACAAGATTTAACTATATTGTTACAAGAGATTCACTTTAGATGTAAGCTATACATAGGTTGAAAGTGAAATGATGAAAAAAGATATTCCA
>NW_011888925.1:304174-329628 GCF_000151845.1 Pteropus vampyrus | reverse complement strand
AGGCCTGGGCGCTCCCGTCGCGCCACAGGCGGCTGCAGCGCAGCTCAGGTCGGGCCCGAGGGTGATGGGCAGCGAGCCCCGCGAGCCCCGGCGGCCTGGGAGAGCGAGGGGCGGCGCGAGGCCGGGGGCGGGGCGGAGCGGGTGGGGCCAAGCTTGGGCCGCCGGGAGGCTGCGTCTCTGGAGACGTGAGGTTGGCAAGCATTGCCTTCTTTCTAACCTGAGACCCTCATGTCATCTAACTCTTGCCTCTCTCCTCAGTGGCATCTTTCTTACTTTGTTCATTCTCCGGGCTCGCGGTCTGCCTTCCGGAGCCATGTCAGAAGGAGTGGACTTGATTGATATATACGCTGACGAGGAGTTCAATCAGGTGAGGGGTCAACGGGAGCATTGGGATTTTCCTGGATCCGCTGAAGAATCACTTCCAGCGTACTTGCGGTGGTTCCATATTGTGCCACCAGCCCTTGAGGATTGGCCTGAACACGCCTCATCGGGTTTAAAATTGTTCTTTTAGCAAAGACTTTCAAGACTTCTGACCATTCCGCTTTATGTTAATATAGGCCTTCAGGCTTAATTTTAAAGGCTTTGATTTAAGAGCAAATAAAAATTAGGTTTAATAGATTGGTGAATCAACCTGTGGAACTCATTGCCCCAGGAAGCCAAAGTTGGGTATCTGTCTCCTCAAACACTAACCACATTTAAAATCAATTGTGTTTGTTATAATGTTCATGAAGACAGTATTGATACCCGTTCCTTTGAGATTCTCTCGAACTGCAGCTGGAAAAATATAGTAAGGCAGTGCAGAGTCACACTATAAAAGATACTGTGACATTTTTCGCTTTATTTTGATTGTTTTTTATCTTCTGTAAGTAGCTTGAGCCCAATCTTAAGAAGTCTATAGGTATTTTGGTGTAACACATTTTATTGTGTTACACCAAATCTTAATTGTTTGGGTGTTGAGAAAAAGCAGGTGTAGACCCACTCACATAACCTAAGTTGGATTTGTTGGTCTCTTTATGTAACATTAAGAAACATTATACGGTGAGTTCCTTTGAAACAATAATCTCATATACAGTTCAAATCTGAGCTCTTGAAGTCATATCTCAAGAATGTTCCAAAGCCGCTATTTAAAACTTATTAATGTCTTATCTGGATTGTTTTCAACCCATTCTACTTGAGTAAACTGTCTTTTTCCCATTGGTGTCTTATAATGGGTACACATAGGATTGAGAAGGATAAAAAGAACAGACTAGAGAAGGAAAGTGTACTGCTTGGACCCTGACTTTGATACGAGGCAGCAGAAGAGGTTGAAGTACATTTTTTTCACTTGGTATTAGTTTACATTAAAAAAAATTTTTTTAATGCATTATGCCTTTTTAATGTGAAGATTTAAAAACACAAAAGTAGAATTGTGTCATGACCTCGTACTCATTATACAGCTTCACCAGTTATACTTTTTGATCGTCCTTTTCCTGTGTCTCACGTAAACTGGAGTGGGTGCTGATTGGCCCGAATACATGAAAAAAAATTTTTAATTTTGAAACAAGTCAAATAATTATGGATAAAAAAAGGTTTGGTATGTTAATTTAGTTACAAACCATTGCTTTCCTGAGTTTTTCATGTTACTTTGAATCTGACTTTTACTACTTTTTAACAAGTTATGGTTTGTTTTTTAACACAAGATAGCAAGGAAAGAGGAAGACTCCCTTGGTGGAATTGGCTCCCTTCTGTAGATTGATAACAGTGCTGCTAAGTCACTTTGGAAGATGAGCAGAACAGGGTCCTTGACCACAGGTCTAGCTACATTTGGTCTGAGAAAATGAGATTTCAAAACTGCTTATGCAGTATAAGTTGTAGGTCATCAGCAAGACACAGGTCTTCTCCAGTGGTCACAGCTTTGTCAGAGTAGAAGTCATTGCCCTTAACAATTTGTGTTCTCTGGTCTTTTTTGTTGAAAAAGACTTTTTAAAGATAAAGCAGAGATGGTGTGGGGAAATCTAGTAGGCATATATACCAAACAGACAATATTTGATGTTTGGCAAGTTGAAGAAAGTACAGGTTTTGAATGTCTTATGTCTTGTGGAAGGTCGGGGGTAGGTGCGCTTTTTTCCCCCCTGTAAATGAGTTAATTTTTGGCAAAGCTGGTTTTAGTGTTATTTGGAGGCTGCTAAAGAAATTATAAAGTTTCTGTCTGGTTAGAATTGTTAAAAGCAGGCTTAGACTGAAACAGCTAGTGCAGATAGTGTCTTATAAGGTTTTAAGAATGTTACTGATTCACCCCAAGGTGATCCACGCACCAAAACTCCGTCACATGTACTTTGCTCCCCAGGGAAAATGAACACAGTTTCTAGATGGAACCCCGTGGTGCCGACTCTGATCTCTTATATCTTATAGCATGAGCTGCAGATGCCTCTCTTGCTGAGCTACTTCACTCCTGTTACGTCGGGAGTCTTGAGATTCAAGCTGCTCTGTTGGACTGGGGAGAAAGGTTCTGGAAAAGTAACTGAGAGCTGCCTCTCTCCTGAGCATTTCATTTCTGTTACTAGTGCTAAGACAGGCAGGCGCTCTGAACTAGGCGCTATGCCTCGTTCTCTTCTTTACTTCCATCAGCAAGTATTTATTGAGCTACTTCTGTTTGCTAGGCACCTGAGGGGACTAGTGAGGTAAAAGGGGGGAAAAAGGGGATCCCTGTGCTCAAAAGAGGTGTTGTTCTGGTGGTTGAGGACAATGGACAGTGACAGGGAAGGAGGAGGGTGTGAAGTGAGAACTGTGGAAATGGTATTTATAAAGCCAAAACTTTTTAGTTGTGATTACAATGAAAAGAAACAGTGGTATCAAGTAGGTTGCTTTGAGAAAAATAAATCCTAGGCTTTATTACTTCCCTCAGATTCCAGGCAAAGGGGGCTGGAAGGTAAGAACATTGAGCATACAATGAGGAAGCTCTTATTTAAATTCAAAATTCTGCAGGTTCTTTTTTGTTAACCAAGAAGCTTCATGAGACAATCACAATTTTTCCTATACAATTAAACACAAAATTCTTCCTGAGTATTAAAAACATAGTTCCTTTTTAATCTTCCTGGAATGTAATCTATAATACATGTAAAACATTGTATCGTTCACTTAATTTGTAGAATTAGGTTCTGCTTCAACCTAATTTGTCACTGCATAAATCACCAGCTTATTTGGTAATCAGGCCATTACCTGTTTTTCTGTCTTACCGGCTGAAGAAGTAAAATGAATTGGTGGTGTTAGCAGATTTAAATCCAAACTCAACTTGATCAGTTGTTTCTTCAATAAAATCCTCAACAGAATCCTCAGCATGCTTTCTCTGTACATCAGAACAGCTCCTGCCAACTTCTCTGAACTGAGGCTTTATGGCCCAGAAAGACCATTTGAATCTTATGACAATTTTGCACTCATTTCTTTTTGTGTTTCTTGAAGTGGTAAGTTCCATACAATAGGTCTTCCAGGATGGAGTCTATCATTCTTTAAGGCACCCTGAAAGAGTAGAGTGTTTGCCTAGGCCTACAGTATGGGGGATTTCCTCTCTGAGCTATCCAAATCTGCATGTTAGTTTGCTACCCAATTATCAGTGGTCATTTTTTATTACAACTTTCAAACACCTCTGAATCAGAGATACTATATAGAAGGAATCCCAATTTGATTTCACCAACTATCCAAGATAGTGTGTTTCCTTATTCCTTTTAAAGAATTTCCATTTTGAAATCCTAGATTTGGTATGAAGTAGTGCTCTCCAAGAATTAGAGCATTGGAAAGGATAAGGTGTTTTCTAAATTCTTACTCTGTCTTGAACCACGAGAACAAATCACCATAGCTAGTACATGAATAAATAAATGATTCATCTAGAATTGGAATTGTTTGAAATATCAGGGGTATGAAATATTTTACACATAATCTGTGAAGTTATTAGCCCTAGCCGTCTTCACTTTATTCAGTTTATTATCCACCCTGCACTCTGCAGTGTTAGCTTCTCTCCCCATTCTTCACATACTCATTTTTATGCAAAATTCTTATTTATAGATTTGCCTGCCTAGAGCAGTCTTCCTGTGCTTATTTGCCTCACTGATTCCTTTTCGTTTTTAAGTTTCCTCTAAAAATTTTACTCACTTTTGCCATTCTTTTTCTGATATTTTTACATGGTTTAAACTCCTCTCTTGTGGGGTTCCTTAGAGTATTAGTGATATTTGAAATTCCTTACATGCCTCAAAGTAGAATCCTTTCCCCTTTGACTGGCAAAACAATCCAATAGTATTATCTTAGTGTGAATGTTCTTCCATTGTACTTCAGATAAGCTGAGAAACTAAAAGATTGTTTCTAAAAGTTTGTGATGATATGTAGGTCTAAGAATGAATTTTGTAGTGAATCTCTCTAGTCTCACTTCAGAGTCAGCAGTTCTTGTGATGGCGTTGAAGAGAGAAAGTCATAGGAGCTTCCTGTCCCGAGTTTCATTAGAGGAAATGACTCTCCAGAGAACTAGACAGGTTACCTAATGTTGGTTTTTCTTTTATTCACTTTTTAAAAAAGGCAGCAATGACGTGAATGAACTGTAGATTTCCTAAAACACTTTGAGCTTCTCCTTGTCTCTGTCATTTTGGCAGCATCATCTTTAGCACTATTTGAATGTTAGAGTGTTACCTGAAAAAAAATACTTGTCTGAGATAATGACATTACAAAATCTGAAACATTAAGATCCCTTGATAGTAGTTATTGTGGTTGCAGGATTTTGGGTATATAGGGTTCGTCAGCTCAGGCTTCAATAACAAAATACCAAAAACTGGGTGGCTTATAAACAGCAGAAATTTATTTCTCATAGTTCTGGAGGCTGGAAAGCTGAAATCAGGTTTGGATTCTACTGAGGGCCCTCTTCTGGGTTGTAGACCACTAACTTGTGTCCTCACATGATGGAGAGAGCAGAGCAGAGCCAGCAGCAAGCTCGCTCTTGACTCATAAGGGTACTAATCTCATTCATGAGGGCTCCACCCTCAAGACCTCATCTAATTCTATTACCTCCCGAAGGCCCTACCTCCTAATACCATCACATTGGAGAGTAGGGTTTCAACATAAGCATCAGGGCAGGATGAGGGAGGACACAAGCATTCAATTCATAACAGTAATATATCATGTAGGCAAAAAGTATATTTTTCATATCTTCCAGAATACACATTTACATTGTAAATGCTTATCGTGACACAGCTTATGATATAGATGCTTCTCTTTTCTGACCCTTATGTTTTAGAGACTTTTTCATTGTTTTTATGTATCATTGAACGTGGCTGGTATTGCTCAAAGATATCTCTTATATAGGTGTCATGTACTAGATCTGCATGTCACTTGAGAAATAGAACTTAGTAAAGGAAACTCCCCCAAGGTTATCCCCCCCCCCGCCTTTTTAATGTTTCTTTGATGGTTATAAGAAAGATGGGATTATGTACCATGAGTCTTAGAGCTTCCCAAATCATTTGTGTAAGTCAAATCAGTAACTCACATTCTTTTTTGCGTTCATTCCCATTTTAACATGCTTTTCCCTTGCTTTCTATTTCTAAATAAATACACTCTATTTCTTATTAAATAGAATAGTAAGTTTTGTGTAACTCTTGATTTTGGAAATTGCATAAGATGTTGAAATTAAGTTTTCCTTAGTGATATCTTACATGTGGTCTGTAGAAGTTGACCTTGTTGATAACAGTAGCGGATGGATCTCTGTATTCTTCATTTGCATTCTTGTTTAATCATCATATACCTTTAATTTTTCCAGGTGGCTAGAGCTAGAAACATTGCAGACAACTAACAGGGTCTTCAGAGAAAAACCTACATAAGTATAATTAAGTGATAGTTTTAAATGAGAGAGTTTTCTTACCTAGTTTCCTAGAATTGGACAAGGATGTTTTGTACGTTGTTTTATGAAGTATTTGGTTAGATTCTAAGTGAACTAGAGTGAAATAAAATGAACTAAATGAAAGGTTTGCAAACCCACTTTTGCCAACCCCTCATTTCTTAGGATCCAGAGTTCAACAATACAGATCAGATTGATCTATATGATGACGTGTTGACAGCCACCTCACAACCCTCAGATGACAGAAGCAGCAGCACTGAGCCACCTCCTCCTGTTCGCCAGGAGCCATCTCCCAAGCCCAATAACAAGACCCCTGCAATTCTGTACACCTATAGTGGCCTGCGTAATAGGCGAGCTGCTGTTTATGTGGGCAGCTTCTCCTGGGTGAGCATGGGTATCCAAAAAGGCTTATGGGAGGGCTGGTGGGAGAGCACTGGGAGGTGATGGCATTTTCAAAAACCACTGTTGCACTGTTTTGTGCTCTGATGGGGTTGGATTTCTTTTTCCTGGGATCAGGTTGGATTGATCTCTGAAAGAGAACTATCCTGAGGACGTACTGATGCCGAAGAAAGCAATGATTAAGTGGGTAGTTGCTTTTTCTGCCATCTTGTTACCACCCCTGACCCTGGGGCTTTATGTCTAGCAGGGTCATCTGTGGGATGAGATTTCAGAGTGAACACCTTGAACTCTTGGTGGTCATTAGATGGTCCTGTGATAATGATGGGTGACAGGGATCAAAGACCTTGATAGCTCTAGTACACTCGGGGTAGGTGGTGATTGTTGTTCTGCAAGTTATTGTGTGACATGTTTTTGGGCTGGTGGTGGTTTTTTTTTTTCCAAATTAGGAAATGTACATACTGAGGAGAAAGTTTCTGATATTGGGCAACTGTAGCTTATCAGTTCTATAATTAAAAGATGCTAATAGTTAGTGTTTGAACTGAAGACTAGATAGCCTAAGTGGCAAAGTTAAAATAAGTTTTAATCTTCTCAGTCTCTGAAGATGGGGATGGGGGAGGAGTGGGTTTTCTTGGAGTTCTTTATGGGCGAGGACAGTAAGAAAAGCCTGCACTAATTAAAATATTGATGGGCTTTTGGGTTTCCTGTGGGAGGTCATGGCGATGATTAGAATTCTAGGTTTGGGGGAAGGGTTGGGACATTCTGGGGGGAGGGGGTGTGGCTCTTGACGCTTCTTCCTTTTTCATCTTGCCGGCCCTAGTGGACCACAGACCAGCAGCTGATCCAGGTTATTCGCTCTATAGGAGTCTATGATGTGGTGGAATTGAAATTTGCAGAGAATCGAGCAAATGGCCAGTCCAAAGGGTGAGGTCTGGGTTTGAGAAGCCCCTTTTAGTTTGTAACCATTGGAATAACAGGTTTGCACTGTGTTTCAGCCTTGGATTTTAATCCTTCCAGCCCCTAGCCCAGTTTATTGCTTTGATTTTTAGCAAGCTGTCTTAGAATGGGGACCTAGCTGCAATGTAGAACATTCATCTGTTGAGGGCCAAAGAAAGCTGATTTCTAATTTCAAATAGGAAGATTATAGGCTGACACCTTTTCGTTGATAGTTTTGTATGTGTGCATGTTTAATAATAGCAAAATATCCTTTGCTTTACCAGCTTTCACCAAAAGTGGAAGAGAATTTCTTTGTTCCTCTCTCATTTGTCTAGATCTCATTCCTTTTTTTATTTTTCTTCCTCAAGGTATGCTGAGGTGGTGGTAGCCTCTGAAAACTCTGTCCACAAATTGTTGGAACTTCTGCCAGGAAAAGTTCTCAATGGAGAAAAAGTGGATGTGAGGCCAGCCACTAGGCAGAACTTGTCACAGTTTGAGGCACAGGCTCGGAAACGTGAGTGCGTCCGAGTCCCAAGAGGGGGTACGTGGAGACCATCTGTCTGAAGGGGGGAAGGCTGTGGGTGTGTTTTCTGTGGTGTAGGCTCAGCCTACAATGTGGAGGAGTTGGGAGTTGGGAGAGGGTGGTGGTGGTTGCGGGTGGTGGCGTGATCAGTATGTGCTGGGAATGAGGTAGATTCAGGTTCTAGCTTGGCTCTGCCATTAAGTCATGTGACCTTGGGCAAGTCACTTTACGGCTTAGGGCTTATTTCCCCATCTGAACTAGATACATGATGTTTAAAGTTCCTGTCAACTCTAAATTGTGTGTTTCTATTTTAAAAAATCAGTGTATAGTGAATGGGCTTAATCGTAAGACATGTCTCTATAAATTACCAAGAAGCAGCCACCCTAAAATGTAGGTAAATTATATAGAGATGGCTGTAATGTTGTCATAAACATAGATAGGATGGGTGCTCTGCCAGGAGTTGACCAAAGGAGTGCTGGAGAATAAGAATTTAACAGTGTTTCTCCAGGTAATTGTCCAGGGATGCCCTTTCAATTCCCTGAATATGTTAGTCTGCTTGGCAGGTATCTCCCATTATAAAGTAAGTTGCATTACACTATCTTAGTTCCTTGAGAGTGTCCCTTAAGTTCAGAGAAAAACCTATTCCCTTTATTCTGACTGTACTCACCAAGTCACCTTCTGATACTGATTTGGTTTCCCAACTAGGCTCTCCTACTGGGAAGAGAATGCGCTGACCAGCCGACACAAGTATTCCGGTCTGCTTGGCAGTTACATTTCTCATTGTAAATTAATAAATTGGCATTCTGGTTTATGAATCAGTCTCTTGTGAGTTTGGTTAGTGCGAATCAATCTCCTAAGGTTCAATTACCCCTGGGTGAACTATTAAAATTGAGATTCTGAACCTGCGAAACCTGAGGAGCAGACCTTGGATTGTCCTGACCTCAGAAGGTGCAGCCACCCTGCAAGGCCCTGCCTGAAACAGCCAACTGCCTTTACTTTTCTTTTACTACAGTGGAGGGGAGTGGGAGGGGGTGGTCAGAGTCCTGCTCTTAAAATAGTGACTTAAATTGATTGGGTGGTCTGCTGAGGCCTTGTATTGATGGATTGAAGGTGGAAATATGGCCACTTCTCTCTTGCATGGGAACAGTTGTTCTTTTAACTAGATTGAGAGCTCAGATGGATGTGGGGTGAGCTCCTGTTGTTCTGGGTTCGAAAGCACACACTTCTTCCTTGACACCTTGAATCTTCAAATCCCTTGTGTTCAGTCTTTTCTGTAGTTCCTCTTCAGACTTCCTAAGATGCATAATTTACAGCCCCATCGGGGGTAACATTCCTGCCTCCACTTGGCTGTTCACTCCTTGGTGTGTTACCTTTCTTTACTGAAATGATGGTGGTGATTGAGTGGTGTCTTTCTGCTATATCATGTTGGTGGACTTGGCCTTTGGGCTTCCTTTGCTTAAAAAATGGTTGCTACTCTTGGGATGTGTAGCCATAGATACAAACAACCCTTTCAGCTGGGAAGGTGGCTAACTCATACTTGCTAATATCTCTTCTTCCTTCATTTTGAGAGAACTTGAGGAAGAAGCAAGTTGCTATGTGTTTGAGACACAAAAAGCAAGAAAGTCCTATGATAGGCACTGGTGATCTCCTACAATATAGAAGCCAAAGTGGTTGCTAGGGTGATTAATTCTACCTTACGCTTTCGCCAGGAGTTGGGGCTTACACATTTCAGTTGAAGGTGCACTTTTCTTTCTCTCCACACTTGTCTGCTAACAGCATCTTTCTACCTCCAAGACCGCCAAAGCCATGTGATCATGTTCTTCTGTTGGAGGCCATGTTAATCAGGTTTAGAGTAGGCTATTAAATTGGAGAAGGAACACATTTAACCAAGTGACTTGACAGTGTCAGCCATGTTTCCAGCTGTATACACACATGCTTTGAGTTCCTGTTGTGCATAACACCATACCAGCATGCTGTGATGATGTTCCTGGTATGCTGCTCTGTGGGGTAGAGCATTTGGGCCATTGAAATGTAGTGGGAGTTCCCAGATTTGCAGCATGTTTTGTACCAAGCTCGTGCTAGGAGTCCCTACTGTTGGCTGTGTACCATCTGCTTGTTTTGTGGCAGATCTTTTGTTGGCTTGTCTCCCATTTTCTCTTTACTGTTCAACCTTCAGTCTCCTACTCTTCATTGTATGCCTCTACTCCATGCCAGTCACTGGTTTTGGTATGTAGATGGAGGAATTGTCATCTATCCCCTGCCCTTCCTTTTTTTTCCCCCAAATTCCCTAACCAAAGCGCCTTGGCAAGGGGAAAATTCCAACTGTACAGCAGGATAGAGAAGGTTGATTAGGACCAGTCTAAGGAGAGAGGCCCTGCACTCTTATCAGGGAGCATGTGATTTCAAATCAGCTTGAATCCAGCTGAACAGTAATGAACATACTTTAACACAGTCGTTTTCTCATGGGTTATTAGGATCCTTCTGCACTTAGAAATATAAAAGAAATCTAAGGATAAATTAAATGTGAAGCCCAGAATTTTTTGACATGCAGAATTTAGGGTAATATTGTTTTCTGAGTTTATGTCTTAACTAAGTGACCTCTGACCTTTTTCTCTGACGCCAAAGAAAGGTAGTAGATGATTTTACCTTTTTTTTCAGCCACCTGTCACCTTTCTCAGTATGGTGTCAGATGCCTCTTACTGAAGGGTGAGCTGGTCCCATGGTATGTCTAAAGCCTGCGCAGTAACGGTAGTTCCTTTTTGCTTCATAGGAATACCTCCACGGGCCCACTCCCGAGATTCTAGTGATTCTGCTGATGGACGGGCCACACCCTCTGAGAACCTTGTACCCTCATCTGCCCGTGTGGATAAGCCCCCCAGTGTGCTACCCTACTTCAATCGTCCTCCTTCAGCCCTCCCCCTGATGGGTCTGCCTCCACCCCCAATTCCACCTCCACCACCTCTCTCTTCAAGTTTTGGGGTCCCTCCTCCTCCTCCTGGCATTCACTACCAGCATCTCATGCCCCCTCCTCCTCGATTACCTCCTCATCTGGCTGTACCTCCCCCTGGGGCCATCCCACCTGCCCTTCACCTCAATCCAGCCTTCTTCCCCCCACCAAATGCTACAGTGGGGCCTCCACCAGATACATACATGAAGGCCTCGGCACCCTATAACCACCATGGAAGGTAAGACTATCTTGTTCCTTTCAGATCTGAGCCAGTTGTACGAGGGTAGACAATGTGAATGAAGCATTTTCTCCCTGAGGAAGTGAGCACTGAATTTTTATGTTTTCCCTGTGGAAACTGTTGTCATAGCGTTGAGTCCTGGGAAATACAAAATATTGGATAATGTTTTTATTTGGTATTTTGTTTACATCTTAACCACTTGACCCATATTATGTGTTTCATGTCTCTCTTTAAGGAGCTTGATTAAATTGAGTGCCATAGTGGCTATTAGGAAGGCTGTGGATGTCTAGCACTATTAGGTCACCCCAGAGTTACAAAAGTACATGACACAAATCCTGTCCGTGAAGAGAACATGAACACACAAAACGTTTAAGACGTTATACAGGAGAGCAGATAACATGGTATTATAGAATGTGGTAAGGATAATAAGGGAGGTGGACAATCAGGAATGGTATTATTTCTGTGCAGCCGAGATTCGGGCCCTCCGCCCTCTACAGTGAGTGAAGCAGAATTTGAAGAGATCATGAAACGAAACAGAGCAATTTCCAGCAGTGCCATTTCCAAAGCGGTATCTGGAGCCAGTGCAGGTAACTCAACCTTACCTTTGCCGCCTTTTCCTTGCCTTTAGTTTTTGCACTATTTTTCCATTTTTTCATGTTCTGCTACTTACGTTGGCAAGAAATTCAAGATAAAGTTGGAGCACTGTTAGATTCTCAAGGGCGGCACATTCTAAAAAGCAATATGTAACCTGATTTTTTTGGCTTTTGGGACTCCTTTGGTGTTATTTAGCCTTTGGCTAGACCTGCCCCATGAAAACCAACTCAGTGCCTAGAATATAAATAACTAATACCCTCTCATTGCAGTATTTGTTGTAGAACGAAATTCCTGTCTCATGGAGATCTTGACCTCAATGGATCTAGTGTCTATGTAGTGGATCCAGTGCCGAGTGCAGACCCTGAGTTTTTAGGACTGATGCCTCAACTAGATGATGGTTTGATATGGAATCTAATTACAATTGGGGATCTAGGGAGAGCTGGTGGCTTCCGTGTAGCCTATCCTAGAAAGAGGCAAGTCTGCTGGGTGTCATCTTAAGACATGATATGCTCTTATTATTAACTTGCCCTGCTGTCGATATTAAGTGGGCAGAACCAGAAGCCATGACTCTTGAGAGCCCCAGGCACAGAATCTTTGGTTCCTAAAAGAAGAAAATATAGGAAGTTTCAGGGTTCTGGTCTACATTTCACATTATATTAATCATTCACTTATTTTCTGTGTGTTTCCCACATGAATGTAGATGTAGACTGCCAGATCTCCTAAGAAATAAGTTAACCCTAAATATTATCATCTTTTTTTCGTGATTTCTCATCTTTGGCTGCAAAATTTGAATTCACAGAGTAGGTTAAAAATAGAAAGTGTATATATTCTTTTTTTTTCTATATATATATATATATTTTTTTTCCTCCAGAAAACCTTTATTGGCATCTGAATAAATCTCTTTAAGTAAAAAAGTAATCTGTGCTCATTGTCAGATATACAAGGGACTATAGTGAAAATAATCTTCACCAGTTCCTTTACACTGAGATGATCAAAATCTGAATCTCTGTCTCCCTCCACTCTTGTTGTGTCAGTCACTCAAAGCACAGATATTTATCGAATGCCTATAAAATAGGCAAAAATTCCTTCCCTGGTGTTCCTGGGCCCACAGAATAATAGTTCTTCTGTAGCTTCTATTTTATTATTGCTTTGCACAGAGGAAGCCGCCAGTCCTCATCACTAGACCCTTGTCTGGTTTCATGCTTTCTTTGCATTATTCTTGTCCTTTATGCTCCTGACTTAGCTTACAAAAGTGTTATGCAGGCACCTGCCCTGCGCCAGGCATTGCACAGATTTGGGAATGAGGGGACTCGTTCTTGATGGCAGCATAATTTAAATAAATGAATTAATTAATTATACACATATATATACACACACACATATATTCTACATATACATTTAGATACACATTACATACATGTATACACACATCTGATTATAGACTTAAAGTAATTCAGACAAATATGCAGTGTTAATAAATGAAAGGCCCTCCACACAAGGACCACTTACACGTCCGCCTTTTACAATTTTGCCTATCCAGATCTTTTTTTTCCTGTGCATGAAACATATATAATTTTGATTGTTTTTATAAAAATGAAATGTTGTTTTGTAACTTTTTAAGATATATTCTGGACATCTGTTGTATCAGTGTATAATACCTAACATTGAGTCCTTGCTGTGTGCCTGGCACTGTGCTAAGCGCTTTACATGGATTACTTTGTTTACACACAGATTTACCTCATGCTTTTTAACAACCATGTAGTATTCTGTATAACCAGTGTTGTGTAATTTATATAGCCAGACCCTATTGAAGGAACTTTAAGTTGTTTTGAATTCTTTAATACAACAAACAACATTGAAATACCGTTAAACATACATAGTTGTAAACAGAACTAGAAAATTTTTGGAATTCCTGGGTCAAAAAGTTTGCACGTTGTTTATTTTAAAGGATGTTGTCAAATAGTTCTCAGACATATATGCACCGATTTATACATCCACTAGCAATATCTGAGAATCTCTATTTGATTCCAAACCATTGGAATATAGGTGCCATCCAGTTTTATACCTGCCACTTTTTCCTCGTCCATTTTACCGTGGTTCTGTGGGACAGCTAGTTACTCTTGGTTTGTATCCTCCTGAGTTCTCCTTTTGGTCCAGTTAGTTTACTGCCTCTGCTCATCCTTGGCCTTTCCCATCCATCCCCTGTCAGGGGATTACAGTGACGCGATTGAGACGCTGCTCACAGCCATTGCTGTTATCAAACAGTCCCGGGTCGCCAATGATGAGCGTTGCCGTGTCCTCATCTCCTCTCTTAAGGACTGTCTTCATGGCATTGAAGCCAAGTCCTACAGTGTGGGTGCCAGCGGGAGCTCGTCCAGGTGAGTCGATGATCGCTTCAGCAGCCTACCACTCCTGTGCAGCACTCTTCCAGGGGTTGGCAGGGGGAGCAAGGGAGCCCAGAGTATCTGGCAGGGACCTGGCTGAAAGAGCAGACCTAGCCCTCATGCCCTCAAGGGGAAGAAATTAACTAAACACTTGCATTAATAAATTTCGGCATGTCTGGAATCTGTGTTGGGTGAGGCATGGGCTTATTTAGGAAAAAAGACAGACTGGTATTGCTAAGAACATGGGCTTTGGAGCCATACTTGCTTGGATTTGAATCCCAGTTCTTACCCACCTGTATGACTTTGAGTGTGGAATTACCAACATTCTAGGCCTTATTTTTCTCATTTTTTTAAAAAAGATGGTAGTAGTACTGACCTTACCAACCTGTTGTAAATGTTAGATGAGATAATGCATGTAAAGCTCTTAGCACTGTGCCTGATACATTAGTAAGATCTCAACAAATTTAACTGTTCTTATTTTCCCAAAAGAGACGAGTCCTCAAAGAGCTAACATCCTCAGGGAGCGGGTCCGTGGTAGAGTAGTAGAAGGCTGGTTTAGGCAAATACTAGAAGATACCAAAACACAACATTTTAGGAAAGAATGTGGCAGGCCCTCTGAGTGAGGCTGAAGGCTCTTTCTAATAGGAAAAGACATCGGTCCCGAGAGAGGTCACCTAGCCGGTCCCGGGAGAGCAGCAGGAGGCACCGGGACCTGCTTCACAATGAAGATCGGCATGACGATTATTTCCAAGAGAGGAACCGAGAGCATGAGAGACACCGGGATAGAGAACGGGACCGGCACCACTGAGAAAGGTGGGACGGAGCCCCGTTTCTGGCTGGTGGATGATCTTTCATGAAAGAAAAATTATTGATAGTGAAGATTTCTGTCTCTTTTTAAAGCAAATAAAGGGGATGGAGGACTTCTGATTTAGGTAACTGAAAATTCAGTAGGGCAGATTTCCTGCTTGTTTGTCAGGAGTCTCACCCTGAGATGGCCCCGAGATGAAGTTATTTTTGTTTTCTTGGCTGCCTTGCCCTGGTATCTGAGACAGCTCCATGTCTGCAGGCAGTGCCAGAGTGTGAATCCAGCTCCTCTAGCCGTATTACTTTCTGATCCTCAGTTCTTCACTTTGTAAATGAAGATAATCAAAGCAGCTGTCTCATTAGATTGCTGAGTAGTCAGCGAGGTAATCCATAGGCATTTAGCACCTGTAGTTCCTGTCACATAGTAAGTTCTCAATAAACGACAGCCATGTTATCATCATTGTTATATTTTAACCCTACCAAACTTTCAAGTAAAAAAGTAATATCTATTTAAAAGATTTTGAAAATCACAATACTTTAGACAGGAGAAAACTGATCTGAAAAAAATAATTATCCTTAATAGCTTTAGAGACGATGGAGGATATTTCAATGGCAAGATGTATTTGTTTTGGAAAAGCTTATTGACAGCAAATATTTCTTTTTTAAAGCAACACAAAAGCAGGAGAGTTGAGGTGGGGGAACCATAGTACCTCAGGTAATTGAAACTTTGAGTTAGGCTTGCCTGGCTCCAGGGGCTCCAGCACTGTTGTTTTTATTCTCAGAGTGGCTCCAGGTTATATCCCATCAGCTCGGCACTCGCTACTGAAAGCAAGCTTCCAGCAGATGGTTTCTAATATGTAAGCAAGAATGGTTGTTGACTCTGTTTCTGTGGAGATCTTTAAAAGTAGTTTAGACTCTAGGGTGGTCCGTTTGTGGTTCCAGAAGGCTGCTGCGTGATCCAGGTGACTTTGGGGTCTCTTGTGGTTTCATATCAAGTGCATTATGAAAATGTTCTCAGGTACATGTTGATTTGGTTGGTCTGAAGTCATGGTAATTGAGAAGGGAGGTGAGGAGTAGGAATGGTTATGTTTGGGATCTTTGGGGTGGATAGCTGGATGAATAGATGAAGAAGGCGGAAGGAAACCTCCCCACCAGTGAGTGCCTGAAGTTCACAAGCAAGAGCTGTAAACAGTTGGAAAACTTGGCAATATTTTGCTTACCGACAACCTGACATGAAAAGGAGTCTTGCTGTGTTTGGCTGCTGCCCTCTACTATGTTGTTTGGCATTAAATTAAGCAGAATTATAGCTGGGAATTTTGTCATCTTCTATAGGTGGCAGATAAGTGGGAAAATGAAAAGTTACATTTTTTACCTGCTTCCCTTCTGTTCTTAAACTACTCATTCATTCCACAAAAATCTTCGAGAGCTTGACATTGAAATCTAAGATACCAGTTAGGGCGTGGGTTCTGGATAGTTCTTTCTAGATTTTGCCATAGGCTGAATTTTGGGAGGTACCAACACATCCTCCAGAAAAGCAGACTCTAGGGGAGGTGGAGCCCACAAATAGCTTTGGTGTAATTCAGTCTTGGAGCAGGCAGGAGGGTGGGCATTAGAGTAGGACTTTGCTCCGGTCTCAGCCCTCTGCAGCAGTAGCAGCCTTCCCTTCTCGTTGGAGCTCGCACAGTTGCTAGTGTCGCCGTGGGTCAGTTATCACCACCCTTGCCCAATCCTGCAGCCCACAGTGTGTGTCCTGTGGAGCTGACTTAGGATAAGAGTGACCAGGGAGATGTTACTTGGTCTGCGCAGAGCACGAATTATAGTCTCTGAGGCTGCGTCCGCTTGGTAGTTAGAACATGTAACTGCATGTCACCATTCTGGTGGCTTTGCTTCTCACAGCCTTTTGACAAAAAAAATTGAGATCCTCTGATTATTGGTACTTTGGAGATTGAATATCTGAACCTGAGACTTTGGTTGTCATTTTACTTAATTTCTTCCACCTGTAAAATGGGATTATTTCTTCCATTATGAGGATGATTCAGTTTGGATAACTGAAAACCATAACCCAGTAGTTCCCAGAAAACAGTCACTGGCTGGTGCGGGCCTATGACAAGATGAGGAAAAGGAACTCTGGGGAAGGTTTTCCAATTCCCCAACTTTTCCTATGTAGGTTATTCCATCCAAATAATAATTTAGTCCAAAAGAACTGAATCAGAGACCCTAAAAAGGTCAATTTCTCACATTTTCATCTTAAGGACTCTTAATTCCATCTGCAGTTGCCAAGTTGTGACTTAGATTTCATGTTGGGGAGATGGTGCACGGACCTCATTTATCTTGAGAACTTTGCAAGCTCTATGTATAATACCTTTTAGTAAGAAAATAATAGTGTTTATATTGTGTGAACAGTGTTCTTGAGAGCAAAAGGCATGGTCCATCAGCAGTAGATGAGTGATCTTTGTCCATCCTTCCTCAGGATAGGCACCGCCTCTGGAGTCTGAAGTCTGATCGGTCCACTTCAGCAGTCTTTGGCTTCTGTCTCCATTCAAACACTACCACCAAAATATAGCCATAACCTTTAAGAATTGGGTGCTATAGTTTATATTTCTCTTGCACTAGTTATCTGCGTCCTGTTTTATAGGACCAGTTCCCAAAGTATGTCTCTTTCAGGGTATATGTGTGTATTCTTTGCAGTTTGAGGATATTCTTAATTGGTGGTTTTAACTTTTTATAGTTCTCGGCTATCGTTTCATTATTTTAGGACCTTATCCTACTTGAAATATGGTTAGTCTCACCTCATTCCTGTTCTCCTAGTCCAGTGCAAAGATTCAGTAGCCCAAGCGACGTGAAATTGAGAAGGCACTGAGGGCTTCAGTTTTCCTATAGAAAATGAGACAAATACCTACCTGCATACGTGTTTAGAGAAGCCAGAAGGCAGAGGCCATAACTGATTCTGAAGCTCTCGAGCTGAAAAGGTGCCATTTCAGAGTGTTCGAAGGATCACACAGCTGTGGGTGTCTTTTCTTGGCTGACTCCTCCAGGTTATAGTGTGTGCGTAAAGGGTGAGCATTTGTGTGGGTGCTGTTTTGTCAGTTTGGGTGTTAGCAGAAATCCTAAGCTTGAATTTAATCTCTCTTTTTCTGTTTAGCTATTCTATTTTATGTGGTCAGACTGACCAAGCCAGTCCCTGTAGATTGATAGTGCAACATTGGAACAACGGCTGAGTGGACTAGAGAGAGATGTGACAGGTGGCTTGTTCTTAATTGTGCTTTTAAGTTTCTCGGATGGTAACTGCTGATAATTTTCTTTTACTTCCATGCTCTGCTTTCTATTCTGGCCTGGCCAGATCTCTCGAGCTTGGTGTTAGCATTCTTCTTGGTCCTTCACCCACAGCTGTCATCTAGGAAAAGACTTAAAATCTCTTGAGTTTTAGTACTGCTTAGAACATTTCTGGTTCCGTGTGTGTGTGCATGCACACATACATACTCATAAGAGTGCTGTTTGGAATCAGGTTTAACCAGGGCTTCTTTAAAAGAAGAAAAAGGTTTAGGAGGTTCCTGTGTAAGTACATGTTCCCTGCGAGGGCCTTTTGGGGGTGTGGGGGTTAATGGATGTGGTTATGTACACACATGTCTTCTCACCATTGTACCTCCCATTTCCAGATTTGCCCCCTCCCCTTAAGGTAAGCTATGACTTGCTCAGAATAGATTTTCTGAAACAGTATTTAAAATCACCATGTTCCCTCATAGCAACTTTCTCGAAATGTAGTTTCCATACTTTTCCAGCCAAAGTCTCCTTTTCAATCAAAACTACTTTGAGACCTCATTTCATTGTCTATGTTTCTCTCCCTAATCTTAAAGATGTCACTGCTTTTTTCTCTCTACTCACTGTAGCTTCTCCAACCATTCCCTCACTACTCACAGTGCCAGACACTCCCAGGCAATCCTGCTTTCTTTGACTTCCCCCAGGCTTGCATTCTGTCTGTATCCCCTATGTCATGTGATGTAACGTTAGAAACTGCCGGTGTAATTCATTTAAGCCCGTTAATCAGAAAGTAACCTCTAATTTGTGTTTTCTTCTCTTCTGATGTTCTCATTACAGGAGTCTGGTTGGAAGCAAATGTTTTTTTAATGGACTTGCATCTCCTCACCTTGATCAGGACTAAAGGACGGAGGCCGATCCACCCCTCCCCCTTCCTCCAAACCCCTAACCCCCTCCAGACACCCAGGGAATACCCTCTGCCCTACAGGATTGAAGACTGCTTGACAGCTCTCCCAATCCCACACCTCCTGTCTGCCAGGAGAAAGAACCTAAAGACTTTATGGGGTGGGAGGGGTGGCAGACAGGAAGAAAACATGTCCAGGCCCCTGGTTTCCATAGAGAATGGTGCTTTGTCCAAGGAAACGTATGAGTTTCTGATTCTCCAGGAGCAGTTTAGTGGTGAGGTTGATGGGAAGACTTCCTTCCCAAAGAAAATGGATCCTCCGTGTAGGATCTGTCTAGGAGAGTGACTGGGTGTGCCAAACTATGCCCAGGGTCCTGCCCTCAGCACTAGGTTTGATGGGGCCAAGAGGGTCCAACCCCCATGCTAACATACCACTTTGTTTAATTCCTTTACCTTCCCAGCCCTTTGAGGAGAGACCATGAGAACAGAAATTACCTTATGAAAAGCTTCTCTTACTCTTGCTTTTTTCTCTTACATATTGACGGTTTGTTTCCCTGACCCCCTAGAGGGCTGAGTCCTTCCAGCTCCCTGCTGCCCAGCCTCCTCAGTGGACTTGCCCCTCCTGAGCAGAGAAGGCCCAGGAGGCTACTTTCTGCTGGGGAGCCCGGCAGAGTCAATTTCCACCCTCCGCTGCTTCATGCTTGGTTGCCTCTTGCAAAACCAGCTCTACTAGGTGTTCCCTTTCCCTAGGGCTTTGCCGTTTCACAAGTGGAGCTCTTCTCCCAAGAAGGCTGCTTCCTTGTTTTAGAGGAAGGTACTGCCATTGGGAGGGTGGGGACATCGGACCTCAGCAGTAAAGAACTCTTGTGAAGTACCAAGAGGCATGGGGAAGGAGGCAATTTGGGCAGGATACGACCTACTTCCATAGGCTTTTCTTTTTTCAGGTTTGATGTAAGCATGGGCTTGCATCCCCCAGGTACATACTTCTACTTAATGTGGGATAACCTGGCACTGGTAGACAGGTAAAAGTCACAAATTTGGTGTCTTTCCACCTTTTGACTATTGACTTACTAGCTCCCCTCGCTCTGCCTGGAGGTACTTCCTGCCTTCGATAAGGAGCAGGGAAGAAGTGGAGCCGTGACTTGGATGAGCTCAGCTCTGAGTTCTAAGGACCACCACTCTGGGGGCCATTTTCCACACAGGCATATGGAATTGCTTTTCCCGTACCATCCAAATTGTGACGTGGTTGTTGCTGAAGAAAGAAGCAGCAACAGGGTCCTGCAGTACCCACGGGGCGATGGATGCTACTTGCGCATGCATCTGCAGGGCACATGGCATCTAACATGGGAAGAGATGTGGCATGTGAGATGAGACTTGGCATATGAGATGTTGGGTCATTGGAGACCCTTCTGGCTCAGAGAGGAGAGACTGAGTTGGACTGAACCCTTCCTCTGTTCCCTGCACGTTTCTGACATAGCCCTCAATCAGTCACTGAGGGAGTCCCCCCAGGGTTGGAGAGGCACATTCCCTCGGGACAGAGGCTACAGATGTGTAGCTTTTTTTCCCCCCTGTCCCCAACCCCATCCCCACCTCCACTTCAGAACGTGGCACCCCGCCCAACTAGCCAAGTGTTCAGTGATGTGCTTATCCTCGAGAGCAGCTCCGGGTGTCTTTTTAAAATGTAGAGAAAACCAAGTAAGGTGACAGTTTAAGGAAAAATATATATATAGAATACCAGAAAAGCCGTTTACCCGGAGAATTTTTTCTCCCCATTTTTGTTTTGTTTTTACTCAATGACACAATTTTTAGTTTTATTTCCTGATAGCAAAAGGAAAAAAAAAAAAACCCAACCCTCACAAAGGCCAAGGCCCCGTCCCCCTGTCGTCGGTGATTTGTTTGTCTTTCTGATAGGTTGAAAATTGTGTAATAAACTTGATGACGCTGTCAATCTTTTATACTGCATTGTATTTTTTTCCTTTTGTAAAAAAGTATTTTTAAATAATAAATGGGGTGTGAGCTGTTTTATGGATTCTGCATTGAATAGATTTGTTGAGGTGTCTGGGGCATGGGCATGGGCTGATGTAGATGCTGTGGGATGGTAGTGAAACCCTGGGTTCTTAGCTGGAACTGCATGCAGTTGCCTGTGGTACACACATTAGGAGACCTAGTGCAAACCTTTGGAAGTGCCCCTTGAAATTTAGCTTTTTTCCTTAGCCAGCTAAACAGCCTGGTTAAAGAAAATTCTAAGTCATCTTTTACCCTTCAAAATTCTTAAGATTTCTATGGCCATGCCACCCTGAACAAGGCCAATCCCGTCTGATCTCGGAAGCTAAGCAGGGTTGGGCCTGGTTAGTACTTGGATGGGAGACCACCTAGGAAGACCAGGCGTAAAAAGAAAAAAAAAAAAGATTCTTAAGATTTATTCTCAATAAAATGTCCTACCTTGTATAGTTCAATGTCAGGAAGGGAAGAATCCTCTGCTAGGGGTTAGAACACATGATCGCTGGTGCCTCCTTCCACCTGCCAATCTAACCATGGACAAGCAATGGAACCTCAGTCTAATCTGTGAGATGAAAATGATAGCTGTTCTGCTTCCATGCAGGGATGTTTTAAGAACTAGAGATAATGTCTTTTGTAAACTGATCTACATATGAGCAAGTACAGATTAGAAGGCAGAAGGGATTCCAGAGAGCTGCTGGCTTTTTAAAAAACAGGTGAACAAAAGGAGAGTTACACGATAAAAAGATGAACCAGAGACCTGGTGATATATAATGTGTATTGGGACCAGTAAGGGCAAAATCTAAAACTTAGTAGAAGGGAAATTCCCTAGAGGTAGGTCTATGACAATGTGAACTTGAAGGAAAAAAATTGGGAGTCCTTGTCAGAATTTAGACCACTGTTGAAGTTCACAGCCACCTGCTTCTCCATTGTCTGCCATGCCTGCTAAAATTCCTGCTTCTGTGCTGCATCAATCTCTACGTAACGTAAAGTCTAGAAATCTTTTTATGTGCCAGATGACTTATGTAAATGAAAATGTGAGGGCTGCTAGTTTAGCTTTGATTTCATCTAGGAGTTACCATGGTGGTATAGAAGGGGACTGACCTTTGGGACAACTCCAGGTTCAAGTCCTAACTCTTACTATTTAAGTTGAATGCCTTTGGACACGTGTGATAAACATGGGTCAATTTCCTTTTGCCTCAGGATTGTGTACACTAAATGTACTCTGCCAGGCACTGGATGAACATTGGTCTACAAGTTGCTGCCATGGTACACCCAAATCTGTGTGTCTTAAGTGCTTCTGGAATGGGGCCAGACTGCAGCCGCTGGAGATGGCCATGCAGTCACTTGACAGTTCCAGCCATGAGTTTGAATATGAGAGCAGGCCTTTTCTAGCTTGTGTGACCAGAGTCTGCTCCTTTGCTCAGTCCTCTCCACTGTGCCAGAATGGTGGTGCTTGCAGGTCTGCACAGGCTATAAAGTGGTTTCCCATGGCATGCAGTGAGTACAGCCCCTGACCATGTTAACCCAGAAAGCCTAACTGTGATTCTTGCCCTGCCTCGGTTTCTGTTGTATGATGTTCTACTCTGGTGTGACTAACTGCATCCACACAGGTGGCTCCAACAAGCATCAGGATGAATGAACATTTCTGGAGCCACCCAAGGGAAACTGCACTAAGCTTCCAGATAACCATGAAGTAAATGAGGGACTTTTTCTAATCACAGCTCCCTTTTCAACCATTCATTCTCATCCTCAAGTGGTACCTGTGAAGAATGAAATTTACTAATCCAGACTGAGATTCATAAACAGGGTTTCTAGTTCTAACTGTTAGTGACCAGTTATATGACACTTGGTTATGTTACTTCCCCATCTTTAAGACTGCAAAGTGGAAGATTAGATTAAGTTGGTCTCTAAGGTCCCTTTGAATGAGCTACCTCTACACTTCCAACTGACCCTTCCATTCACTTATGTGTGCTGCTGGGAGGGTGACCTTCACCACTGAACCTCTAAATGAAATGGGCCATGGACAATGGGTTCCTCTCCAGTTTAATGCCAGTGATTTCTTCAAGGCAGGGCTAGAGAAAGCAGTACGAGAAGCGAGAGAAAATCGGGGTATTAGTGGGGTTTGTGATTTAAGTATCAGGAACATTCTTATGGATTTTTAAATATTGTTCCATGGTTCATTAGGCCTGTCTACCACGGTTTTTGGATAGAACTCTGAAGGCAGGAGGCAAGGACACAGAAGGAATAGAAAACAAGAAAAAGCATCCGTGCATTAAACAATGGAGCCCTTTACAGGATGAGAATGAGCCTGATCACAGAAAATAATCAGAGTTTAAAAACAAAATGGAATGCTTAAAGGCCAATTACTTTTTACTTTGAGTAAGTACAGATATTCTAGAATTCATCTGACAGAAGGGCCATATAACTCAAGGTTTCCTAAAGTAAATTCTGTCATGGCTCCTGGTGGCTTCTTGGGGGAAAAAAAAGCCACAACCAAGCAAGATGAGAAAGTTTTAAAGATGGTTACTTGGAGAAGGGGATGATATACTCATCTAGGGCAACATTTCTCCAGCTTAAAAAAATAGTTGTTAACTTGAAATATTAAGTGACCAACATATATTGGTAAGTTGAGAATATGCTTCTTCCAATTACACCTCACCCTGGAAAGGAGCTGACAATCGTCTGTAAGAGGAATGAGAGACAAGATGCTGGCTTTGGGGCAGAAGTGAAGAATACAAGCAGTCTTGCAGGATGACAGACCTGAAGAAGACATAGAAGCTGGCGGCGCCTTTAAGAATTAATTCAGGCTGGAACTGGGGGAAGAAAATCAGTGGGACACCTTCATCATAGTCTTTGTATCCATCCTGGGTCACTAAGCACAGCCTGAGAACAAACCTGGGATAGTCTCTACCCTCTCTCGGAGTGGATGAATTTCTAGGGACAGGTGCCATAAGGAAAAGGCTGCACAACGGAAAATATGTATTTATTATAAAATGTTTGCTTCATGATGAAAGTAGAAAAATAACACTATGAGCTACTAAAAAAGTTCTGGAGCTCAGTCTGAAGAATGGGATAAGAGGCTTTTGCGTTACTTGGAGCACACCATCCTGAGGCTTTCTGTCCTCATGCGTGACAGGTATGGCACAGCACGTATAAGGAGTACGTGTGACTCAGGTCCTGCTGGAAGCCCAAGGAGCCTACATTGTCCACATAAGACGCTCTGGCCACGATGATCAAAGAGGAGAACTTGAGGTCAGCAGGAAACTGGTTCTGAGAAGGGCCAGGAGGCGGACAGCCTTGTCGCCCCCCCATGCTGGACTGCAGAAGATTCTCTTAGGCTGACGGTCCTGTTTAGAAGACGGTGCCCATGGCCTTATGCTCAGTTTATTGCCCAAATGTCTATGCTGAGGAAAAGCTGCAACTTTTCCCAGGACAACTTGACCCACCATTTCTCACTGGTGTTGCTAAAGTACCAGAAGCATGTGTGATCTCAACCCATGAGGGCTGCTGGCTGAAATTTTTGTATTTCAAATCCTGTCCATACTGATGGCAGAAAGAAAGAAAGAAAAATGTTAAAAGACCAGTGAAAAAGAGCAGCTGGCCTGAACTGTTCTATATTCCAAGCCTCCTGGCCCCAAAGAACAAGGAGAATATCTTCCCTAACTGGGTGGTAACTGTCTACCCGGAATGGGAAAGGCAGTCCCACAGACACCCCTTTCCCACTTAAAAGTCCTCTAGACCCTTCAGGTTGCAGAAGAACAATGACTCCCTCCCTGGATGGGATGGGAACCCAACCCTCAGGTAACAGGAAGTGGTCCCTCAGCAGCGGTACCTGGAGAAAGTGGCCAAGGCAAGCACTTCAAGCAGCAGCTCTAAGCCACAGAAGAAGAGCAAGATGCCGTTCATGATGGCTTCCAGGCGGAGCACGTAGGTCTGCAGCAGCAGGTAATAGGAGGCCATCATGGCAGATGGGAAGGTCAAGGCCACACTAATAGCAAGTGGCATCTTTCGCTGGCAGAGGTTTCCCTTTGTACCTGTCAGACACAGCCCATGGAGTCACCTCCAAGTGGCCTGCTTTCCCTGGCCTCAGAGAAAAGGTGAGTGGGATGTGATGGACTGGCAAGGCAGAGAAAATGATCCTGAATGAGGACATGCAGATTTATAAATGGGGTCCCACTGTACTAAAAATTAGAGGCTTTGGAGTTTAGAATTGGAGTCAAAAATCCTGCTTCCAGTCTGGCTCTCACTCAAGGGACAATGGACTCTTTATTGGGGCGAATTTTTTTTCAATTATGAAAATAATATTCATTCAAAACTTCACAACCAATATACAGAAAATAATTTTAGAAAATATAGAAACTGAAAGAGCCACCCATGCTCATGCCCTGGAGATAATTATTATTAGATGTATATTGTTTCAGATTTTTTTTTTAGGTGTGTATACTCACATAGTACTATTAATTATTATTTAAAAAAATCATACTAATACTGTTTTGCAACTTTTTCCCATTTAACATAAGTCAGACATCTTTCCACATATAACTACCTTATTCTTTTTTAATGGCTGTGAACAATTTCATTAAACTAATACTGTCATTTAATTGATCCTGTCTTGATAGAT
>NW_011888925.1:295462-302944 GCF_000151845.1 Pteropus vampyrus | reverse complement strand
AGCCTAGGTCATGTACTTCTTGTTAATCAAGTTACAGTTACCAGCTTGTCTCATAAGGAATGGAAATATTTTCTGGACAACACTCACCAAAAAAGAGTCGAATTACTTCAATTCCAAGATAAAGGAGGAGCATCACCACATCCAGTACAAGATTAGCTGTTGGATACGGTAGCAGGAGACCTGCCGATACAAAAGCCAGAGTTTGCAAACAACATATAACAGCACCCATAAGAACTCCCACACACTGGGGAATAAAGAGGACAAGAGTCTTATCAGCTTTCCATGAGCTGGTGAGTAGGATGCAAGTAGGATCAGTTAACCTGCTGCGGGATATGTTAACTCACAGTGCCACTATGTCTGTTAGAGGCGGGCTCATTATTATGGGGTTTTACTAACTCCAAACGTCTTGGAGATTCCACTCTCCAAAATGATCAGATGTACGTGGGTACACAGGCTGCTGAACAGTTCTGAGGGTCACCAATGGGCTTAGAATTCACAAAAAGAGGTGACAGGGGAGAGTCAGAATAGAGAAGCCCACATTTCCCAAACTCAAGAAATTCTTGCTGAATCATTCTCAAAGAAGCCATCCAATGAAGAGACAGCTACCTTGCAGTGAAGAGGGGCACAGAAAAGAATGAAAAATAAGAAAGTTTTCAGTGGGAGCTGCCTCTGGGCTGAAGTTGGGAAGGGATTTGGGGCCAAGGGTAGTCAAGGCCCAAGCCTTACCTTTATATAGAAATATGAAGAGTTCCAGCAGGAAATAGGTAGCATAATACCACCCGTTCAGAAAGAACAGGATTTCTAGGGGGGTGGAGGACAACCGTTTACCTGAAAAGATGAGCACAGAGAACAAGGATGGGTCGGAGGGCAGCTCAATCTGTTGAGTAGTTGTGTCTAACTTGGAGAAAACGAGAGGTCACAGCCAATGGCAAGGGCCACTTGGTTGCTGATAATGAGGGGTGTGTGAGAGTATAGGATGTGGAGAGAGCTTCCTTCAATCTCTTTGTTCCCCTGGAATCACTGTCAAACTCGATTCTTTTGGCTTCGGAGGTGAAAGTCAAGGCTCCTCTATGATCTAACCCCATAATTACATGGGAGGGAAAATTGGGGCGCAGAGATCAGCACTGGCTTCTTCGAGGTCACACAGCAAATTCGTCTTTGAGCCGGCCTAGAATAGACCGAGCCAAGGATCTGGGGGTATTTGAGATCCTCACCTCGAGACAGTAAGGCGCTCGGGGTGAGTGGGGCTACGAAACCCTGCTTTGGATAAGTGAGGAGCGCTGTCCCTAACACCCGAAAATGGAGGGTTTAGGTTGAGCCGCCGGGTAGAAGGGAGAAAGGGGACTGAAGGGATCAGGACCAGCGACTCACACACCTCCAGAACCTCACCTCGCGGCGCCATCTTCAGTCCCCATGGAAACTGCGTACGCGGCTGCAGCCGCTCCCCGAGCAGCGAGGCGCTGCCGGAAGCGGGGGACGGAGTGGCCCCGGCTTCCGGCCGCTCAGCCCGCCCGCGGCACTCTATGGTTAGTGGGCCGGAGCCGCCTCGGTGCGGTCCACGCGTGCGCAAGAAGGGCCGCGGGCGGCAAAAGGCCTTCTCTGCGACTTTGGTTTTCTGAGGCTCCGCCGCCCACGCAGCCGTCGCCCGCGGGACCCCGAGGCAGTGGAGTTTCTCGTGGTCTCCCCCCCGCCCCCAGGTTACAGTGCGTCGGCTGAAGTGGCCAGTTGTGGCAGTGTGACCACAGGATTGGCAAATAGGCCCTAGCCCCACGATTTCTTTTCAGACAACGGTCTGAAAATGAGAAACGGTGTGCGCGACGGAGCTCTGCAAATGCGGGGTGAGGTTTAGGGGTCATATGTCTACCAGGTAGCCTTTTAGAGGGGTTAGGGGGTTTTGTGCGTCCGATTTATTAGGTATTTAGAAGGCCCCAAATCAGAAAACGTGAAGATGAAACGTGATCAACGTGTGACCCACAGCATGCTGGAGGAGTTGAGAGGACAAAGTACTCCCGGCGGGAATTGAGGGACGTTTCCAAGAGATGGTCTGTAAACTGGGTTTTGAAGCCTAAATACGATTTGGAGCAGTAAACGTGTGTGACTGCCTGCAGCAGAGTAGGAAAAAAGGGTTTTGCGTGGAATCGGGCCGTCTTGGCTGTTAGCCCATTGTTAGAGTAGGACAGGAACGGACGGCACGCTCAAACCAGGTAATTTGAGTAGCGACTAACTTTTAAGGACAGCGCTAGTTGGGTTGGAGGTGGGGCGGTAATTGTATTTCTAGGCATCAAAGAGCGGAAGCAATTCCCTGAGTAATTTATGTGTCTCTCATTTTGGAGAAGGGCGAAAACGTCACTTTTAGAAGTATAGATATATCTTGTTAGTAGGAATATAACTACTAGGGAAGATCAAGTATGTGTGGAACGGTGCATATGGAAGCTGAGTAGCCAAAAAGATAGACTCTGTTATCTATTTTTTGCCTCTTTGCTCCACATTCACCCTTCAGTACCGGTTCAGCGATAATGGACTGGACTCTGCAATTTCTTCAACCTTACAGTGAGCACAATGGCAAGCTTTGTCAGTAGAGGGCGCTGGAGGGACATTGAAGGAAAGGATTCGTCTTCCCCGCCCCAGTGAGCTCTGGTTTGCTTTTCCTTGTTCCTGCACCATGATGTCTCAGCAGTGCAAATGCTTGGGGACATCGAGGAAATCAGGCGTGCTCTACTCCAGCCACACGCCAAGAGCCAGCACTTCCCTAGCAACCTCGCAGAACTGGTCCAGGCCCGGTGACCACTTAGCTGTGGCCCTCCTGTCAAGGATACTGCATACTCCAGCCCTTGCACCATTGACAACTCCCTCCCTCTGTGCACCTGCCCCCTCAGCCTTGTTCACTTATGCCCTGGACAGTATTTGCCAAAGCTCTCCAGGCATGGACACCACGTACCCACCACAGCAGTGCCCCAGCTCCCTCCATGCATCTGCTCATCAACATTGGCTCTTCTTCCCAGAGGCTTGGTTCCCGTGGCCTTCAGGCCATGTGTGGACATCATGTATTCCAGGCCTTGTGCACGCAGAGCACTCCAACAAGTCTTGGCTCACCTGTGCCCTGCTGGGTGGTTTACTGGGATCTTCTCAATGTGGACAGTGTGCGCTCTGGGCCCAGTGCCTGCAGGTAGTGTCTGTACGCTCCCAGTGTACCTGCCCACCAGCCATAGTTTGCTTGCATCCTGGAGGGCTGTTCCTTGTCTGGCACCTCTCTGGCCTGGGTAAACCAGTGAACTTGGGGGACCCTGTCAGGTTTGCCTTCCTCAGATACTCTCCTTCAGCACCCTTTTAGAGTTCTCTTCAATATTTTGTACTTCCTCTCACATAATAATTTAATGACTCTTTATATTAAGCTTGCCATGTTTAAATTACTGTATGGTTTCTGTCTCTTGGTTGAGACCTAGACTGAAACATCTAGCTATCTTATTGTTAGTTTCTCAATTCCATAGTCAAAGAGCATACTCTATCCTTTTACATTGATTTAAATTTATTATTAAATTTATTGAGAATTGTTTTATGACTCAGCATATGGTATATATTGGTCAATATTCTGTGTATTTGAAAAAATGCATTCCACATTCATATGCATTATAAAGGAATAGGGAAAAAAAGCATATTTACCTAGATACTATTTCTGATGTGCTCCGTTCCTTGCTGAGGATGTTTCCATCTGTTGTCATCTCCCTTCAAGCCAGAGAATTTTCTTTTTTTCTTTTTTCTTTCTTTCTTTTTTTTTTTTTTAGAGAACTCCTTTAGCATCTTTTATAGTGCAAGACTCTTGGCGATGAATTCTCTTCTTTATTTTTTAAATGTCTGTTTCAGCTATTCTTGAAGTATATTTTTGGTCAATATAGAATTGTGAGTTGACTTTTTTCTTTCAGCATTTTGGAAATGTGGTTACACTCTCTTCTGGCCTCTGATTTCTAGTGAGAGGTCAGCTGTTAATTGTCCCTCTGTATGTGGTGGTGTTTTTCTCTTGCTGCTTTCAGGATTTGCTCTTCATCTTTAGCTTTCAGTAACTTGACTATGATGTGCTTAGGTGTGGCTTTTCTTTGTTTTTCAAGGCGGGTTTGTGGAGCATCTTAAATCTGTCAATTTCTATCCTTCATCAAATTTGGGAAATTTTTGGCTATTATTTCTTTAAATATTTTTTTCTGCTCTTTTCCTTCTCTTTGTCTTCTAGGACTCCAATTACATGTATGTTGGGCCGATATTTAACTAGTCATGAGACTTTTTAAAAATATTTTTTTCCCTCTGGTTTTCAGCTTATTCAGGTAATTTCTGATGGTCTATCTTCTAGTTCATTGACTCATTCTGTTCTCCTTTGCTGTTAAATCCGTCCATTTAAAATTTTTCAGATATTGTAATTTTTATTTCTGAGATTTCTGTTTTTCAGAAATCATGTTTCTATTTTGAGGTTGCCTATCTTTTTATTCACTGAGAACATATTTTTATTGCTGCTTTAATATCCCGCCTGTTAATTCCGATATCTGGATCATCTCAGTATTGGCGTCAGTTTTCAATGTTAAATTGTGAAGACTCTGGTTTCTACTGTCTCCAAAGACTGACGGTTCTTTTTATCAGGCGGTTAGCTTGGTTGGCTACACACCACAAACCACACTTACTGGGTGGCAGCTCCAGTCTGTTTAGATCTTGTCTTTAGTTCAGCTACCTTGAGTCTGAATTGCATGTGTAGTCAGAGCTTGGGCAGACGCGTAGGCAGTCAGAATTTGGGGATTCCACTCTCTCTGGCTTTTTCTTCTGAGATTCCCATCTTTCTCTCCAGTGGCATGAGTTGTCCTGGCTCAGTATTCTGGTACTATGGTTTTCCCCTAGCATGTCCTACATACCATTTTGCCTGCTACCAAGTTTCGAGCTGCAAAAATAGGGAACTTTCTCTGCAGAATTCTCCTCTTGTGAGTGTGGACTTCCCATCAAAATTTTGCTTCCCTTCATTCTCCAGTTGTCGTCAAGTAGCTGTTTTTTGTATTATGTCCAGATTTTACAGTTGTTATTTGTGGAGGATCTTACTCAGCCATTATTAGAAATCCCTACGTTCATTTTAAATATTTTATCCAATTCCTGCATATTTTCCTCCATTTCTCGAGCATGTCAATCATAGTTTTAAACTTGTCTGTTTTCTTCAATATTTTGATCACTCGTTTCTATTTTCTACTTTTATTCTGGCTTTAAATAATATGGTCTTCTCTCTTGACTTGCTAGTGATTTTTACTAGATCCAGAAATTGTGTATAAAAAAATTATAGTGTTTCTAGATGTTTTTCTTCCACTCCTTCCTCTGCCAGGCAGACAGAATGGGGACTGATCACTGACAGGGTTTGAGGCTGCACTGTGATTTTGATAAGCCTCAGTCAACCTGTTTCATCTTGTTCCTTATAAGGAGCCCTCCTGAGCTTTCAACTGAAGTCCTTTGTGATCACCGGTTCCCGCACCTGGCAGGTCCTGAATTCTAATCATCAGCACCCTAAGCCTGCCAATAGTTCCATTCTGCTTTCCACAGCTTTGAGAAAATGAGTGTGTTTAGGGCTCTTCTGGTTCTCAACTTTGTTCCTCCAGTGGAATGACACCCATGAGCTCAGCTGTTTTCTCTGATCCTGGCCTGCAACTCTGGGCAATTCTTGGATTCTTAGCCTCTTGCTCAAGCCCATTCAGCAAATGCCTCCAGGGGAAAACTGCTACAAATTGTCAGTTCACTTTGCTAAGATTCTCCCTTCTTTAGAATTTTAGGCCCTCCAGTCTGCTTCACTTGAGCAATTCACTGAAGTAAAAAGGTGGTACTTAACATTTCATCTGGTTCTTCTAGTTCCTGACAGGAGCATTTGATCAGCCAGAAGCAACTCCATCCTACTAAAGATCTCTAAGCACTTTTAAAGTGTTTATTTCCTTCCTCTGAACTTTGGAAGCAGATGTCCCCAAGGAATCAATTTATATCATATCTTAAAAACATTCCTACTGCTAAGTGAAAAAAAAAAAAGCCAACTATTTTATGGCATAGTCCCTATAATCACAACTGTGTATTAAATATATATACATACAGTTGTCCCTAGGTATCTGCTGGGGATTATGTAAAATGGCATAATTCATGTAATTTATGCTCGTCTTCCCATACACTTTAAATCATCTCTAGATTATTTATAATACCTAATACAATGTAAATGTTATGTAAATAGTTGTTATACTGTATTGTTTAGGGAATAATGACAAAAGCCTGTACACCTTCGATACAGACAACCATTTTAGGCCTAACTACATAGTACATGTCAGTAACAATGTGACCTATATTTCCCCCCTCGCCCCCTAGTATTTTTGATCTTCAGTTGGTCGAATCTGTGGATATGGAACCTTACCTGACTATTCAAGGATTTGAAATAAATGAGTGGGGTAGGATTATAGCAATTTTTTTGGTAAAAATGTTTCTGAAGTATTATATTGTTACCTATAAGAACTATGTAAGTAAATGCAGACTGTTGAGGGGAGGGAGAAGGAACTCTGGCTGACGTACAACAGTGAGAGATTAACTGCATAAACTTTTTATAACTTGAATTTTGTACAACATGAATGTATTAACTATTAAGGAAAATAAACATATATATACATACACATACACATCTCAAACTCACAGGGCTACAAAGTGCAATAAATATTGTGAGGAAAACAGGCATTTGGTTGTGCTCACTAGCTGCAAATACAGCAGAGAACATTGTAGCCCTGATTCACTGGGGTACACAGAAAATCGCTCATCTTTCCGCGATTGTAATGAGCAAAGGGGATTATAATAACTCCTGTAAGAGCTTTTATGAAAAGATTCAAAATTGGGCCATTGCCGTCTTTTTACAGATGAAGGCATAGTAGGTATAGATGATGGCTTTGATAGGACTTTTTAGATCACCTTTTCTAGTGATAGGGGCCTTCGACATTTTATTTGAACATTGTACCTTTTCTTTTTAAACGTCCGTTAAAATCTGACAGCACAGCTGATAGTCTCTTTCCCCGGAACTTTATTCTAGGCTTCTAAATGGTGGTGGTGGTGGGGGGTCAACATTCCATGGCCTGGGGCAAATCTAGACTGTTTCTGTACCTTAACTGGAATTAGTTTAGCTTTGTATCGGTTACTAAGAATAAATTTCCATTTCTACATTGTTGAAAAAGATCAAAGGACAATTATTTTATGACATAAAAATGAAATTTAAATGTGTCCTAAAATAGTTTTATCGGAACACGGACATGTTCATTTGTTCACCTATCACCTATGGCAGCTTTCACGCTATAATGTTGAGTTGAGTAGTTGCAACAGAAGCCATATGGCCCTCAAAATCTGAAATATTTACTATCTGGCCCTTCAGGGAAAAAGTTTGGCTAAAGTGTCTCTGAATAACAAGTTTCATAGAACAACTTTCTGGTGAGGTAGACTGACAATTAACAG
>NW_011888925.1:279189-294132 GCF_000151845.1 Pteropus vampyrus | reverse complement strand
TATCTGGCCCTTCAGGGAAAAAGTTTGGCTAAAGTGTCTCTGAATAACAAGTTTCATAGAACAACTTTCTGGTGAGGTAGACTGACAATTAACAGCCCTTCCCTGTATCCATGCCTTTTTCCAACTTTGTAGTGCTTTCTAACCTGACTCTGGGTACAGTCACGTGACCTGCTTCGACCAATGGCAGTCAAAGAGACAGGTAGAGGCTTGAAATGGGATGAAGCACTGGGGCTTGTTCTCTGGCTCCTTGGCCACTCATGTGAACAGATACAGGCTAGTTAGTCATGGATGGGTCATGTGAACCAGAGCTGAGCTGCCTAGTCATTCCAGCTGAAGTCAGCCTAGGTTAGGCAAGAACCAAGGATCCCAAGATCATCACAGCTGCCTGGCTGACCCACAGCTGACTATGGACACATGAGCAAGCCCAGCAGAAATCACCTGAACCCAGCCAGACCACCGGAACCCCAAGGCTTAAGAGTCACGTAACTGTTTATTGTTAAATGCTACTGAAGTCTGGCAAGTGTATTCTGGCAATAGAAAACTGATAATATGGGCACATGAATTTAAATCATTTCTTTTGCCAAAACAGGGCAGTTCAGGGCTCTGACAGGGGGATGGAGTCTGTATAAAGCACAGATGTCTGGAACTCCAGGGGTCAGGCAGGGGTGTCAGATTACATCTTGAATTTCTGCAAAAATATCTTGTACTCATAATGGGACCCAATGAATATCTGTATTTGCTCTGTGGCCCAATCTGCCTACTATGTCAAGGAGATGCTAAGGCTAGGCCTTGGCATGCCTCTTAACTATGAAGAGAGCTAGCTAGACAGATAGACTCCACCATTTATGGAAAAAGACTTCAATTTATTTCCTATTTATAAAATGAAAAAAAGTGCTTCGAGTATAAAATCTAAATGTCCAAGGTGTGATCAGTCAAGAGTACAGAAATGTCCCTGTGTATCGTTTAGTCACCCGCTTTGCAAGTGGGTGCTGGGAACATCTCCTGTACAGGCTAAGTGTGAGCTCCCTAAGAATAAAGCCACAGAGCTCCTGTGAGGGAGATGGGACAGAAAGGAAAGGGGATAGAACCAAAGCAGGAGGCCAAGAAGGAATTATTTATGTCTTGGAGTCTGTACTGGGCAACACTTTAATTTGCAAGAGAGAACATCTTCCTTTTTGACTGCTGAATGAAACTGGCCTGAGCCTTTCCAAGGAAAGTCAAGTTGCTTCCTGTGCAGAGGGCCCATCACCCCCTCTGCAGAGCCGCAAATGTAGCTTTTATCAAGCAGGAAAGGCATCCATCAGTGTGACAAGAAGTGGTCACCTTCGGACTTGCATGAACTCCTTGCGCAGCCACAAAGAGTCCTGGTAGAAGCGAGGATCGCCCAGTCTCACAGCTGTCCGTTTGTAGAAGTAACAGTATAACACTGCCGCTGTAGATAACAAGCAGAAAAGAAGCCTCAGGGATGCTCCCTAGTATTCGGTTCAGGTAAGAACATACCCTAAGGAGGCGGAGGGACCCTGCCTCATGATTTCCCAGTGACTCCTGACAAGAGCAGAACACAGTAATCTCTCCTGTTCTTGGTGTGGCTATTCCGCCCATCCCGTGCCAGCTGTGATGGGCAGGCAAGCCAGGATCAAGGCTCTCACTGCCAGAGCCATAGGAGGGACCAAAGTGAGACCTGATGTTGGTCTGGTCCTTACCTAGCCTCTGGAATACAAATAGTGTTTGAAGTCCATCTGTCCAAACAAAGCGGTTAGAGTCTTTCCAGCGTAAGTTCTGAAGGAGACATGAATAGATGGGAAAGGTTAATGGCCAGATAAGGCTCCGACATATCCAACTTGGTTAGCTGCATAGATGCCACTCGGTTCAAAATAGACAAATCTCATCGTCTTTCTTTCCATAGCCTCAAGTTGTGTTTCTTAAAGGTGCCTCAAGATCACTTTTTTGCTGCAATGGGAATGTCCTTTTAACCTTGGGGGATGAAGTTTGAACTAAGCTATTTATTCCATTTCACTCCATAGCCTTGGCCAAGGAGAAATGATACACATAATCACAGTTCAGTGTGGTCATTGTCTTGCCTTGAAAATCTCAGGCTCAGCTCCTGACAGATAAAGGCTCAGGGTTTAATCAGATTAAGAGCTTTGTGGTAAAAAGCCAGGACCTATTTTGGCTCCCGGAACCGGAGCGGAGACAATCCTCTTTAGAAAGTACCTACAGACTTCAGCACTGCTCTGCTGCTTTCCTGGGAGCTCTGCTTCTCTCTAGGGAATCATAAGGGTAACCCAATAGAAGGTTCGGTTTGAAAAGGTGACTTTAGTACAGAAATGACTAGAGAACCGAGGTTTCAACGTGTTCTATCAAAACGAATACTTGAGAAACACATGAGATGCCCAGAGATGAAAGAATTTGTGAAGCAAAAGGAATCTGGAACCATGAAAACTGGATCTGCTCTGAGGCTTACCTCAGAACCAAACGGAGGCATCTTGAACTTGGTTCTCCTAGTGACGTGATGGGTCGCAGCAAAGGGCATGAAGCACTAAAGGGCAAGCAGCACTTGTGCTTGGTTATTTCCCATGGGACACTGATGCCTAAGAATACCCCGTATCAACACCCACCTTCCCAAACAGCTAATGATGAAACCGATTCAACTTCCTGTTTTAGCCCTGGCAGGCCTGTTTGTGGCAGAGGTGAACTGAATGTCCAGAAATGTCCCTCGACTCTTGGATAAGGCTGTTCTTCAACACATAAGGTTGGGCAAAGCACCTCGTGAACCCCTCATGTACCTAGCTTCAGGGCAGACGACATCCGTTTCACTTTTTTTTTTCTTCTCAAGGATTCCATGAAATGTAAAAGAATGATGCTGGATTCCCAGAGAAGATATTCCTTACCCTTTAAGGATTCAGAAATTCAGAGCTCCGCTCTTACCATGACCCAGACATGAAGGGAGATGCTGAGGGCGAAGTACATAGCTGTCAGGATGATGGTCCCTTTGAACTTGTGGAATAGGAGGTTGACCAGACCAGCCTGGAAGACGAAGGTGTTGAAGAACATGAGGAAAATGATGATGATGTTGAAGAGGACAGCAATATCCTGGATGCTGCAGACACAGAAAACACAGTAGAGCCAAATGGAGGCCTGTGTTAGAACCCAAGAGCTGGCCTCAAGTCCTAAGGGACACTATGAGGTCTGTCCTTCCCTGTGATTTAGCCCTCTGAAACCCCCACAGAGGTAGCATGGGCTTTGGGGCCCCAAATGACATGAAGTGAAAACTACACACTGGCCCCATCAGTTGAGTTGCAGTCCACAGACAACAAACCTCCTAGACACTTGTGAAGAGAAGCTAATTTCCTCCTTATGTCCAGAAAATTCCAGCCCTGTCTGCAGCATAACCTGGTCCTATCGGACATTTTCATCTAGCAAGACAGCAATGCACTTTCCCTCATCTTTGCATGGCTGGTACTTTAGTGCCATCCAAGTCTCAGTTCAACTGTCCCCTTTTCAGAAAGACTTTTCTTTAGCCCTACTACCTAAAGTAGCTCTCCCCTCCCCACCCCAGCTACTTTATATCCATTTTATGACATTTTACTATTTGAAATTATTATTATTATTTTTTTAAATGTGCTCATTATCCCTCCACTAGGATGGAAACCCCATGAGAACAGGAACTCTCCAGATTCACCACTGCAGCCGGAACTGTCTGGCAGGCCAATGAATACTTGTTAAAGGAAAACCATGTCTAAGGCTGTGGCTTTCTGTTTGGAATGTGCCTCACGAAGTCTATACATCATTATGAAGGAAAAATGCCAACAGCTTTCATCTTATGGGATTCGTATATATGATTAATGTGATTATCCTTTTAACCTGTCACTTTGTAATCCTCTTTCATGGCAATGTAAGACAATATTTCTAAAATGATTGGGTCAGGAGTCTGACCCTCATCTTCTATGTGAACTGCTCCCTGTATCCCAAACTCTTGTCTGAAGTATGCAAAAATAGGACCTGGGTCATGACTATGTACCAGCGAGTACCCAGGACAACATGAAATTTTTTCTCCCTGATAATTCTATTAATAACTTTTAAATGCTAAATCACAATTGTCAGGGCCTTCGAACTGCTTGGTTTAGCTGTCCAGTCCCACCCACTGAACTCACATGAAGAGCACCAGCTGAATGACAGGAGCCATTCGGAGTAGCTCTGAAAAGGAATTGACAAAGAGGTCATAGGACAGCAGCAGGAACTGCAGGGAGAGCACCAGGCTATAGTTACTGGTCTGAAGCATCTTCCTTCTGCTCTCTGGGGAGCCCAAGGGCACATTCCACAGTTCCCCAGAAAACAGCTCCCCAGCACTGAGGGAGAAGTGTCTAGTCTCGCAGAATCAGAGCTGTTTCCCTTCCTCTAAGACCAGGGTCTGTTGAGGAGAAAAAAAAAAAAAGTGGTTAGAAATTCATTAATATAATAAATATTTACTGAGGACCTATTATGTGCCAGGCACTGTTCTAGGTGCTTGGGATATATCAGTGAACTACATAAACAACAAAAAACCCCAACTAGTCACTCCTAGGGACACTTACCCTCAAACCTGTCTCCACACCTAAATTTTCTAAACACAGAACTCTACTTTTGAGTCTAAAGGAATCTGAGAGTACTATAAAGAATGACTATCTGGTCATATAATAATTCTAACACTAATTGCAGTTATAGTGATCACTTACCATGAGCCAGGGACTATTCTAAGCACTAACATTATTTAAATCTCACAATAACCCCATGAGGTAGAAGATACACTATTACTTTCCCCACTTTACAGATGGGACAATTGGAAATCCAGAGAAGTGAAATAATTTGTCCAAGGTCACATCGCTAGTAAGTGGCAGAACTAGGATTCAGATCCAGGCATTCTGGGTCCAGAGTCTGTGCTCTTAACTACTGCGCAAAGCTGCCTCTTACATAACTGACAGGCTGATATGTAACACAAAAATGTTGGCACAGGAGAAGTGGGAAGTGGTACAGGCAGGGAAAGCTGAGAGGAAATTGTGCTCTCTTGCAAAACTCTATGTTTAAGATTACAGTAGCAATACAGTGGCTCCAGGTAAGAGAAGCTGGGCCCTAATTTTCATATATTATGAGACTCTGAAGTTACTCTGGGGGCGTCCTGTGACCCCTCCCAGCTGGATTAAATTTATAAACAAATTTCGAAATGCTTCGAAGTATTAGAGATTGAGATTAAATTAACATCTGTAAAATGTTTTACAATTTACAAACTCTATATTTATTACTTCTTTTTATCTGTACACCCATCTTGATTAGCAGCTGTCATTATGCATATAATCCCCATTTTACACAGAGGCTCTGAGAGGTTAATAAACCTTGCCCACCTCATCTGGTGTCAAAGTCCCACCTTGGTGGATGTGTGAACGTGGTTTCTCAGCCCTTTCTTCATTCAACAATATTGATAGCACCTACGTACCAGGATCATGATAAACTTGTCAACCTAGATAATTTCCTCTAATCCTCGCCAACTATTCTGCAAGGTGGGAAAGAATGATCCCTATTCTACAGGGAAGGGCACAGGGTCAGAGTTCAAGTCATTCTTCCAGGTCGCAGTTGAGAAGAGCCAGGATTCACAACTAGGTGACATCCAAGCTCGAACTCCTAACCACTACCTCAGCCACCAGAGGGCTGTTGTGAGGATCCGTTATATAGAACTGCCCACAGCCACCTCTATGGGAAGAACGAGCATCTTCCTCGAGTTTAGGGCAGCAGTGATTCGCAAGGCAAAGAAAGTCTTCAGTTTGTCCACCGCTACCTGCCGCATTCCCTTTGTCCCCAGGGCAGTTTTCCTCGACCCTTCCCAATCCACTTTAAAATGGAGCTGCCTTGGCAGGAAACCGAAACCAAAACAATAACAACAAAAATTCCGACTTCTAGACACATTACCTACTCCTCATCAAGCACTCTCACCTCAAAGCCCCATCGTCGGTTGTCATGGGGACATCATCTGGTTTCCGGAAACCAGTTTTAAATTCCGGAAGTAGACGACGGAGGCGGGCTCCCCGTCTGCGCCGCGTTACCAGCCTGTCATCGGCTTTTTCTCCCGGCTCTACGGCCAGTCCAGCTGCCACGTTTGGGTCTCGCTTTCTTGGGCTCGCTCCTCCCCGGGCCCTCCCAGCCGATGACCAAGGCCAGCCCCTGGTGAAAAGCTTCTCATCGGCCCAAACATATCCGCTTCCACGGGATGGGGGACGAGGGGCAAGGTAGACCCACGACGGCGTTGCTGACCCCTGGAATCCCAGGCTTGGGGAAAAAACGCCCGCGGAGGAAGTGGTGTTGTGCTCAGCTGCTTAGCGCGCTGGGAGCCGGCGCCCCAGCGGCTCCGGACTTCATTTCCCAGGAGACCGCGCGCGCGCGACCGGAAGTGTAGCGAGCCTATAAAAGGTGGAGGCGGCCCCGTCAGTTCTTTCTAGGGCGACGGCGTCAGGTGGGTTCGGGCATTCCCGAGAGTCCTTGATTCCACTCCCTAGGAGCCTCGGTTGCGGCGGCGGGCGCCGGGAAGGGAGAGGCGGGTCTCGGAGACCCCAAACTTCATTGCGTCCCACTGTGGTTCGGGGATGAGAATGAGCCCAGGCTGGGAGTTCAGTTACCTGGGTTCAGTACTGGCTTTGCTGCTACCTCGCTTCGCACTGTCGCGACCCTTTGCCCGGCCTCAGTTCTCTTTTAGGGAGTGAACAACGTTCTCCGTGCCCTTCCTTCTACTGGTGGTGGTCGTAAAGGCACGAAAGCTTTTCAGAAGCAGCAGTCAGCAGGCGGAGCCCCTCGTCTTAATTTTCACTCAAGGTTAGCCGGGACCTCCTTGGCCTCAGCAGAGACAGGGATCGGTCCCGGCGTTCCTGGAACGGTTCTCTGAATACCTGAGGCAGGCCAGGGCATAGTCCGAAGGGCGGGCCCGTAATCACGCTGGGAGCCTTGGTACCGGAATCACGTCGGTACCAAGGAATTTTAGACCTCACTCCTAAATCCTGACTTGGAAATGAGTCCTCGGAGCTGAGGGGCTATGCGAGCGTAAACTTGGATTCCTGTACCAGCTTTGCTACACACCTTGGCCAAGTCACATTCCTTCTTTGAGCCTCAGTTTTTTTCATCTGTAAAATAAGAGTAGGACTTGAGTCCTAAGTCTCAGGATTCCTAAAACTTGAACTATTCATCTGGGACAGGAGAGCAACAAAATGACTTTCGGTTCCTTTATTTGTAGTCTACAATATTAAAGTAGTACGAGTTTGAAATAGAGCCTTTTCCTAAGTCTGAGGGCCGAATGGGAAATACAGCCATACCTCCCGTTTTTACATCTTGCTTTATTGCGCTTCACAGCTGTTGTGTTATTTTACAAAGGAACGCAAGACTCTCCACCAGCAAAAAGATCACGACTGGCTTTATTGCGATATTCACTTTACTGGGGTGTTCTGGAACCAGACCCACGATGCCTCTGAGATATGCCTGTACCCACTTCCTACTCCAGGGCCTGATCTGTTTCTGTGCAGCCTGGGAGAATCCTTTCTGCCAAGGGATTCCAGAGCGTGGACTCGTTAGATGGGGGTGGACCAACTGTGACCCACAGACCAAATCTGGCTCGCCTGAATGGTTTTTACATTTTTAAACACCTGAAAAAAATGAAAAGGGAAACTTTTTGTGACATGTGAAATGACATGAAACTAAAGTTTCAGTGTCCATAAATAAAGTTTTTTTTGGCACACAGCTATATTAATTTGTGAAGGTGTTGTCTATGACTGCTCTTGTACTACATTAGCAGAGTTGGTGACATGGTTGCGACAGAGACCACATGGCCTGCAAAACCTAAAATATTTAGCATTCTGGCCCTTCACAGAAGAGTTTGTTGTCTTAGAATGGGGCTCCACAAAGCAAGGGCAGACTAGGGGACCACACTGTGGTGAGTACATCCTGAAATCAGCACAACCTGCTCTCGAGTAAATGAGAGCTTATTTTTAGCATTTGCATTGCAATTTTCACTGGACTCTTCCTTTTTTCTCTGCTTTTGTTCTCTGTTTCAGGCAGAGGAAGGGCTCATCTGTATACTGTGAGCAGTATAGCACTGCAGCCCTCTGACAGGGAAGTCCCCATTGTCTATTCCAAGCTTGTCCCAGGGCAGGACCTCTTCCAGGGATGTGTATACAGTCTTTTTTGGATTATATTTACTTTTACTTTTTCCTTTGATGGAAGGAAGAGATCCTTCATGCTGACAGTTCTTCCCGGGGGTGACTGAACATTTGGTGACCTGAAGCTTCCTCTGCTTCTGCACGAACTAAGGGGGCAGCTCTGAGGCTGGGCAGCAAATCTCTGAGCTTGATAGTTGATTCACAAAGCTTCTAGGAAGCCGGTGGCATGATTTTCTCCTTCCAGTCTCATGGAAGCTTGTTTTTACCCCCAGACCTCAGCTCTTCCTTTCTCAGAGATTATTGCCAACTCGGATCACCTCATGAGAGCTCTGTCTGTTTCTGGTTAGGTGGACATCTGGCGTGGAGAGAGCTGGCATGGCATGGAATCAGGGCCACTGGGCAGGCACGGGGGCCATATTCTTCAGGTTTTTGTTAGTTGGGATGAAATGCTGTGACAATACTAAGAAATGTGTAATACTTTACTCCTGCAATGTTCTTACATACATTTTCTCACTTGACCTTCTGATGACCTGTGGTCAAGGAAAAAACATGAGCCATGAGGCCAAACAGATAAGGGTTTAACACTCCCTGCCCACTTACTGAGTTCTGATTCTAGCCACTTAATCTTTCTGAGCCTTATTTTCCTCATCTGTCAGATGGGGTTGATAACCCCTCACAGGGTTGTCAAGAGGAGAAAATGGGATCATGTGTGTAATGTTTCAGTGTGCTGTCTGCTCATAGCTGCCTTTCAGTAAATTATATTCTTATTGTCATTCCTTTATTCCAGATGAGAAGACTAAGTCCTACAAATGTTAAATGATCTGCTCAACCTCACTTCATAAGAATTAGAGCCCAGGCTGCCACCCTATCAGTCTGCCACTAGGATTAAAGGTAAGGAATCAAGTGTTTTATCTCCTCGGGAGTTCTCGGCCATTAGGGGCCTCCTCCTTGTTAACTGGTTCAGATTGAGGGACCTCAACTGCAGGAAGCCACAGCATCATCTTCTTGGTATGAGTCCATGGGATGGTGAGACTCCTCGAGAACTGGACCCATGCTTCCTGCACATTTGCTGAAAGCAGGGACAGTCTGTGACTTTGTGCGCTTGTCCGCTAATCCTCGTGCCCACCTGTCAGGCGTTTGAGAGGAGCTGCTCAGGGGCCTGTGCATTCTCCATGCCTGAAACCAGAGTCAGTGTCTGTGTTCATCAAGTGCATGTGGAAATCTCAATAGCAGGTCCTTGAATAATGTTGTTTTGTTCACTGATAAGCTTAAGGAATTTAAGTCTTGTATATATCAATTAGCCTGTGGTGAAATTGGTTTTATTATACATCATTTCACCACAGTTCCAAAACCTGTCGACGATGTTAAGTGAGGACCTACTCTAAACTCTTGCTTTCTAGACCATGAGTTCTTACTTCCTTTTTTCTCCTTTGGACTTTCCGCAGAGGAAGAGAAAGCAGAAGTCTGGGGACAGCTGTGGGCCATTGCCCAATTCAAGGTACAGAGGGTGGGGACTCTGGAGTGAAGGCCTGACCTCACCTCCCCAATGGGAGGATTAGCCCCACAGAGTTCATCATCTGGGGGAGAACTTTTCTGTAGAAGTGGGAGCCCATAGGACTTCCTGGCTGGTCTGGTAGTAGTGTGTTTGCTCCTTGCCGGCTGTGATTTTTGCCTCCTGATGTTAGAACCGAGGGCATTCGTGGGAGCTTGCCTGGATTTCAATTCCTGTCCCTTTTCTGTGGGGAGGCAATTCTGATCCTGTGAGGGGAGACTAATCCCAGAGTTCTGGGGCCGGAACCATGGTATCAGCCACGGCAGATGAGGCACCTCTCCAGGGCCAGCCCCAGGCCTGACTGGCTTCTGTGTGCACTGCCAGCTGCTGAGCGGGGCCTCAGTCACTGTCCTTAACCAGATATCAGGCCCACCCAGCTGTCAAGGCCTCATAGGGCAGTGCCCAGGCTGATAGTTGGGGAACTGAAGCAAAAAGTGTCCACCCTTCAGACCAAAAGCAAGGTCTCTAGCTGGCGTGTGGAGCACATTCGAGCCAGCAGGAATGTGTGATTTCTCCTTCTTCTAGGAGTGCCTGATCAGAATGGCTGTGGCATGGTTTTATGTGTCTGTCCTGGCACTGTCGTCCTTGGGCATGATATGCATCCTCTTTACCACCTATTGGATGTGGAGCTGGCACGGCGGCTTTGCATGGAATGGCACCAAGCTCACGTTTAACTATCACCCAGTGCTCATGGTTGCTGGCATGGTGGTGTTCTACAGTGCTGGTGAGTATGAGGTCAGCAGGGGAGATGTTCCTCGGCCCAGGCCTGAGCGGGGCAGAGCACTCCCTCTCTAGGGCTGGCTTTTGTACTGTTGGTTCAGGGCTATAGAGGTTGGGTGGGTTGGTCTGTCTCCGGGCCCGGGTGTCATTTGGGGGCATCTGAGAAAGGCAACTTCATGAATATACTAGGGCAGGGGTTGGCACACTTTTTCTGTGAAGGATCAGGTAGTAAATAGTTCAGGCTTTGCAGGTCGTATGATCTGTATTGCAACTATTCCGCTCTGCTATTGTCTTGTGAGAATAGCCATAGACAAAATGAAAACACACGCCTGGCTGTGTTCCAATAAAACTTTATTCACAGAAATAGGTGGTTGGCTGGATTCGGCCTGTGTGCTGTAATTTGCCGACCCTGCTCTAAGGAGCAGGAGGTTGAAGCCTCTCGTGGCATAGTAGGTCTTCACGTAAGGGATCTGCTTACTCCTGCCAGACCCATCTTAGTCCCATGCATTCAGAGCTGAGCTTTGGGACCCAAGAGAGCCTCATTTTCCCCACTTGTAACATGGAAATAAACGATGGTGACATTAATGATAGCAGTCTACCCTGTGTACTTAAGATACCTCATCCCATTTTGTTCTTACAAGAAGCTTATGAGGTGGGCTCTATTGTTATCCCTGCTCTACAGATGAGGAAACAGATTTAGAAAGAAGATGCCAAATAGCTAGGAGATAAAGCCAGGATTTGGACCTAGGTTATCTAGCTGTATATCCTGTGTTCTTGATAACTCATCTCAGTTGTGATAATACAGGGAGATGAAATAATGAATGTGACATTGTTTTGTAACCTGCAGAACTGCATGCAAGCTACCTTTATTATTGTAATGATCCAAGGGCAGGTCCAAGAAACTCGCTCCTCCCTTTTTATCACTGTCCCTTCCCTCTTCCCTTCACGACCGACTGTTGTAGGGACAAGAGACGCTGAGGAGTCGATACCAATGTTCTAGCATTTCTTCCTTTCCTTCGTTGGGAGGCTATGTGGGACCACGTCAGGGTAATTCCCCTAATGTGTGGTGAGCACGAGGGGAACAGGCCAAGCCGAGACTGCTCTCTCCTGCAGCGTCGCTGGTGTACCGTCTGCCCCAGTCGTGGATGGGATCCAAGCTGCCCTGGAAAATCGCCCACGCAGCCCTGCACCTGGTGGCTTTCATTCTGACCGTGCTGGGGCTCGTGGCTGTCTTTAAATATCACAACAAGGCAAAAATCGCCAACCTCTACTCCCTGCACAGCTGGTTGGGCATCACCACCGTCTTCCTCTTCACCTGCCAGGTGGGTGCTTTCCACCCTCCTTTGGGTTCCCACTGCTGGATGGCAGCCATGGGTTCTGGTTAGGGCTTCGCTTGTATCAGCACAAAATATTCCCTCTGCTCATTGCCTGGAGATGGCCTTGCAGGGCACGTCCTGTAGAACGGGCCATTTAAAAGGCCGTGGGAGATTGGCAGTTCCCATACTCACCCTGTTCCTGCTGTTACCCATCACACGGCCCACCTGTCATCCCAGAGTGCTCTGAGCTAACCTTGTCACAGCACGTACCACGTTGATGCTAAATCATCTTTTTCACCTTCCCTACTCCCAACTTTCTGTGAACCAGAAGCAATTCTAGAAGTCGTGTTCGTATTCTGATGTCAGTGCTGTACAAGGGAGATTTATGAGCCGGTCCTGGAAGGAAATAGACAAACAAGAATGGCTGGGTTTGCGGGAGAATGGGGTTGTAGCTACGCATTTTGTGAAATGCGTTGTTTGTGTAGCGGGAGCAGACAGACCACATTCAGGAAGCTCAGTGTGGTGCTCGGGAAGTGGCTGGTGGGCCAAGGTTCCCTGACCCGTAGGAGCTGCTTGCGGGGTGGGATGACCTTTGGTCACCCACAGTATGGTCAGGTACTTTCTCCCTGTGTCCACAGTGGTCCCTGGGCTTTGCCACCTTCCTGCTGCCCTGGGCGTCCATGCAGCTGCGCAGCCTCCTTAAACCCGTCCACGTCTTCTTTGGAGCCTCCATCTTCTCTCTGGCCATTGCGTCTGTCATTTCTGGCATTAATGAGAAGCTTTTCTTCAGTTTGTGAGTGGGGTGGGGCCCCAACTCTAAGGTGGAGGAGAAAGAATAGGGTCCTCAGAAGATGCACCTTATGATCATGAGACCCAACCAAGGGAGGGGGGCCTTTGGGGTTGGGCTCGTTCCTGATCTGGAAGGTCTTTCTTTACGTTGAGATTGGTAAACAGTCAGCAGGTGTTTATCCATAGTAGGTGCTAAGTCAATTATCGAATTGACTTAGCACCTACTATGTGTCAAACTATTCTAAGAACCTTAAATTTAATCCTCTAATCGCCCGACAACATCGATACTGTTGTCATTGCCACTTAAAAATGAGTTCCAAGGCACAGAGTTCCTTCGTAGTTGAAAAGCATTTTGCAAATATTTGTTGTGGCAGGGACTTAGAAATATGTCAACATTCCAGGTCACGGGTGGTCCTGGGGAGCATTCTCACCCTCTGTTAGTAGCACCGATTCTCCCACTGGGCAGAAACAGGTAGAAAAGCCTCTCAAGAGCCTGCATCGTTTCATCATCTTCAGGAAAAATGCCACCAAGCCATACTCCAGCCTGCCTGGTGAGGCAGTCTTCGCCAACACCACTGGGATGCTGGTGGTGATCTTCGGGCTGCTGGTGCTCTATATCCTTCAGGCTTCGTCTTGGAAACGCCCGGAGGCGGGGATCACGACTGAAAGACAGGTATGGAGTCCAGGTCTCCCATGGCAGGTTGTTGGGGTAGGCCTGGGTCTAGACAAGGGTCACCCAGGAAAGGCGTGAGCCTGACCGGGAAGACCAACCCAGTAACATGGTGGGAAACCAAGTAACTGGAAGGTGAGGTTAGGTTCGCCGGTGGGAGCTCCGAAGTCAGGCCAGCACGTCCCAGCCATCGTAGCAGATGTAGCTGCTCTGGCTCAGGGGCTTCCAGGGGCCTGGCCCGTCCCCTGTGAGAGGATGGCGGTTACTCCCCCAAATTCCTGTGGTTTCACGAGGGAAAGCGAGGCCTTATTTTCCCCAAGGAAGGACTTGAGCATGATGAGGGCTGTCATAATTTTTACTCTTCCAGCTTTGGGGCTGGTTTGGTGGGATGGGAGCTTATCTAGCAGGTGCTTGGCGACCAGTTGAGTGCTTGGAGCAGATTTTGCTTGTTCTTGGCCATGCAGGCACCTGAAAAATGGGGTGAGCTGGAGGGCGCATCAGGCTGAGGAGCTTTGGGGCTTCCCTGAAGGATGCGGTGGCCTGGGCGAAGACTGCCCTGCAGGTTGGCGTTCTGTGTGAATAGCTCAGACCTGGTGTGACTCCTGCAGGTCAGGGGCCACTTTGATGTTATGTCCTTAACCCCTGTGCCTCTGCCTTTTTTTCCAGTCCCTGTTGCATGAGAGAGAGTGAAGCGGGAAGGGGCCCCAGGAGCAGCCGGTGGTGTGGTCTGGATTCCCCGCAGGAGCTCTGATCTACCTGGGGTGCCCGTCTGGTTTCCGCAAGACTCATCTGGGCTCCGGGCCCAAACCTGTCCTTCCCTCTGTGTTGGGCCTGCTGTCTCCAATGTACTGCTCACCGCTTTTCTTGGTGGCTTTGGTGTCTGCACCCCTTCTTGGCATTGGCCTCCGAGTGCCCCATTTGCACAGGCCCCACTTGCCGCGGCTGCTTGCAGCGCTCCTGATGTCTGTCCGAAGTCAAGCAGATTTCCCCTTTAGACCCCTCAGGACGTGGTGGGAAATCCCGACAGCCCAGATAAGCTGGGGCTCAAGTGCAGTCTAACGTGAAAGTGCGGGAGGTGATGTTCACAAAGGCGTTTCGTTTAGGGAGTGCCACGGGGCAGGCTTCATCTGCTGTGATCTCCGTCGGGCCCACCCGGCTGTGAGGCTGGACTGGGACGTCGCGAGGTGATGGAAGGAGAGGGGAGAATGGTTGCAGAGCAGCCTCTGCAGAGGAGCTGAGGCGCTGACGGCTCTTTGCTGCTGATTCATGTTGCTGCATTGTGTGCCTGCGTCCACTGTGACCGTGTGGCTTCACCTCTTCTAGCTGCTACTACAGCTGGTGCCTGGATCCCGGGCTGTCCCTGTGACTTACACACCTGTCAATGTCAGGCAGCCGTATGAACCCTGGTAACCTATTCTCCCAAGTACAGACAACCTGCCCCCGACTGTCCCAACAGGGGAGTAGCAGGGCGCCTCAGACTTTACTTTCCCTCACTAGCGTAGGGTGTCCCTGCTTGTCCTGGGCAGGTTAAACCTTGCTCTCTTGACAGGGTCCTAGCCCCACTGATTTTCACACTCCAGCCCACCATGAGACGTGCCGAAGTTGTGTATTGTGCCCAGCAGAGCTTAGGGTCATGGCCATCTTCAGAGGTGTTCCTTGCTGAGCATCAGAGTGCCTCACCTGCCCCCAGAACAGCTGCTTGCCTGGCCAGACCCAGGCTCATGC
>NW_011888925.1:275652-278259 GCF_000151845.1 Pteropus vampyrus | reverse complement strand
TGAATCCTTTTCCACGTCTCCACAAGACAGATACCATTTTGATTTTACAGTCCAAGAAGCTAAATAATAGGGCTGAGTTTATGTAGTTGGTTAAAGCAGAAACATGACTCAAAGGTGTGTCTATGTGAGTCTATGCCCATGCCTACGACCGCTGCCCTGTGCCAAGTGTGGGCCAGCTGTGCACCGTCCTGTCCACCACGCACCAGACTTGGCATCAGTGATTGCTCCAGAGAAACCTGGGGGTGCCCTTTCTGTTTTACCGCTGACTCTTACACCATGGTGATTCCTTTTCCTCCTGGTGTCCCATTTGCTCATTTGATTCCTGAAGGACCAGTAGGTCCTATTAGTTTAGTGCTAAGAAAAGCACACCCATTAGGTGTGGTCTGTGTGTCAGGACAGGAACGGGGATCCCAGCGGAGCCAGCTCAGCTGCACAGACCCAGCCTTTGGGTCTCAGGTGGTATGAGATATGTCATGATCACCTCAACTAGGGGCCAAAGTCCTAATCCCTGGCGCAGCAGCAGGGCCACTGTTCACAGGTGGAAAAAGGTCCCTCAGAGGAAGCGGTAGCTGCTGCTTCAATGTGGTTTATTAGCTTGCTTTCCCACACTCGCTCAGGGTCAAATGCAGAAGGCCTTTCATGGAGAGTCTAAAAGCCAAATTAGCATTGACAGTTAAAGGCTGAGCTGCCACCCAGGGAAAATGCCTCATTGCTGCAGCCCAGAGTTGGCTGGGGACAAAGAGGGGTGACCCCAGGACCCCACCCTCCCTGAGGAGGGAAAGAAAGGGCAGTGCTGAAGAGGCACGGGACCCACTCTGGGACTCATTTCTACAGTGGAGAGGTTCTAGAGGCTGATGGGGGAATTTCCTGCTGAACTCAGGATGGGCCCGAGGGGCGAGGGAGGGTGACAGAAAGCAGAAGTGATGATGGCCAACTGCACTGCAGTGGGAGGCACTGAGGCCCAGGGAGGCATTCACATACTCTAGCTCTGCAAGACCTCCAGGATGGCACGGAGAATGGCTGCGGCTGCCACTGCCCCGGGGTCTGGCTGATCCAGCCGTGCAGAACTGATGTAACTGGCTCTTCCAGCTCCAGCTTCCATGTTCTTGGTGGCCTGGGCTGCGGCTTCTGCACTCTGAGGGGGTGAGAGTGGGGGAGCAGGTTTAAAGACGAGCCACCAGGCCTCCTTCCTGCCATGGAGCCTGGACCCTCCTGTCCCAGCTCTGCAAGCACCCTCTGTACTGTCACTAGGGTAGAGAGGTCACCTCCTACCGGCCTCCATTTACTAGCAGGGCAAGGTCCACCATTTACTGAGGGCCTGCTATGCCCCCGACACCACCTATCTCTCCAGCCTCATGGCACCCTCTGATTCAGGTAGTCACCTCTACTTTTAGAGGAGGAAACTGAGGTATAGGAAGTTGTTAACTTGCTCCAAGCCTGTCTCCCTGGGTAGCCAGGCCCAGCCTCACTCACCTTGACTGCTTTTGTCAGAATCTGCAACAGATCAGCCTTTGGGCTCTTCCAGGCCTGGAGCTCCTGTCCTGCTGCCCACAGAGAATCCAGCTGGACAAAGTGAGGGACAGGGGAGCTGAGGACAGGCCCTGCCACAGAGGGTATCCTTCAGGGCTTCTATAATCAAAAGGGGGTAAGGACTGGGCCAGATACACACCATAGTCCTGTCACCTGGGGCAGCCTTTCCATACCTGGCAGGGAAAGAGAACGAATGAAGTTTACTGTGGGGAGTCACTTTGGGGTGGGCACAGGGCCTGGCTGGCATGAGGTGACATCAGCCACCTCCTCCAGTCTACCCCTGGTTTAAGGCACAGGGTTCTGGCTCACTTCTGCATGGCCTCCAGGCCGGCATCCATGGCAGCAGACCAGGCTGGGAGGTCAGTCTTGGCCTTGAGTGGCTGGGCTGCTGCAGTCAGGAACAGGCCATAGAGCTGAGGAGGAGGCGAATGCTGAGCGTTCGGGTCTGGCCTGGGCCTCAGCCAGCCTGGGACCCCTCGGCCAGCCTGGGACCCCATGTCAGCCCTCCGCCCCCTGGGGCTGCCGGCACTCACTGCCCCGGATGAGCCTCCCATCTTCTCCAGCAGCAGGAGGGACAGTTTGGAGAGTAGCTGGGCAGGGCTGGCAGGGGGTGGACCCTCCTTCAGCCACCCCTGGATCGCTGCAAGCAGAGGGGTGGTGAGGAATTCAGAGACTCTCCCTCCCATCTGCCTGGACCCCAAAACATACCCTGGCCCCACTGCCAGGCAGCAGGAATGGGCCCTGGAAGAGGCTGAGGGAGCCCACGTGAGATCCCAGGCTCCTTGTTTATACCCAGTGTGCAGTCTGGAGAGGTGGGGAAAATGGTGACTGACGGGGACCTTGGCGTTCACCCAGCGGGTGAGGCCTGCCTGGGCACCCTCGCCTGACCATCCATAGCTCACTTCCCTGCTTCATTTTCCTCCTCAGGCCTTTGCTCTACTGTACTCTTACTGATTGTTTATTGCTTGTCTCCCTGCCAGAACACAAGCCACAAAGGCAGAGATTTTTATCTGCTCTGCTCACTATTATATCCACAGACTCGAGAGCCTGGCCTGTGGTCGGCACTAAATACGTTTT
>NW_011888925.1:254330-274932 GCF_000151845.1 Pteropus vampyrus | reverse complement strand
CCCTGCACCCTCCAGGGCTCGGGCCAACACCCTGGGCCACCTGCGCCAACAGTGGGGTTTGGTACCTCCTGCAGCGGTGGAATCACGGGCCTCCAGGGGCTCAGTGGGGGCTGCCCGGCTCCGCTTCCGCCCAGTCACAGAGACCTTGGGAGTGTTAGGCCAGGCTGATGCGGTGGTTTCAGCATCTAGGGACAGGATGATTCTCTTATACACGGGTCCGTTGGCCAGAGATCAAGTGGGACCCGGATTCCCCACCTGGTGGCCTGGCTCCATCTCAAAAAGCAAGTACTGAGTATCTACTATATACAAGGGGAGGTGGGGGTGGCGTCCCTGGGGAAGACCCTGATACCAACTCCTCCACAGTCACGTGAGGGCTGGAAAAGGCTCGAGAAGTCAGAAAAAGCCTTTCCACGGGAGCCCAACTGTCATGGTCAGCCCTGATAGGGTTTCTCCAAATCCCCCTGGCTCTTTCTAGTTATAAGGAGCCCCGGCTCGGATGCCCCAGGTCCCCGGTCTCACCTATGAGTTTCAGGAGGGGCTCATCCACCAGCAGCAGGGTGAGAGAAAGGCCAGGCATCTCCAGGGCTGACATGAAGGTGCCCACGAGGGAACGGGCAATCTTTACCCCGCGGCCCTCTGCAATTCCAAAACATGGACATCTATAAGGGAAAGTGGGAAGGGTAATGCTTCCCACTCCCAAGCCTGGAGCATCAGAGGAATAAATGGAATAAGAGAAAAACAAGGACTTGGGAAGCTGGGGCCCTGAGGTCAGTAGGGAGATGGCCAGATCTGCTCAGGGCGTTTCTTCATAAAGCCCTAAATTACCATGTCCCCTGGAGATGTCCCTTCTGTAGAGGCAGATGGGTAATTACAGGTCTCATTTACTGAGCTCTTACAGGTGCCAGACACTGTGATAAGTGCGTTTGGTATGTTTAATCTTATTTAATCCACGACAACCTGGAGGCAGGTACTAATGTTTTTATTCCCTTGTGTATTCTATACACAAGGACCAGGCTCAAGGCTTGCAGCAATTAGGTGGCAGAGTGAAGACCTGACTCAGGGCTTTATCCAACTGCACAGTCCATGCTCTGGACCATCACAAGACCCCACCTCAGCTGCTTTTCTTATGCCCAGCTTCAAAGGGCTGGAGGGAAGAAGCTCTGAGGGTTGGGAGGTCCCCTTCCAATGCAAGGCTCACCCAGAGAGCGAACAGCAGCGTCGGCGATGATGCCCAGTTCCAAGAATGACAGGCCGCCCAGGTTGTTGACCATCAGCACCACGGAGGAGCCTATAGGCAGGCATGACACCCTGGTGAGGCTCTCTGGGCCCCCCTACCTAGCGGGGGAAGGAGGGTGGAGAGACAGAAGGCATGATAGCCCCTTACCAGCCTTCACAGGCACATGGGACACATTGGAAGAGTTGGTCATGTGGTCGAGCATGAGTGTCACAATCTTGTCGGCGGTTGCAATCTGCCAGAGGGAGCCAGAAGTAAACTGTGTCTGAGGCCTTGGCCATCATCCACCTTCCCATCCACTCACCCATCCATCTATCTATCCATCCATCCATCCATCCATCCATCCATCCATCCATCCATCCAGCATCCATCCACCCACTCTGGGCCAGGGAGTCCACCTACCTTTATCCGGTGGACACCAGCTTCCCCGTGGATCCCTGTGGACAGACATGGTCACTGCTGACCTGCTCAGGCCTGGAGACTTGCTCATCATGTTTTTATCAGGGGTTTGCTAAGTGCTCAGCATTAGGCTAGGTGCTGTGTACACTGGGTGTGGGGTTGGACATGGGCAGAATAATGAAAAATACACAGTCTCTGCTCTCCAGGAGCTATGGCTTGGTGGTGGAGAGAGCCAGGAACTTACTTAACTTTTAACTAGGTAAGAAGCTTTAACTAGAGGCAGTCACCACGAGGCCACATGAGGTCGCTGCCCATCGCTTTGGAAATGGGAGGGAGAGGGAAGGGTTTGTAGCCAGGATGGAACTCTGAATGGACCTTGGAAGAAGGGCTGCATTTTGGCAGAAGACCCAAAATGGTGTTAGCACAGGCAGGGAGGTGGACAGTGCATGGAATACCCACGTGGTTGGAGCCCTAGGTGTGGATGGCAAAGCAGGTAGAAATCAGGCAGGTTGGGCCAGAAGAGCCTCAAATAACCATTTCAAAATACCAAGACCACCCATGTGATGGCTCCAGGTAAGCTGAGAGGACCAGGTAGATGGCTCCCAGAGCATAAGATGTGGGTAGAGCCCAGCGAGCTGGCATGGCTGGGACAGGGTGGCCACAAGCTTACCCAGGCCGAGCTCTACCTCATCAGCTGCAAGTTCAAAGGTGGGTCTGGAACCAGGGACACTGCAGGAGGACAAGCTCACTCCCAGGGTTCCTAGGAGAAACGAGGCATGAACGAGATGACTGCTCTGCTCCTGGCATTGGCCAGGGCAGCAGGCGTTAGCCAGGGCAGCAGTAGTTGGAAGCCCTGCCCAAGGGCAGCCTCTTCACTGAGATGGGATGCCAGACTTTTCATCTCACATAAAGAGAAACCCAGCTCTGGGACCCAAGGCTACCAGTCCACAGAAACTCCCCCAGGGAGACCTTCCCTCAGCCCCTGGGGAACACCCTGGCGAGACTTCCTATGGAGCTGGTGGGAACATGCTCCTAGTCCCAAGGTAAGCCTCAGCCTCCTCTCTTCCCCTCCCCAATCCCTGGGTTGGCACTCACCCATGGCCTTGGCAACCATGTTCACTCGCTCTGTGATCTCCTCCAGCCCCACTCCTGCCTCGGCCAGGGCACCTGCCACCTGCACCCACACAGAAATAAGCCCCCATAGGGGAAGGAGTCACTGTAGCACTTGGGGGTAGAAGACAGGGTGGGGCTGACTTTCTAGCTGGGCACATCTGAGTACTGCCACATCAACCTGGCCCATCGCATTTAGGGCAGAGGAGTGTACCCTTGCATTCATGATGCACTTACCAGGAATTTTCAAGAATCCCAGTCCGTTGGAGCCAAAAGGGGCTTTACAAATAGAGAAATAGACCCAAAGAGGAGAGATGACTTGTCCAATGTCACACAGCCAGTTGGTGGCTAGTCTTCTAATTCCTGGTCTCAAGTTCTTTCTCCAGGGCATTCACACCGTGGCTCCTTTTACCCCCCTCCCCCCCCCCCCCCTACCCGGCCACCAATCCACCCACCCACTTTTTGGCAAGGATCTAGTATGTGCTGAAATGACAAAGTAAGTGACTAAGTGACAGTCCCTTCTTTGAAGGAACTCTCAGCCTCAGGGGTGGGGGGACCGGGGAAGCAGACATACACTAATCGAACATTTAATGGGAAGTGCTGAATGTGATGGTAAAGTTCGCCATAGGATGCAACACAAGTGCTGAGGAGAAGCTACTAACCAGCCTGGGCTGACTGACACGAAGACCCTAGAGGCCTTTTGGCAGGCGAGGAGAAGCTACTAACCAGCTCAGTGTAGCGACAGGGGTGTCTTCCCAGATGGGGAGACATCAGAACCGGAATTTGATGGGACAGTAGGAGTTAGCCAAGCCAGCGCAGGCTGGACGGGGAAAGGACTTTCGAGGCTGTAGATACAGCACCAGGAAAGCCCCAGAGGTGGTACAGGGGGTGGGGGTTAATGGGGCATAAGAGGATGGTAGGGATGATGGAAGGTGAACTTGGAAAGTCGGGGAGGAGGGGCTACAGTATGGTGGGGCCTGACCAAGAAGCCTGGGCTGACTGACTCAAAGACCCTAGAAGCCTTTTGGCAAGCGAGCAGCCTGGTCAGACGCACATCTTCAAAAAAACACCTCCGGGGTAGTGTGGGAACAGACTGGATGCGCAAGCAGGAAGCAGGCAGGGGAGCCCAGTGAGAAGGTGGCTACTGGCACCTGGGCACGAGCGGATGAGTGCTGAACCGAGGCTGGGACAGAAAGGGCGGGGCTCCGAGGAGGATGTGTGTTGTAGAGGCACCTGGGAATAGGGTCACCAGGACAGGGCGATGCTGGGTGTGGGGCATGGGAAGCCAAGGGCCTGGGAGAATGCCTATATGCTGGGTTTAGGTAGTAGAGGGGATGTGGGGCCTTCCTGGTTCAGGAAGCACTGGAGGAGGAGTGGCTTCCTGCGGGGTGGGATGGCTGGAAAGGTCCAGGTACCAGGTGCTTCCAGGAGACAGCAGACTGGGAGGGGCTGGCCAGCCTGTGTTCAGGTGGGGACACCTTACCTTGTGTATGAGCACTGTGCCACACAGTCCCCGCCTGCCTGCCTTCTTCAGGACGGTGAAGGCGCTGTCATCCCCAATGACCACCATCTCCACAGGGATGCCCGCAGCCCGGGCCTGCTCCCGGGCCAGGCCAAAGTTGAGGCGATCCCCAGTGTAGTTCTTCACGATGAGGAGGGTCCCCACTGCAGGAGCAGCCGGCAGGGCCCCATCAGTGCTTGCCCTCACCACCCCCCAGCCTGCCCTCCTGGCAGCAGCCCCTCCTGCATGCCAGGCTTACCTGTGCCTGCTTGGGCCACTGCCCTGATGGCCGCCAGGATGCTGCCCACGGCTGGGGAGGTGAACACAGCTCCCGCAATGACCCCTGTCAGCATCCCCTTCCCTATGAATCCTGGAGAGGGGAGGGGTGGGGAGAAGATGCTGGGTGGGGACCCGTGTCTGCTGTCCCTGGGCCTTTCCATGCTCCTGGGCTTCATGGTTTGGTGGGCCCTACTGTGTGCTTAATGCAAGAAAAGCACCCGGGTTGCTCTCTACAGATGCTCACTCAGGAGTTATCTTCTTGGAAAGGCCTTCCTTGACCCCCACAACTGAAACTGTCACCTACCCCAGCCTTGTGGCTTACTCTTCCTTTCCCTGCTCTTGTCTTCATAGACTCATTTATATAATCTGGAATGATCTCTTTCACTTATATGTCTATCTGGTTACTCTCTGTCTCCCCAGAGAACAGAAGCTCTAGGAGGGCAGGCACCTTGCCTGTCTGGTTCACTGTTGCATCTCTAGTGCCCAGAACAGTCCAGGCACACAGTGGGTACTCGTTAACGTTTGTTGAATGGGTGGATGGATTTGCCAAAGGGAGACAGCAAAGGTATAGAGGATATAAAGCCTGGTCCCTGCTCCCAGGAGCTCTCAAGGAGAGCTCACATGCGTGGAACTGAACAAGAAACAATCCAGGGTTGTCCATGTTGTATGTGAAAACGCAGGGTAGGAATCCAGAAAAAGGATGTCCCTCTAGGCTGAAAGAATCAGGAAGGCTTCGTGGAGGAGGGGATGGGTCAGCCGGGTCTGGAAGGCCAGGAGGATCCACAGAATCACTGACTCTCAGAGCTGCAAGGGTCTGGAAGATCATTTGGCCTAATCTCCTACTTTTATAAGATACAGAGACTGAGGCCCAGAGAGAGACCATGACTGGACTCAAATTATAGTCTGAGGTATAGGAGAGCGGGAACTAGGATCTGGTTCCTAACTCTGGGCCGGGCTCTGTCCCGTGCCTCCTAGTAGCAGTGACAATCTCTCTGGAGGCCCCGTCCACTCTGCCCAGCACCCACTCTGTACCTCTGGCCCAGGGTACTCACCGGCGTGGGCAGGCTCATGGCCGGAGCCACCACCCGACAGCAATGCCACTCGGCCCTTGAGGCTGTCCAGGTCAGAACGGAGGGCCACACGGTGGCCCTGCAGGAGCTGCAGGTTGGGGTTGCAGGCCACCAGGCCAGCAAGGGCATCATCAGCGCAGCCTGCCACCGAGTTTATCAGCTTCTTGGACGTCTGTGGGAGAGGAGAGAGGCGGAGGTCCTGGGAGTCATCTGGCCCCCACCCTGCCACATTGCTATGGCCAAGACCCCTCTTCCACACCCACTCAGGAACTCCAGGCAGACAGCAGCTGGAGCAAGAACTCCAGGACACGCAGAATTGGGTGTTGTTTTATCAGATGGATGTTTCTGTAAGTTCTTAATTTGTACCTTTCTATCCTTTGCCTACTCTATTAAGTGTTTTGAACTATGGCTTAAATTTATCCTGAAGAATGGTTTCCAAACAAAAAAAAAAAAATGGGGGAACTGGAATCCTGAGTACAAAAAAAATTTAATGAAATTAGGGCCCAATGCCTTTTTTCTGTCAAAGGAGAAGCCCGGCTGAGGCTCCTGTGCCAGGGCAAGAAGGCAGGACAGGCTGTTCCCACTGGGCCTTGGATGGGGGAAAACAACACTTCCCACGCCTCTTGGCGTGCCAGGCCTCGTTCTAGGCACTGTGTGTAAAGGGATAAGAGAACACTGGTCCTGCTTCCAATGGAAACACAGAATTTCCACATGCTGAGGGGAGTGCCTCACAGGGGAAGTATGTACACGGGGAGGGCACCCGGTAGGGCCCTTGGCCCCTTTGGCAGATCTTAGGAGTCTGCAAAGGGGGAGTAGGACTTAGGGAGGTAAAAGGGAGTGAGGGGCACTCAGGGACGGAAAAGGGAGCATGTTCCAGGCAGAAGGAGAGCATACGCCAAGGTCTGGAGGTGTGAAATAGTATGGTGGCCTAGCCAGGAAGCAAGTTAGAATGACCTGAGATACCAGTGACCATCAGGGAGAGGCGGCAGGAGCTCACCAGCAGATGGAGGACCCTGGCCACCCAGAGCGTCAGGTGGGAAGGGCATGGAAAGGCTGGCCTGAGTGCTGAGCTGCCACAGTTGGCACAAGAGGGAGGCATGGGGGCTAGAGCTGTTAAGGGTTTGGGTTCTGCGGGCGTGGGCACCAGGGCTCAAATCCCACATCTGCCTCTATCGGGTGTGAAGACACTCACTGTTCTGAGCCACAAGTCTTCCTCTGCAAAATGGGGATTATACAGTATATGCCTGTTATACAGTAAAAACTGAATAAAAGGAAGCATCTTCCTTTTTCAAACAGGCTCTAAAAAGCTGGAGCTAGCTGAAGGTTTGCAAATTGGGTGCAGCTCCTGCTTTTGTCCCAAAGAATGAAACTGAGGCCCCAAAGGGACCCAGAGGGCCAGGCTCACAGTGCCACCTGCTGGCCCGGGGGGCAGCCTGCAGCTGATTCGGGTCTTAGCAAGGTGCACTTCCTTCCCTGACACTCCCTTCCTCAAGCCTGTGGACGGCAGGTTCCATTGTGAAAACTTTGGCCTTTCCTGGGTCCTGCTCTAGGACGAGGAGAGCAGCACAAGTCAGTAGGGAAAGAGCAGAATAATAAGATTGGCTCCAACCCTGAGCAGTGACTAAGAGCCAGACCGCTTCTAAAGGCTTTTGAGCATGTCTCAGTTAATCTTCCCACCAACCCTATTAGCTTGGTGAGGAAACTGAGGCACAGTTAAATGACTTTCCCCGAGGTCACACAGCCAGCTAGTGTCCAGGTGTGCCTGGCTCCAAAGCTGGCTCCATTTTGGCCTTATCATGCTGCTTCTCCCAGGGGCTGAAGGGAGGCTGAATGGCAGGTCTTACCCTAGGAAGCGAACAGGCTTGTAGCTCTCAGAACCCACCAGGGACTGGAATATACAATGGAGCTGTAAGTTGGTCTCAACAACAAGCCCAGCCTCCAGTGCCACCACCCTCCAAGAAGGTGCTCCCTCACCATCCCTGACAGCCCGTCCTGCCTGGAATTCACAACCATTCCTGTACCAGAGCCAGAGGAGGGCTTGGGACCAGTGCCACCCCTGGTTCCCGTAGTCTGATGGGGTAGAAAAGGAAAGAAAGTTGATTAGGCACTGTGCAAGGCCCAGGACTCATCTGATAAACGCCTCACGGCCACCTGGAGGCAGGCCTTCATCGGCCTCATATTGCGGATGAGGAGAAAGAAGCTCAGATAGATCGAGTCTTCTGTAAAAGGTCACAAGCTGGCAGGCTGAAATTTGAACCTAGTTCTGTCCAAGGCCTGTTTCGGTTTGCATCAGTTCTAGAGTGGGCATGGAGCAATGCTCAGCAATGCTGAGCTTCCCAGAGTATAGATCCCATCTCTGGAACCAGCTGGCCTACATATGCACCTGCCTTGGGAACAGACACAAGGTCCTTCTCCATGGCCCCTTCTGTGACTGATACAGTGCGTATTACAGAGTAGGTAACTGTTAATGTTCTAATCTAAAGTCATGACCCAGACTGGGCGCAGATGGGCCCTGGAGAGACTCAGAGGCTACAGCCCCAGGCCTGGGTGGGAAATAGAGGGAAGCAGGGATCAGGCCCAGAGAGGGATCCTCTCTCTTAACCTTTCTGAACCGCAAAAGACAGCAGTATCTCTTGGTCAGAGTGTAAGGAATCCTGTGTGCCCAGGGCTCCCCCTCCCCCTCACTGCACCAAGCCCAGGGGCCTTCCACTTCCCGGGGATCTCGTGGGACTCACCATAGTGGGGAGACTCTGAAGCAGGCTGAGCTCACACCTTTGCACTGAGCTGCTAGATGAATGATCCTGTGGGTGCTCCCTGGGTCTCAGTGCAGTGTAGACAGCAGGAGTGCCTGCAGGATGGGGAGAGAAAATGAGCTGCTGAAGGCACTTGTACCCTACTGGCACAATCACGCTTCCAGAGCCCTAATAATTAGCAAGCTGCTCCAGACTTTGATCAAAGTCTAAACTCCAAACGTGGGCTGGGGATGAAGAGAGTGGGGCTGATCAAGGTTCACGCCTGTACTTGGCTGCCAGAGACAGATCTATCCACGTTGGGCACAGCACTGCCTTTATGCCCTGGAGCGGCACCTACCTCATCACTAAGGGGCAAAATGACCCACAGAATAATTTCGTCTCTCACATGGGCCTTGTATACAGTGAATAAGTTTACAAAGATCTTCACACACTTGCTCTTGTTGATGTTGGTACCAAACCAGGAGGGAGGCAACTGAGCCTTTGACCAAATTTTGCTTCTGGCAAACTGACTCAGAGAGCTCTAGTGACTTGTCCAAGGTCATACTATTAAGAGCCAGGACTTAAACCCATATCTAGTCTTTCTACAGACTGTTCTACTGATAATTCACTGTCTCTAAACTCAGGCAGGCCCTGGTGTGGGAAACCACACATGTAAACGCTCAGTAGGCTAACCCTCAGTTCAACTTGGTTCAGAGGTATCTTGGGGTCATCCAGGGTCTTGGGCTCACTGTATGTTTCTGCAATGGGAAAAATCCACACCAGCTCTGCATCTGGCTCTGCCTCTGACTTTGGCTCTGCCTCTGACTTATTGTGGAAGAAGGCGGATCCTTAGGTAAACCAATTCCCCTCAACCTCAACTTCCTTATCTGTCAAATGGGCTGCATCCTCTGTGGTATTCCACAAGTGCTCCAAGCCACACGGGTCTCTTACTCCTTGCAGAGTCTGATGTTGTCCGCCTAGAAGTTGCAGAGTTAAGGTTCTCACTGGGGGAAATTCTGGTTGTGTTTGAGGTCAGAATTTGTACAGCAGCAGGGGTACTAATAATGCTGGGCAAGTGGCCTAGGGGGTCCTTCAAAGTCTGTATAATTAAACACAGTTCACTATTAAGAGAGAGGTGAGCTTGAGCCTCCTGGTGTTCTCCCCACCCCCCACCCCAGGTGCGGTGGGGTGACAGATCATTCCAGGGTCAGGTGAGGGTACTAGCTAGGTTTGGAAGAACTAGAAGGACTAAAGGGAGGAAGGTACGGAACTTGGTTCTAGACTGGTCCGAGCGCAAATTGCTGTCACCTTCCTCCCCTCTCTAGGCCTTTGCAGTTCCTCAGGTTCCAAAAGAATGAAAAGCCCCAAAGGCTCTGAAGCGATGGAAATGGGAGATAACGGGGCCTAGGACAGGGCGAGGAGCGCGGACTGGGGACGAAGTCGGCGGGTCAGCTCCCAGGGCAGGGGGGGCGTCGGCGCAATTTTCCCACCCGCTCACGCCCGCATCCGCCACCTCTGCCGCCAACACCGCTTCTTAAAGACCCACAACAGGGGCCCTCATCCGGGTACTCCGGACTCTGGCGGTAAGGGAAAGGGCGGGGCCTCCGGGGCGGGGCCTCTTTTGGTTGGCCGCCTCGGGCGCCCTGAGTCCTCCAAGAGGCCAGGTGAGGCCGTCCCGTGATGCCCTGCGCCCTGGCCGCTCTGGGCTGCAACGTGTCTGCGGGGCGGAGGCAGCGGCAGTGGAGTTCGCCGCGCGGGTAGGGGACCCTGTCTCTTCGCTGGTGTCCATCTCTCTGTCGTTGCGCTCGAGTCCCGACGGGCCAGCTCAGGCCTCGACATGTCGTACAACTACGTGGTAACGGCACAGAAGCCCACCGCCGTGAACGGCTGTGTGACCGGTGAGGCTGCTGAGGGCTGGAGACCCCGGCGAGGGAGGGAGCTGGGGGGGAACCGAGGCCTAGGGAGGCCCGCGGCTCCTGGGGCGGCCGGCGGGGAATGGAAGCTGCCGGCGGCCGAGGAACCCCTAGTCCACTTCAGAGGACCTGTCTCCACACGCGCCTTTTGGAGGGAGAGGGAAGCTGCGTTCGAGGGTCCCCTTTCGTCCCGGGAGGTCACTTGACCTCGAGGACAGGGACGGGCCCAGTGGGACGGAGAGCGAAGTGCGAGTTGTTTGTGCGGTGTTGTTGGGGCCCCGAGACTGGCCTCGTGTGGTCAGCGGACGGGGCGGTGGTGATAGCGACTTATGGGTTAGAATTTTCTTGTGGGAGAGCTGGGGGGTCGGGGCGGGGTGCAGGAGGTGGAGGGATGTGAGGCATGTCCGCGCTCACCCAAGGCGGGAGTTCTCCTTGCCTTGGGGCTGTTGTTTACTGGAGGGAGCTGCTGGAAAAGAGGGTTTGGATGGCCCAACCCAGTGCTGGGTTTGCCTTGTTGACTAGGCAAGAATTGTTAAGGACACGGATGTCCAGAATCTGGGAGTAATCGTCTTGAACCAGGTTTTCGGCAAAGTATGAAGACCTCAAACTTGTGTGTGTGCGCAAATACCAATTATGATTCCGAAACAAAACTGTTGTTTGAAGAGTTGGAAGTGTGGAAGAGTGTGGAGGAGGGTACTGGCAGATTGCTGGGAAGAGGTGTGGACAAAACAATGTTTTCACATAAAGCTTTGAGAGTTTTCTTCATTTGACCTGGTGTTTTTGGTAAGGAGTTTGTGAAAATTTAAATGAGGACTGAATAGAGCTGCACACTTTTCCCAGTATCCCTTGATGAGAGAATAAGTCTGCCAGTGCAATATGAAAAGTAAAATTTGAGGGTACAGAGGCATCTGAAGTGTTTTCACAGTCATTGTCCGTGGAAGGACTTTTGCTGCTCTTAGGCCCAGCCTAGTTTTCTTAGTCTGATTTGAGAAGTAGCTTTCGTGAATTTATGAAGTGAGGCTGTGAGGTGCTGAATTTGGTGAGAAAGGTGTGAATGGAGGGAGCTGGAGAAATAATATGAATTAAATGAGAATTCTGGAGGTATTAGGTAGAAGTGATAGCATTATTTAGATACCGCTCTGGCTTTAAAAGTTAGAGAATCTGTTCTTTCAGGACATTTTACTTCAGCTGAAGACTTGAACCTGCTGATTGCCAAAAACACAAGATTAGAGATCTATGTGGTCACTGCCGAGGGGCTTCGGCCCGTTAAAGAGGTGGGCATGTATGGGAAGATTGCTGTCATGGAGCTTTTCAGGCCCAAGGTAAGTGCTCTGGGTTGGGCCCAGTGACAAAAATGGTTTTACATTGTTTTATATTGTTGCTTGGGGTGGGTGGAATAAAGCTTAAGAGAGAAACTCCTCTTTTTGAATGGCAGACTTTAATTTATGTTCTTCTTGAACAAGCTTCCTAGGAGTGGGAGAGATTGACTAGGGAAAAAGTTTGAAATGTGGATCACCATACCGTGGGTCACTATGGTGCTTCATTCAGAGTGTCCGCTCTAGAGTAGGGCAGTCTTGCCGTCATTCTTTATTAAATCAAACTTTGGATGTCACCGAACCTTTCAGAGTCTTATTTCCCTATCTGCAAAATGGGGATACCAATATCCAATCCCCTGAGTCATTGCGAAGATCAAATGATTTAAGAACACAGGGCCTAACATAAGCATTCACTGTTACTTTAACAGTTACTCTCATATTACCGTCGTCATTATTATAATATAAATGTTTTCATTCAGTTAGCCACCACATTGCTTCATTATATCTTAACTGAATCTGACAAGAAAGCAATGGGTTCAAAATTTTAATTATAATCTTTTGAACAAAATACTCACGTTTTGGGGTTCTGTGTTAATAGTAAGTAAAACTTTGTTGATCCGTTTTAGCGTCCACTGTTATTTACATTTTTTCCCTCTTTCTCCAAATACTTGGAGAGGAGTAGAGGAGTCATTTACATTCATCTTTCAGAATTTGAATGAAATGATTGAGGTTAGTTTGATTTGGAAATAAGTGAAGAAATATATGTAGAGCGGAGAGGTGGAGAATCATGAACGTGAGGAGAGGACTAGATGTTTATCAGCTTTAGTTCTGGCCTTTTGTACACACCCTTAGTGTGTGTGTGCACTTACGTGTGACGTACTCACGATGGGTTTTCTCTTCAGAGAGAAAAGAAAGTTCTTAAAGAACTTAGCATGCTTAAAGAATGATGATTAAAGGCTGGCCAGGTATTCCTGTTTTGAACAGATCCTCTTTTGATAGCATAATGTTGGTTTCCAGGGGGAGAGCAAGGACCTACTGTTTATCCTGACAGCTAAGTACAATGCGTGCATCCTGGAGTATAAGCAGAGTGGCGAGAGCATTGACATCATAACGCGAGCCCATGGCAATGTCCAGGTGAGGTGTCTGCTCCAGGCTGATGACGGTTTTCTAGGGCCATCATGATTTGTTGAAGAAAATTGAAGTGCTGGGGGCAGCTCTCTTCAAATGACCAGAGAAACAAGGAAAACACTAAGGGTTTGAGCTTTTATGAGGAAGGGACTTCTGTAGTTTACTCAGAGTCCAAGGGACAGGGTAAATAATTCACGGAGGTTCAGTATTTTGCAAAGAGGAATACACTGACATTTAGGCTCCCTGGCATCAGTAGATGCCACTAGTTTTACTACTACTCCTAAAACCATCCTGGGAAAGAGATGCTGGTGTCCTCTGTTACTCTGGGTGTTGAGGTTCTTTCCTAACCCCAGTTTTACTTCTCAGGACCGGATTGGCCGCCCCTCAGAGACTGGCATTATTGGCATCATTGACCCTGAGTGCCGGATGATTGGCCTGCGGCTCTATGATGGCCTTTTCAAAGTTATTCCACTAGACCGGGACAATAAAGAGCTCAAGGCCTTTAACATTCGCCTGGAGGAGCTGCATGTCATCGACGTCAAGTTCCTATATGGCTGCCAAGCACCTACCATCTGTTTTGTCTATCAGGTACTGGAGCGGGAGGAGAGAGGGAGAAGCTGCGTGAGTTGGTGTAGTAGGAGTTCATTTTCGCAAAATTGAAATGCCTAGATTTTGTAGTAGAGTAGGCAGAAGTGTTTAATGTATTTGTCCTGAAATGTTTTGAATGATAGAATCAATATGGGTCAGGTTTTGGTTGTATCTTGAATGCAGAGGTGCTTTCTGTGGTGGCAAGAAGCTCTGGGGCTTGTAGCAGGTTTTAATCCTGAGATTACACTCTGGTTGTGGGCCTTGGAGATTTCGTAGGGTGACCCAGTTATACTTCATCTCAGTCTCTTAGTGGCATGCTAGGGGATTATTAAAACTTAGCTGTAGAGAAATGATCTAGAAATTGCCTTTATAAGCAAAGAGAAAAATGTCTTGGTGAGGCTTTATATATGTCTTCTAAGAAGAGGTTGGCATTTTATTCAGCACTCACTTTCTGGTGACTTGCTGGCTCTTGACTTCTATTTTAGTCTGTGCCTAAAACTTTAGCAGAGCTGATCGTGGGCAGCTGTTCCTTGGGCCAGATCCGTTAAGGAAGGGGGGCAGGGTGGCAGAGCACTAGACTGACCGACATGCCTGTATCTTGGTAAAATCTCAGCCTTTTAACAAAGGGCCATATAGCATGAGGTCATTTCATTAGCATGTGGTTGAATAAATGACGGAAGGAAACATAGTCTAAGTCCATGTATTATGTGTGGACATGAGCACACTTTGACAGGATCTCTGTTAAGTATTGGAAATATTATTGTATATTTGTAGATTCCTAGTGTCACCATATGTATTATAGTTCTGAGGCTGGTTGGAGTTCAGTTGAATAAGGTTAGAACTATTTTGGAGATTTGTTTTATTTTGCAGTGTATTAACTATCAGAGCTGAAATAATTTAGAATTTCTCTTTATTCTTCAGTTTTGTAAATATCAGGTTAGTAAAACTCTGATGTTGGTTATTCTGTCTGTTCCCAGCCTCAGGGCTGCCAGTGCGAAGGAGCTTTTGTTTCTGTATGTGTGTCTCAAGGGGCCTAAATCTAAACCCCAGTTTGAACTTCTCGTGAAGTTGAGTCTTACCCCAGTCGTTGATGGGAAAAAAATCTCTTCATCAACTAAAAATTACTTTATTTCCTGTGTTTTTTTTTCTTTGCCAAAAACTCAATTTGACATACTTACCATGTGAAAGGTAGTTATGCTAAGTGTTTCATGAACTGTAATAGCGACTGAGGGGTGGTCCCAGCCCTGAAACACATGTCGAATTCCTTTCATAACTTCCTAGACGCCTGTCTGGCGTTTGTTGAGGCCCTCCTCCACTGGCCGAATGTAGCCTTTCCCCAGCCCTGCTCTTTTATCTCATAAAGGTGACTGACAGCTCCAGGGCGAAGTGAGTCATGATTCAGAAAAAGGAGGGGGAGATGATGTTGACAGTGGCAGGACTGGAGGTTTTATCTAACTTTAGAGGAGCAATAAAATGTGTGTTCTCCTAACCATCACTCCTTTAGATGTATTTAGCACTCACTGTGTTTGTTTTTTCTCTTTAGCTATTTTGTAAGTTCTTGAACATATATATATATATACTTCTTACACATGTATACGTGCGTACTCACACAAAAGTTCATATTTACATTGTATCTTATAGTCACACAAAAGTTCATATTTACATTGTATCTTATAGTGGTCAGTACAGTGACAAATTCATTTTTCTAATATTTAAAGCTTTCCTGGTTGGTTAAAGTGTTGGAAACAGTAGTTCTCAATGTCACTCTATCCCAACAGTCACAGGCTCAGCTGGTGGCTGTCAGCATGCTGATGGATAAGGATGGATGTGAAGGCTGACAGGGGACAGTATTATCACATGCTGGGTAGTGGTGGTGTCCCTTTCAGGCCCCCTCTCCAGCCCAAGGTTCACCTTCCCTAAGGACTAATCCATTTTCCCCACCTAGGACCCTCAAGGGCGGCACGTAAAAACCTACGAGGTGTCTCTCCGGGAGAAGGAGTTCAATAAGGGCCCCTGGAAACAGGAAAATGTAGAGGCCGAAGCTTCCATGGTGATCGCAGGTTGGTTGGGGGTCTGAGGAAGTTTGCCTCTGCCCCAGGTCTGGGCGGGTTCCCTGTTTTTGTTCCTTCCTCACCTCTGCCCCTTCATCTCAGTGCTCAAGCGCTATTATGCCTGTTTGTTGTTCCGCACTCCCTTATGTGTCCTCCCTTTAAATGTGCTTTCCTTTGTTTTTTCCATTCTGTCTTTGGGATTTTCTTGTTTTTTACCCACCCCCAAAATATAGCTTTCCTTTATTTAGGATGGAGAGATTAACTATAAAACACTGAGGTTGATTTGCAGAGTGGCATATGGAAATTAGTCTCATTATTTTATTGTTGGGCATAATATTTAAAAAACTGAAAGGGACCAATAAAGCTTATCCAGTCTGACTCCTTTATTTCATAGATGAGGAAACAGGGCCCGAGGGACTTGCTCATGCTCCTTGACAAAGCCTGGGCTACATTCCAGGCCTCTTTGTACCTTATCTATACTCTTGCCCCAGTGCTGTGTTGTGTGTCTCACCTAGTAGAGAAATTTTAAAACTCTTAAGTGCAAATTGTCTCTTCTAAATGATGGCCCTGATAGTGGGGCAAATTAAGCTAAGGAACAATTAAGCTGAGTAAAAGCTTTTAAGTAGGAAGGATTTGAAGCTTAGGAGAGAAAATGGGGAGGATGCACATGGAAGAACACCAAGATGACTGTACGCTAGGCGCTCAGAAACACCAAGAGCAGCAATAAAATATCACCAGGATTAGATCGTGCCAGCCTAAGGTTTCTAAGACAGGACTCTCAGCAAAAAGGCTATCATGTTCCCTGGGCTCTCGATGTCTTTTTAAAAACAGTGACCTTGTTGAAATTTGCCTGAGATAACTGGATCAGGGCCCTTGCTGTCTCAGGGTGAGGCGGGGCCAAAGTGCAGAGCATTCTAATGCTGCCCTTTCTTGTGCAGTCCCAGAGCCTTTTGGAGGGGCCATCATCATTGGGCAGGAATCAATCACCTATCACAATGGCGACAAATACCTGGCGATTGCACCTCCTATCATCAAGGTGAGCAGCTTTCTTTTACTTTTTCCTTCTGTCTTTTCTCTTGTTCTTATCCTGCTCCTCTCTTTCTCCCCATTTGTCAAATGGAGATTCACAGATTTCTGTTGTATTTCTAACTAAATGTGTAAGATATTGTGTTGCTCTTTGGGAATACAAAGAAAGATTGGTCTGGTTTTGCCTACAAAGGACTTGCCTGTTTACTAAGAGAGAGAAATAATAATCAAAATAGGTTGACCCTTTGGTGCAGCCACTATGGAAAACAGTATGGCGATTCTTCAAAAAATTAAAAATTGAGCTGCCATACAACCCAGCAGTCCCACTTCTGGGTATTTTATCTGAAGTAAACAAGAACATTAATTCAGAAAGATACATGCACTCCTGTATTCATTGCAGCATTATTTATAATAGCCAAGATAGAGAAACAACCATATTCCAAGGTCAGTTGATAGACGAATAGATAAAGAAGATGTGGGTGTAGGGTGTGTGTATACACACATATACACATTACACACACACACATATATATATAACACAATGGAATGTTACTCAGCAATAAAAAAGAATGAAGTCTTGCCATTTGTCACATTGTGGACCTAGAGAGGATTATGCTAAGTGAAATAAGTCAGAGAAAGATAAATACTGTATGATTTCATTTATATGAGGACTTTAAAAAAAATGAATAAAACAGAAACATCCATAGATACAGAGAACAAGTCGATGATTGCCAAAGGGGAGGAGTGTGGGGGAATGAGTGAAAAGGGAAAAAATACTGTGCAGATCTGTCCAAAAAGTGATTCTAGTCATGATAAAAATGGCATACATCAAAAAAAAAGGGTTACCCTTTTATCTACCGGGGCAACTTTAAAAAGGGAAAAATTGTGCAAATTCTATTGAATGTGTTCAGGGCTCAAGTCATGTAAAGTAATATAGCAATGAATTATATAGACTTTAAAAAGTTAGTCATAAAAATTTCAAACCTTAAAATTTCAAGTCATAAAAATTAAGTCTTAAGGATAAATGGCAAAATCTATGGTAGCATTATTGGTAGGGGGTAATTAGCGATAGTGAGGATAAATAACAAAATCTATGATAGCATTTATAGTCCAGTGAATACTTATAACTGGTTTCTATTCCGTTTATTTCTATTTTCCAGTAGAATAATATGAAGAAACATTTAAAGTATATTGAGTACCTCAGAAAATTCTTCGAAATAAAAATGTCTTGATTTTTAATCACCAACGTAATGTTAGCTGAGTGGATTCCTTGATTGTGAAATGGTTGGTTTTAGTAAAGAGAATGGCTTGCTCTCTGGTTGTGGAAGAAGTTTCATCTGTAATGATTGTGTCTTCCTTCTTGGCAGCAAAGCACGATTGTGTGTCACAATCGTGTGGACCCAAATGGTTCCCGCTATCTGTTGGGAGACATGGAAGGACGGCTGTTCATGCTGCTTTTGGAGAAGGAGGAACAGATGGATGGCACCGTCACCCTCAAGGACCTCCGCGTGGAGCTCCTTGGAGAGGTGGGGCTCGTACCTGCTCTGCTGTGTCCTCCTAGGGGCCTAGTGACCCGAGATGTGCGATCCCACACTGCGACCGGGAATTATGTTGCTTAGCAACACCTGGCCACTCCTGCTGTGGACGTTGGTTTTTGAATGAATTAGAGGTTGGAGAATCTCACAGGCAGCCAGGCACTACCTCAAGCATAAAAAAGAAAGGGAAATAAAAGGTACAAGCTAGAATTAAAGATTAATGCTGATAGTTCTGGGAGAAGATTCCCAAAAAAGTTAAAGAATTATGCAGTGAATTTTAGAGGTTTCTAGTTATTTTGAGAAGACCAAAGTTGTTGGGATTAAAATGATCATTTGGAGCAGGCACCTGCACAATAAATTACCAGTCTTTCTGACCGTAGGGATGTGATAAAAACTTCAGAGATTTAGGAACATTTGCTTAGCGTGACCTGGGATTTGAATTAGAGGATTGTTTTGGGAATCACGGCTGTAGTTGGTTGTTTTCTCAGCAGAGGTCTGAGAGATGGGTAGGACAGCGTCTGGATCCCACGCGGAGTCCATTCTAATTTCTTTCATGCTGTCGACTTTCCCCTAGACTTCTATTGCTGAATGCTTGACATACCTCGATAACGGCGTTGTGTTCGTTGGGTCGCGCCTTGGTGACTCCCAGCTTGTGAAGGTGAGAAGACATTTTCCTCCTTCTGTCTTTTTCACTGCTGCTTCATCAGGTTTCTCCTGTGTTTAGTGCCTCTCAGACGTTCTTCGGTTCATTTATCTCCCTACTACCCAGCTTTCTACCTGTTTGGTTTAACTTCCTGCCCTGAGTAGATCTTTATCCTAAAAGTTCATTCAGCAAGTGTGCCAGGCAGGGTGCTGGCTTTTGTGGACAATTATGAACAAGATACATCTCTTCCCTTTAAAATGTCATAGTCTAATGTACTGGATATTCTCTTAAATATGAAAATTTTGGACCTTCTCTGGAGAAAAATGCCCACCAAACATTTTACGTTAATTTCCAAACTGCTTCGTTAGAAATCCCTGGCTGGTTTGTGGGTTACCTGTAGGACAACCAGGTTCCTTAGTCCATGAGCCTCACTTAGACTCCTCCAGTGGAGCACAAGAAGGGCAGATCTGGTAGGACTGAGAGTTTCTTTTGGATGAAGACCCATTTCTTTAGGGATGAGCCTGTTAGGAGTGTTGTAGGACTACCTTTATTTTTTCATTTTAGCTCAATGTTGACAGCAATGAACAAGGCTCCTATGTAGTGGCCATGGAAACCTTTACTAATTTAGGACCCATTGTGGACATGTGCGTGGTGGACCTGGAGAGGCAGGGGCAAGGACAGGTAAGGGGGTCATCCTGGAAATGGATGGTTGGTGTGCCCACTCGAATTGTGTCGTAGGTTTGCCTGTCTAGAATGGGGAGTGTGTGCTGAAGATAACTTTGAAAAGCTTCACTCATTAATGCCAGTGATGGAAGGATAACTACCATTTATTGACCGCCTATCTTGGGTTGCCAGGCATTTTATATTCATTATCCGTAATCACACGAGCGTCCTGTTAGAGTTTCTTGGCCATTTCAGAAGTGAGGAAACTTAGGGCTGAGAAAGATTAAGGAACTTGTCAGAGGTCACATAACTACTAAGTGGCAGATTGTGTCTGACCTCAGATCCTGTGATCTTTTAGTAGTCTAGGTTGTATGGGTGGAAGCCAGCTTGCTAAGAGAAGCTGTAGGAGCTTTTTGCTGCTTGTACTAGGATATCCTGTTTTCTTGGCAAATTTGAGAGATGTTGGAGATCAACCTCTGCTAAGTCTGCATCCTCGAACCTAGCTCTATGATAAAGGTCCTTGGATTAGTTATAGATAATTTATTTTCTAGGCATCAGTATGATGGCCTAGGCTCTGGAGGGGTTTATTTAGAAACTTTTTTTTCCTTGCAGCTGGTCACATGCTCTGGGGCTTTCAAGGAAGGCTCTTTGCGGATCATCCGGAATGGAATTGGAATCCACGAGCATGCCAGCATTGACTTACCAGGCATCAAAGGTAGCCTTCTGGTGGACATAAGATGCTGGTATTACTTGAGTGACCTTGGCCTTTTGCCTTATTACATATTGCGAAGGCACTTGGGTGGGACCTAGAGGAAAGCAGATCAAATGAAGAGTAAAAGTCATGATAACAAATAAGTGATAGAAGCTTAAACATACTTAAAAGTATAAAAATTAACTTAAAAAGAATACTCTTGACTAAAATTGGAAAATGGAATAGAAGAATGAGGGAGGAAAAGATTAATGTTTGTAGGGAATTGATAGACTCTCTAAAGAAAGTGGGGACGGAGGATATCATATAAGGTATAAGTATAAAAGATAACTTCTAGAACGAAAATACAAATCTTAAATTCTAGGCAAAATATGGTGATCCAAAAGATCAAAGACTATAGTGAAAGACTTTCACAGCGTATAAACAGTCAGCATAACGTAAAATAATGTAACAGAACTGATATCAAACATCTGTATGAGTATCTATCTGACAGATATGTTTTAAGGAAAAGATAATCATATTGAATCATGAAATCATTTCAAAGTTTTATATAGGAGGCACATCTAAAATAAAGTAATTCAGAATACGAAAAAGTAAGGTGAGAATAGAAAAGAAAGAGATTTTTGAGTTAGAAAGGAAGAGATAATGTAACTACAAAACCCAAGAGAGTGAACCGAAACACTATAGACAGAATTTATTAAGGTG
>NW_011888925.1:229150-253335 GCF_000151845.1 Pteropus vampyrus | reverse complement strand
GGATATCATATAAGGTATAAGTATAAAAGATAACTTCTAGAACGAAAATACAAATCTTAAATTCTAGGCAAAATATGGTGATCCAAAAGATCAAAGACTATAGTGAAAGACTTTCACAGCGTATAAACAGTCAGCATAACGTAAAATAATGTAACAGAACTGATATCAAACATCTGTATGAGTATCTATCTGACAGATATGTTTTAAGGAAAAGATAATCATATTGAATCATGAAATCATTTCAAAGTTTTATATAGGAGGCACATCTAAAATAAAGTAATTCAGAATACGAAAAAGTAAGGTGAGAATAGAAAAGAAAGAGATTTTTGAGTTAGAAAGGAAGAGATAATGTAACTACAAAACCCAAGAGAGTGAACCGAAACACTATAGACAGTGAGAATTTATTAAGGTGGCAGGATATAAAATTAATATAGTGAAGTCAATAACTTTCACGTAAAAACACAATGAGAAGGTATAGTAGAGGGAAAGAGGTAATTAACAATAGCAATAAAATGATAAAATACCAAGGAATAAATTCAACAAGAAATGTGTAAAATCTATACAAGGGAATCTTTAAAATACTCTTGAAGGATTAAAAGGATAGATTGATCAAATGAAAAAGATATACCAAAGTCTTGTAAATCATTCTAAAGCAATTCTCTCTTTGACTTTTTATATTTAAGGTATCGCAATAAAAATATCAGTAGATTTTTTATCTTGACCTAGACAAGTTAAAATCCAAATGGAAAAGGAAAAAACAAGAAAAGCCAGGAAAACTTGAAAAAGAGTGGTGAGATGGGACTAGCCTTACCAGATAGTAAAACGTACTGTAACACTTCAGTAATTAGAAGTGTGGTTTTAGTGCATGAATAAGTGGGCTCAGAAGTCCAGAAATAGACACAATTCTCTGTGGGAATTTAGTGTATGATGCTGGCGCTATCTCAGTTCAGGGAGATAAAGATGATTCTTTTAAATAAATGGTATAGGGATAGCAGTCATATGGGAAAAAGTAAGGCCAGACCCATACCACACAATGTATAGCTTGCTGGAATCTAAACAGATGAAGGACTTAATGTAAAAAGAAGCTATACAAAAACTAAAAGAAAAAGTTGGTGAATTCCCTTCTAATTTTGGAGTGGGGAGGTCTTTTAAACCATAACTCAAAGTACGGAAGCCAAAAAGAAAGATTGATAAATTCAACAACATAAAAAGAAAACACTTCTTCATGGCAAAAGCAAAACACTCAGCTAATTTAGAAGCAATGGCAAACTGGATAAAAACATGTTCATCTTCTAGACAAAGGCCTAATCTCCTAATTTATAAAAAAATTTGTAGAAAGAAATTTCCTGACCCAAAATTGGCAAGAGACAACATGAATGGACAGGTAGTAGTCCTCACTTGTATTAAGAGAAATGCAAATCAAAACAGCGATATCATACTTTACCAGATGACCAAAACTAAAAGTTTGACAATACATAATGTTTGTGAGGCTGTAAGGAAATAAGTGTGCTCCTTGACAATATCCACCAAAACAGCTGCATCTAGGGATTACCCGGCAGCCCCAATTCTGGGCTTTTACCCTGTAGACCTTCATATGTAAGATTATTTGTTGTGGCATTGTATCTTATAGCAAAATGGTGGGAGAAAAAGAACATCCGTCAGTGGACTTACCAATCAACTGGTATAGCCATAAAATCAGATTCTGTGCAGATGTCCAAAGCAAGGAACTATTCTGTTTTGATAAGGCTCAGGAATATAGTAAGTGAAAAAGCAAGGTGCAGACCAGTGTGTGATAGGCTCTTTTATATTTGTATTTGCTTGTAACAAACACAGTTCTTTCCTAGTTCCTTGAAAAAAAAAAATTGGATTATTAACCAATTTATCCCAATAAATTTAAATAAATAAATAAATGGAAAGACAAACTAGAAACTATTCTTGATGACTTCTTTAGGGGATAGGTTGGAGGGAGAGGTAAAGGAATGAGAATTCTGTGTTTGATTTTGAGTCATGGAAATGTATTATCCCATCTGAAATCAAATGAAAAAATTTAAAATATCAGGCTCAAAACAGTTTTTAGAATACCTAATTTCTTCAGAATCTTAAATCCAGGAAAGAACAGTGTGCGTTTCAGCTCACAACTGACTCTAAATTTTCTGATCTTCCCCTGGGGTCAGGCTGGTCCTTCCTTAGATGTGTTGGTCTGTGCTGTGCATCTTAATTCTTGATCTGTGTTTCAGGCCTATGGCCACTGCGGTCCGATCCTAACCGGGAGACTGATGACACTTTGGTGCTCTCTTTTGTCGGCCAGACAAGGTAAGATGAGTCTGGTGCCAGCTCCAGTTGCTCATGTGAAGGTTGCAAGGTGGGGAAGCTGGTCCGGCTGACCTGGCCTTCAATTCTGCTGCAGAGTTCTCATGTTAAACGGAGAGGAGGTGGAAGAAACTGAACTGATGGGTTTCGTGGATGATCAGCAGACTTTCTTCTGTGGCAACGTGGCTCATCAACAGCTTATCCAGGTAACAACTGAGAAGGGACCAGGCCCCATGTACTTGAATTTGACCTAGAGTGCAGTACGGAGCACCTCTGGATTTTAAAAGTCTATTCTTATGGTTCTAAAGTAATGTTAAAGGGCTAGAAGAAATTTAAATTACGTGATAACCAACTCACTACCAGAGATAACAATTTAACAACTCTTAATTTTGGAGATGTTGCTTTTAGCTTCATTTTTCCTCTACACTGTGTGTATATTGTATTTATCCATGTTTTCTTTTATAGATTGGGATTATATATTTTCTGGGGGTACTGTTTTAGTACTAATTACATCCTGTCTTCTGAGACACACATTTTCCCCCTCATTATAATATTAATACATACTTATTGGAAAAATGTCAAAAAGCACAAAGAAGAAGAAAGTCATAATGCTACCATCCTATATGACTGTTGGCAGCACTTGCCACATATTATTAGAACCAGAGCTCTAACTCTGTTTGGAATCTTGTTTTAAATCTATCCGTGATAAGGGGGTCACTTGTTAGCCATGAGAGCCCGATTTCTGAGCCTCCTTCCCCCTCCCCCCGTCAGTCTCTGTTTGGAGCGACCCTGGTGCTCTTCAGCTTTGCACACCCCTCGCCTTTTCATCTGCTCTCTACTCTGGCCAGAGTCAGTGTTTGTCAGTGTTGGGTACAGGACTTGAGTGCCTGAGGATTATTGAACTGTCTCTACTTTATCTTCTTGGTCTTCCTTTAGCCAGCAGGCAGTGCTGGACTTGGTAAGAACTGGAGGGAGGTTTTGTCAGTTTGTGGATCAGGTGTGTGTCGTGGGGCAGTACCGACTCATTGCTTCATTAGCGTGTTCTAACTAGTGGCCCGAAGACTGACACAGCTCACAGATCTATTATTAAAGGGTTTTTCTCCTTAAATATAAACTGTTTTGATAGGTAAGATGAATTGATACATAATAATGTTGTCAAAATGCTTTGGGGACATTTCGATACGATTGTTGCCTTTAGTAAAGAATTTTGAATTGTTTTAATGATTCGTGCACAGTAAAGAACTTGGATACTTTAGAGGTGTCATTTGGGGTTGAGAAAAACTGCTGGCCTGGGTCTTACTCCATTGATTCCTTTCCACAGGATGTGGTTTGAGTTACCCCATCCTTAATCAGAATGAAGCAGGCCTTTTATTCTCGCTGTAGGCATGCAAGCTGCAAGCTGCCTTAAGTCAGTCTTTTTCAGAGCTTCACCTACACGTGACATTGTAATTAATCGTTGCAGGATTTTGGAAAAATATATGGCAGAAGAGGACTTGCGTAGCTTATTCTTAGGGCTCTCCCAGGGCAGCTCTTAGCACCTTCCTGCAGCTACTCGAAGACACTGCTCTTCTCTCTCTAGATCACTTCCGCGTCAGTGAGGTTGGTCTCTCAAGAACCCAAAGCTCTTGTCAGTGAATGGAAGGAGCCTCAGGGCAAGAACATTAGCGTGGCCTCCTGCAACAGCAGCCAGGTGGTGGTAGCCGTGGGACGGGCCCTCTACTACCTGCAGATCCATCCTCAGGAGCTCCGACAGATCAGGTGTGTGTTTATCTGTCTGCACTTTTTTCCTCCCCTGTTCTCTGAGACTTTTTTCATTGTTGGCTTCCCTCCTCTGCCATATTCTTCTTTGTTCAGCCACACAGAGATGGAACACGAAGTGGCCTGCTTGGACATCACTCCCTTAGGGGACAGCAATGGGCTGTCCCCACTTTGTGCCATTGGCCTCTGGACAGACATCTCGGCCCGTATCTTGAAGCTGCCCTCCTTTGAGCTACTGCACAAAGAGATGCTGGGTGGAGGTATGGACCTTTTAAACGTAGGCTGGGATCAGAGTCAGCATGTGGACCAGGAGCGTAATGCAGCTCTTTCCCACAGAGATCATCCCTCGCTCCATCCTGATGACCACCTTTGAGAGTAGCCACTACCTCCTCTGTGCGCTGGGAGATGGGGCGCTTTTCTACTTTGGGCTCAACATTGAGACAGGTGAGACGCACGTGTCGGCTGAGGGGCTCTGAAAACTGAGGAGAGTTGGAGTTGCAGAGTTCTTAGCCTCGGGGTGCTGATTTTGGACTTTCATAGTCCAGCTTTCTGTCCTTCTTTGCCTTTGCTCTTCGGACCCCGTTCTCTGTAGGCCTGCTGAGCGACCGGAAGAAGGTGACTCTGGGCACCCAGCCCACGGTGTTGAGGACTTTCCGCTCTCTTTCCACCACGAACGTCTTTGCTTGCTCCGACCGCCCCACTGTCATCTACAGCAGCAACCACAAATTGGTCTTCTCCAACGTCAACCTCAAGGAAGTGAACTACATGTGTCCCCTCAACTCAGATGGCTATCCTGACAGGTGAGCCTCTTTTTCTTGCCTCAGCAAGAGCCGTGGATTGAGAGCGTTGTCATGCTCAGTAAAAAGCGGAGGTGGGACGTGTAGAGCAGAGGCGTTCGTATCTGGCCACCCATAGAAATACCTGGGAGACTTATTTTTAAAGTGCAGATTTTTTTGACTCCTCAGATTCTGATTCAGTAGCTCTGAGGTTGGGCCCTAGAGTCTGTATTTTCAGAAAACCTCTCTGGCGATCAAATGATTGAACTCCTGATTTAGAGATCATTATGTATGCCCCTAGAGCTGGAGTTCTCAAAGTGTGGCCCCCACCACCACAGCACTGCCTGAGAACTCTTTAGAAATGTTAAGTTGGGGGTGGGGCTGCGGTCTGATTTAACAGGCCCTCCACCTGATTCTGATAGTTTGATCATTGCGATTGAAAAATCTCTGTTCTTGATTCTAATGCTGCATCATTAGCATTAAATTGAAAGCTGATAAATCTCAACCTAGGCCCACCTAGACCAATTTAATAAGATGATCTTCGAGTGGGACCAGGCAGAATTTTGAAGTCTCCTCACGTGATTTTTAGCAACAGTCTAAATTGAGAACCACTGCCCATGAGTAAGCTGGTGGGATTCTACTCTGTTTTTTTTCCCCTTATGGAGTTGCCTCCTAGAATCTTTTCCTTCCTTGGTCTCTTCAGTCTAAATCCTTCTTTCTAGCCTGGCGCTGGCCAACAACAGCACCCTCACCATTGGCACCATCGATGAGATCCAGAAGCTGCATATTCGCACAGTTCCCCTCTACGAGTCTCCCAGGTGAGGCAGTGGTAGTGGAGCTGTAGATGGTGGGGATCGGGGAGTCGGTGGACTTTTCTGAGAGACACTGTTCTATACTTGTTCTGCAGGAAGATCTGTTATCAGGAAGTGTCTCAGTGCTTTGGGGTCCTCTCCAGCCGTATTGAAGTTCAGGACACGAGTGGGGGCACCACTGCCCTGAGGCCCAGTGCCAGCACGCAGGTGAGGGCAGTGGACAAAGAAAGATGGCGTTAGAGTAGGGGCAAACTCTTCTCTGCAGGGTCAGATAGTAACTGTTTTCGACTTTGCCTGCCTCATGGTCTTGGTCACTACTTAACACTGCTGTTACGAAAGCAGCCGTGGACAACAGGTGGGGACAGCTGGGTTCCAGTAAAACTTTACTCGGGAAAACAGGCACGAGCTGGATTTGGCCCCTCATGGGAGGGTTCAGAAGAATTTGGGATGAGGGCGGCAGTCAGTGATCGTCAGTTTAGGTACTTTGTGTATAGTTGGGGACGGCATAGCATAGTAAGTAAGAACATGGGATTTGGAGTCTCACAGAACTAGCGTCAAGGTTTATTGCTAGCTGCGTGACCTCAGTCACATTTAAGCTTCAGTTTTCTCATCTGCAGATGCTAATAGGACAGTCTAGAGCCGCCCATAATAGGCTCAATGGAGACATTAACTGATCTTTTTATTCCATGTATTCCTGGCCTTTCTTTCTTCCATTCGGCTGTGTTAGGACTTCTTCCCTAATCCCAAGCAGAAGGTCTTTATAGTTTTATAGTTTTCTTTTTATTTGAAGTGCTCCCTACTCTTCCCATTGAGAGTGGTGGAGCCTGTCACTTTATTAGGTCTCCTAGTTCCTTGTTAGCTTTGTTTGATTGACGTGGCATCACTGTTTTAATGATTGTTAATGAACCTTAGATTTTTTTTGGTCTTTTGGACTCCTGTGTCACTTCCATATGGGATTTGGATCCTGAGAACGAGTATGTCCTCAGTCCCTCTGTCCTTTCTGAAGCCTCGGCACTTCAGGCTCCACTTGAGCTGCCAACCTTGAGTTTTCCTCGTCAGACTCAGTCTCTAACCCTGTCCGATCCCCTCACTGGTGTTCCCAGCACTTGTTCTTCTTCCGAGGGATGATAAGCGTCCTTTCTGTCTTCAGGCCTTGTCCAGCAGTGTCAGCTCCAGCAAGCTGTTCTCCAGCAGCACAGCCCCTCACGAGACCTCCTTCGGAGAAGAGGTGGAGGTGCACAACCTCCTCATCATTGACCAGCACACCTTCGAAGGTGCGAGGAGCTCTTTCTGTCGTTTTGTACCGAGTTCTCCCTAAACTAGGCTGTTCTGGGTTCTGATGTATTCCCACATTCGGTGGACACTGTGACAGATGTCCTGGGGCAGTGGGGGGCGGGAGGAGGAGAGGAAAGGGCGAGACCTCTGAGTCTGCCGTGAGTGTGGAGTATTAGGCCTCCTCAGGTCGGTACCAGGTGGGGAGGAGACAGGAACGGCAGGAGGCCAGTGCCCTGTCATCGCGCACAAGCCATGGGCCCCAAGTGCGGGGTTACATGTACGTGTGACCATCGGCCAGTCATCCCTCTCTATTCTCCTCCTAGTGCTTCATGCCCACCAGTTTCTGCAGAACGAGTATGCCCTCAGCCTGGTCTCCTGCAAGCTGGGCAAAGACCCCAACACGTACTTCATTGTGGGCACAGCCATGGTGTACCCGGAAGAGGCAGAACCCAAGCAAGGTCGTATTGTGGTCTTTCAATATTCGGATGGTAAGTAGGCACAGTCTCCAGCTTTTGAGAGGTTTGAAATTCTGGAAAAGTAAGCATAGTGTTTTAGGTTTCAGAGCCTCAGTTAAGCAGCAGAACTTGGGATAATTGTTGTGACACAGGGTATTTTATTACTTTCTCTCAAGCTGTTGATGGTCTGAATGCATTTTGGAGTAGTTAAGCAGAGGCACGTACAATCTAGCATGTATTTCTTCCTTTTCTACTCTTTGAAAGGTATAAAAAAGGGAAAGGTGAGTGGTGAGTAAGAATCTAGTGGCTAGAGGAAGCGTTAGGAATCTTGGATTTGTTTTCCACTTGGTCGTTCAGCCATTTGGGTCCTCTTTCCAGCTTCAGCACTTTGGGTTCATTTCTGTGTCTTTTCTCGCCTTCCCAGTGCAGTTCTAAAGACTAGCCATCAGCTCAGTGTCAGATCAGATGGCTGAGATGGACGTGGTCTCCATCTCAAGAGACAGAGCTGGGGTTTCAGGGTGGAGGCAGATCTTGGACACCATCTGGAATCACTGCATGTTACCTTGGGGTTCTTTCTTCCGGTGTTGGTTAATCCCAGTATATACTGAATCTGCGTTTTCCTGCTTTCAGAGGTGGTTTTAGGGGCAGGAGTTAGAGTCAGAGGGGAAATCAGAGGATTTGTTTGATTAAATGTGGGCTCATAAAGGAGATTCAAGGGTATCTTTTTTCCCCCCAGGAAAACTACAGACTGTGGCTGAAAAGGAAGTGAAAGGGGCCGTGTACTCTATGGTGGAATTTAATGGGAAGCTGTTAGCCAGCATCAATAGCACGGTGAGGCCCATACCACTTGGTATCTGTCATACCGTAGGTTGCACAGAGTATGTCTCCCTTATGTTTCCTGGGGCTGTGTGTGTGTCCACTTTTAAGGATAACATGGTAATGGGCCTGGAGGGTGGGGCTGGGGATCTGAGAGGCTTGGGCTGGACCAGAGATTAGACTTAGTTACGTGAACCCCCGTGCGCGTCAGATCCTAAGTGCTGTGGGGATTGAGAAGGGGAAAGGCCATGGCTCCTGCTCCAGAAGAGTCCTAAGTGCAGGAGCTCCTGCCCTGCTGGAGTTGGGGCGTGCCACCCTCCCAGTATGTGGGTGTGTTCACCAACCAGAGAACTCTTTGAACTGCATAGTTTAGGGATTTTTATGGCGCCTTCACTAGACATGATGGATTAACTCAGTCTCTAGCCTCTCTTTTCTCTCCAGAGGATGGGTGGGACCTAAAATTCCAGGCTTCTAATCATGGCTTGGTCTTTCTGGTGACCAGCCCCCATCCCGAAGCCATCTAGGAGTCACCAAGAGTGGCCTTGTTAGAGCAAAACACACTCCTATCACTCAGGAAATTCCAAAGGTTTTAGGAGCTCTGCATCAGGAACTGGGGGAAGGTACCAAATATATATGTCTTACTACGTCACAGCGAGGACATTAGAGGTTTGTTTTTTGGACATGCTGAGTTCCAGTAGTCATCTTAGTGAAACGCCAGGTAGGCGGCAGGATGAGGGAGGCATGAGGTAAGCTGGAGAGATCGGCATGCCCGGTATTAGGTGGCTTTAAAGCTGGAAGTCTGGATAAGAGCACCTGAGCTCAGGGGGGAATTGATAAGCTGCATGTGCTGCCCGTAGGTTGGTAACGTAAGGATTAAGAAGAATTGGCCATTGGTTCTAGCACCATGGACATCAGTGGTGACCTTGACCAGAGCTCTTGGTTGAGTGTTGGGGATGGAAGGAAATCTGAAGAGGGTTCAACTAGGACTAGGTGGAGAGGACAGCTAGCATTAGAAAGCCCTGTCAGGGAGTTTGGTAGTATAGGAGAAGAAAGTAATGGGGGAACCACTGGGAAACGTGAGGCCGAGAGAGTTCTTCCTGCCTTTGTAAGTTAGGGTCTACTGCGTACGCTTCTGTTACGATGGGAACAGTCTGTTAGAGGAGAATGGCAGGAGCCATGTCTCTGAGTAGGCGGCAGGGAGGTGTGGGATCGGGTGCATGATGTTGGCTTCAGGTGGTGGGAGCATTGAAAATCCTCTGGTTCTGTCCATCTTCTGTGAAGCAGCTGAGAGGAAGGGTGGGAGAGGAGGTATTCGAGGCTTGAGGACTGTGGAGGAGGGATGAACTTGGTCCAGGATCTGGGGAGTAATGCACTAGGCAAGTGCACAGTTACTGAGAGGCCTGAGAGCCCGTTTTCAGTGCGTGGTCTTGCGTTTGCAGATGAGACCAGTCATCCTGGTTGGTGGTTTTTTCTCAGCTGTAGTTGAAAGTTAGAACTTCACTGAAGTCAGGTTTTGTTGGGTGAGCACGATCAAGGGGGAGAAGGGCAAGGGAGCTTAGTGTGTGTGAGAGGGATTATGGTGCTGGCCTCTGGGCATCTGAGAAAAGGTGAAACTGAGCACACGGCATCCTGGAGTTATTTTTAATGACAGGTTCTAAGAGGTGACCATAGCAATAGACAAGATAAGTGGGGAAGAGGGCTCGAGAAAAGGTTCGGGGTCGGAATCAGAAGGGTCTTCCTCGTGTGAACATTAAAGTCACCAGGAGTGATGGGGCGGGGTGGGAGTGGTCTGGCGGCGTGAACTTCAGAGCCGGCATCTTTGTGGGGAGGAGGGTAGACGTCTGAGAGGGCAGGCAGTGAGGTGCACGGAAGGCTGTCCTTCCTCCAGTCTCAGTGATACGAGGGACAATGGGAGAGGAAGTACCCAAGTTGAGAGGGTCACAGGGCCCTTATGAACGAACCACATTTTAGTTAGAATAACAAGGGACCAGCCAGAGAACAGATGTACTGTGACTAGTGACAGTGTGTTCCAGAGGGCGCAGTGAACTGATGCCAGGATTGGGAGGGGTCAGATGTGAGGTGAGATTAGGAGACACACAGCTAATCCATTGCTGTCCAATAGAAATAATATAGGAGCCACGTGAATAAAAGTAAAAGTAGATGAAATTCAATTTAGTAATGTATTTTATTTAACCCAGCAGATCTAAATATTATTTTAACATATAATCAATATAAAAATTATTAGATAATTTTACTTTTTTTTCATACTGAGACTTCAAAATCCAGTGAGTAGTTTACATTTATAGCACATCCCAATTTTGCCTAGCCACATTTTAGGTGTTTTGTAGCCATGAGTGGCTACTGCGTTGGTCTTGGAGGTCTAGAACCTGTTGGGTTGAGAGTAGGAGGCCTGGGTTTTTGGTGGTGTCTGACTTCGGTCTTGACTATCTGTCTTTAAGACAGCAGGGAGGCTGAGAGTGGAGAGCGAGCGGCGGGTTGTGTTGCCAGGAGTGTGGAGAGTTCTCAGCCCCTTCTTTACTGTTGGATGTGTGGAGGGTGTTCTCAGCACCCTTGACCCTGCCAGTGGAGGTATTGTAACTATTACAGATAACTGTAGAAGTGAGTTCGGGTTTTTTTGGACATTCCTTGGGAAATCATGGCTTCATGTATTCTGTCCAGGAGTTTCTGCATGTGCAGAGGCCATGTGTGGGGCCTACTGGGCTTGGAAGGATCTGTCAGGGCAGGCTTCTCCCAGGGTTGAGTCTGTCTTCCTCCGACTGTACTGTGCTGGATATCTGTCCATCTGTCCGCCCGTTACAGAGTACCTTCATTCTTTTGGAGCTGTGGCCGTAACTGAAGATGCATTGCAGTAGAGAAAGAAAACGTTTGTTGTTCGTTTGTTTTACTTTGGATGGAGGAGTGGCCACACACGCTAGTGCTTTAGAGTCCTTTGTTATGTGACAACATTTCTGTTGGACTTTCCTCGTTGGGCTCACATCAAAGGTTCTAGGAGTGAATGAGTTTGAGAAGGGTTTGGAAAAGGCGCTTTGTTGGGAGGTGACCTTGTTCCTTTCCGATCAGGTAATCAGAGATGGATCTTCTCTTTCCAGAGATATTTCCATAGGTCCGTCACCGAACTTCAGTCACAAGAAACCACCTTTTGTCTTATCCACAGTATCGCTTGCATCGCCGTTGACTTAGTATTCGTCTTCACAGTGACTCATTTTTTTATGTAAAGGAAAACTTTGTATTATTAGTTTGATGTGCTCACTCTATTTTTATAGCTCATAAGTACAAAATACTGAAATAAAAAATGTTCATGCAAGTACCACGTGAGACCATTTCACAGCCCACGTTTGCTTGGTCACTGGTGCTGCAGGTGGAGGACTGAAGACCCGGGAAGACAGTCATTCTGAGAGGACTCGTGCCTCTCAGGTTGAGAGAACTGCAATGCCCTCCCCAGGTGCGGCTTTATGAGTGGACGACAGAGAAGGAGCTTCGCACCGAGTGCAACCATTACAACAACATCATGGCCCTCTACCTGAAGACCAAGGGTGACTTCATCCTGGTGGGCGATCTCATGCGCTCCGTGCTGCTGCTCGCCTACAAGCCCATGGAGGGAAACTTCGAAGAGGTAGTGGGGGCGGGGCAGGCCTCTGGCTCGAGCCTCGACCCCGCCAGTGTTTCTCTGGTTGGTGAGGGACAGTCAAGCCCAGTGGGGGCAGAAGTGCTTTCCCTGGAGCATACATTCTGCATCAATTAAGTATCCTTACAGGCTGCCCAACTTGAACTCTGAGCACTCTTCATTTTGGGGGCTACGTTGGCCAGCGATCAGGGAGAATCTCTCTAGAGTGGCAGTTGTTAAACCAAGGGCTGGATCTTCCCAGGGCAGACTCTTGGCTTCTGGCTAAAGAAGACAGACTCCAGAACTGGGTACCATGCAAACTGCTGATTGTATTTTCTTGTTGGAACCTTGTTTATTTTAAGATTGCTCGAGACTTTAACCCCAACTGGATGAGTGCTGTCGAAATCTTGGATGATGACAATTTCCTGGGGGCTGAAAATGCCTTTAACTTGTTTGTGTGTCAGAAGGATAGGTGAGTGACCTGCTTGGGAATGGCGGGGAGGGTGGCTGGAGCCCCTGGTCGATGGTGGATGAGGACATCGTGTCCCCTCTCGTGTTCAGGTGCTCCTCCTCACAGAGGTGGTTTTTTTTTTCATGAGAGAATCAGAGCCACAAAAATCAGCCTCTTCCGACCGGCTCCTCTGCTATGGGGTGTGTGGGCTCACCGGGCCTTCAGTGTCCGGTGTCCACGCACATCAGTCCCTGTGGGGCCGGGATATTTGGGTGCTGAGTTTGTCACACCGCCTTTCAGCGCTGCCACCACTGACGAGGAGCGGCAGCACCTCCAGGAGGTCGGTCTCTTCCACCTGGGCGAGTTCGTCAACGTCTTCTGCCACGGCTCTCTGGTCATGCAGAATCTGGGCGAGACGTCCACCCCCACCCAGGGCTCCGTGCTCTTCGGCACAGTCAACGGCATGATTGGTAAGGTCACCCCTGCTGGCACACTCCCCCATGGCCTCCTTCCTGAGGGAAGAGAGAGAGCAACCGGACATGAGCTAGGCGGTTACAGAGGAGGCCGGCTAGCCGGTCCGTCCTTTGCTGCGTTCCTGGGCCGCCCTCTGCAGAAAATGCTGGCGTGGGCCCCAGAGCTCTCCATAGCTCACTGCTGCTTTTACCTCTTCAGGGCTGGTGACCTCGCTGTCAGAGAGTTGGTACAACCTCTTGTTGGACATGCAGAATCGACTCAATAAAGTCATCAAAAGTGTGGGCAAGATTGAGCACTCCTTATATCCTTCCCAGAGGTGTCTGTCCCCTTGGTGAGAGTCATGTCCTGGCACAGAGAGCTGCATGATCCTGAGCTGCTTCTGGAAACTGCTGTCTAAGAAATGTCTTAACTAGGTTTCTGTGTGGAACAGACTTTTTTTATTTTTTTATTTTTTTTAACTTACAGAAAAATTCACACGATTGTAGGGAGAAGAGTATAACGAATCCCCGCCTAGCTATCACCCAGCTTCAACTCGTTCATCTTGGAATTGTACATTTATGTTCTGAAATGTGTCTGTTCTGGCCTTTCTGGCATTGCATGTCAAACCAGTTTAGATGACAACGTAGGAACATCTTTTCAGAGAAATTTTTGTTGAGGGGGGGCGGTGGTATCTAGGAGCCTCACTAGAGAGCCTAGCAAAAGATGGGACAAGTGAAGAAGCCGAAAACTCCAGAAGCCCAAGGGTCAGCCCCCTTGGGACATCCAGGATTCCAGTATTACTGGAAGCTTGTTTCTTACAGAGGGCCCTCCCCCAGGCAGGAAGTGGGAGGGCTCCTGCTGTGATCCTGTGAGGTTGTTCACACTTTGCTACGAGGCAGTATGGCCCAGCAGTATGGCCCAGCCGTAGCCATGGAAGGAGGAGATGGGCCAATGTGTGGGCTTTTTGCTCTCCAGCAGGACCATGAGCACACCTGTGGTCTCACGAAGCCTCAGTTCATTCATCGGTGAAGGTGGAGGCCAGCCTTAGAAGGGCGGTCCTACCCAGGCGTGCATGTCCCGTCCACCCCGAGCCCTCGTAAAAAACGTCCACACGCTTTCAGGCTCTACACTCAAAGTCTGATCTGTACTTTTAAAACTGTTACTTTGAAGAACACTTCTGTTGGAATAGGAAATAATTTTACATATGTTTTAATTCCAAAACTGTCCAAAAATCAGTGTGATTTTCAGTTGACTCTGTTGTTTCCTAGTCTCTTCCTGATGATTGCTTCAGTTTGTGGTCTTGTGCAGAGTGAGCTGACAGAGTAAGGGTATTTCTAAATAATCAGACATTCCTTAACTCACCTGTCCACCTGGAGATCCTTTCACACTGAGCGAAAGACAGAACCAGCCACTGGCTTCATCGATGGAGACTTGATTGAGAGCTTCCTGGATATTAGCCGGCCCAAGATGCAGGAGGTTGTGGCAAACCTACAGGTGAGCTCTGTGGTGTTCAGCCCTGGGCCAGTTACACAAGTGCATTACAGGGCGGGGCTCTCCAGGAGCCCGTCAGGACTCCAGGTGTGTCCCCCCCCACGTCCCCAAGGCCAGCTGCCCCTGCATGGGAGGGTGGAGTCTGAGGGCAAGGAGATACGTCTGAGGCTTGTGGATGCCCAGCACTGTAGTAGCAGTTTTACCCATGTGACCTCTGTTCTTTAGCAGTGAGGGCACGTCGCGGGGCAAGTCAGGGAATCTGGCAGTCCCTCAGGAGCGAGCCAGGGTCAAGATCCCTCAGGGAAGAGAAATTTCCGGTGCTGGAGTTTGGGGTATTGCTCCCTGGAGATGGCGCCTCTGGGGAGCACCCCGGAAGGGAGAAACATATGCCAGGTGGCAGCGTCTGCACCAGCTTTGCTGTCAGTGGGTCTTGTTGACCTAGACCCCCAAGGAGGGGGGTGGCTTCTGACGAGAACCTTCTCCCTGCCATGGCGGTGCTTGAGCCAGGGCTTTCCCTCACCGTGGGCGTCCCCTTCCCTCACGACCTTCCCCCTTTCCTTGCTACAGTACGATGATGGCAGCGGAATGAAGCGAGAGGCCACCGCGGACGACCTGATCAAGGTTGTGGAGGAGCTGACGCGGATCCATTAGCCAAGGGCAGGGACCCCTCTCCCAGACCCTCCCCGAAGGCTTTGCCCTCCTGCCTCCCCTCCCCCACCACTGTCTTCTCGGCCGTGGGAACCTTCCCTGAGCCAACTGCCCCAGAGCCCACAGTCACCTGTGTGGGAATGGGGATTTCTTAGAACTAAAACCAGTTCACTGGAGACCTAGGAATGGGCTGAAGGTGAAATATTTTCTCCCTGGATTTTTACCAGTCTCACATGATTCCAACCATCACCTTGGGCCACCAAGCCTTGATTGGTGTCGCCAGTAGTCCTCCTTCCAGGGGGGGATTTTGCAGCTCTTTGGCTGAAAGGAAGCTCTCTGCGTGTGTCTCACACTCATGCATTGTCCTCTACTATCTTTTTATGTAGGTTGGGGGTGTGGGGAGGTTTTGGGTGGAAGGGAAGAGGGGTGGGAAGGGTTCATTGTCTTTGAGAGCTTCCTTTTATTTTGTTCTGTTGCCTCTGAGGGCTTTGGGTCTGGAGGCGTGACCACCAGGCCATGGGCTGCGTGAGCATAAGACCTGGAGATGGTGGATGATCCCCACGCCGCAGCCTTTTTGTCTCTGGGGAACTGCCTTCTTCAGAGAGCAGGAGGTGGGTGGGTGTGAATTGGTGGTTAGTTTCTGAGTTTTACCAAATAAAGTAGAATCTAAGAAGAAAGATCTGTTTGTCTCTGCTTTTCTTCCCGCTGCCCGGCGCTCTAGCATCCTGGCCGCACTGTGCCCAGTTTCCTGCAGACTCATTTCCCTCTTTCGCGGCAGCTGCTGCAGTCACTCGTCCTTGCTGCTGGAACAAGTCCTCTCAAGTAGTGAGATGACGTCTGTACTTCTCCTTTGCCACGCGAGTGTTTTTGGTGGGATCTCAAGGGTGGTGGGTGTCAGGTTTTTGGAATCCCGTGGTCTTTGCTCACTCTTGACTCAAGGCTAACCGTTTGATTCCCAGTTGCCTCTGTTTGTAACCTGCCCGGGAGTTGCTCAGGCTGCCTTTCCTGATGTCATTTTACAGCCAGATGCAACTTCCTGCCAGCCAGTCCCCAGGCACTGCTCCTTGGCCAGGCAAGTAGCTGCTCATGCACCTCCCTGCTTCCTGTTATCACATGCCCTTCGGATTCTGGTTTTATTTCCTCTGGTTTTAATCAAGTAAACCTTTGGTGCCTTTGGTTTGAAAATAGAAGAGTAGGGCACATTTGGGGTTCACCTTTCTGTCTAGCAAACAGAGCCTGGCTTCTTTCAGCTCAGTGGGTCATAGTGTCTGGGCCCACGTTTCCACCAGTGACCCGGTGGGAATAAAGGCTGCTCTGTCCCAGCCATGGAGTCGGGTTGATCCCAGGCATATTGGCTGGCTCCTTTAAGACCAGCCTTTGATACAGTGTCAGGAAAGTTGTGGTTTCAAGTTCAAACTGTGGTTTTGAGAGATTCTAGCTTAAAAGGAAAAGGGCAAAGAAGCATCTCTGCTTTGGGGGTCTTCTGGAGTGAGTTTCCTTCCCTAGAGGCAGTCCTTGTGTTTCATTACCATTCTTTCTCTCTTACTCTCCTGGGATTTCTGAGGGTGGGGGATAAAGGTCTTACGGGAAAATAATAATCAGCATCTCAAACACCACAGTTTGAACTTGAAACTGGACACTGTGATTTGAATTCTTTTAAGTCATGGTTTGAATTGAAAAAGCCTATCCCCATGCCAGACACCAGCATTAATGAGGCAGGCAAGCAAAGGTCTCCAGATCGTGATCATTTAAAAATCTTAATCTTAGATGGGAGAATGGACTATAAGGTGCCAAGGTCAGAAAGACGGATGTAATGTGATGTATTCTGGTGCATTGTCGTGGTCTGACCTGCAGCCACGGAGACCTACATCGAGTAGTAGGTGATTACATATCAGTGGCTTCAGTCTTGACTTTGGAATTCGTGGAGTCCTTAGAGTTTTTGTTTCCTTCAATCTTGGGTCTATTCATTCAGGATTGAATTCCAGCAGTCTTTTGGAAACTGACATTCTGCTGCCACACTCCCACACTCTCGCCTTAAAAACCATTAATCACCACTCCAGGGGTGAAAGGTTGCCTGTGGGCCTTTGCTACAGCCAGCTGGAAGGGCTTCTTCCCGTGTCAGTGCTGATGAGCTCGCCTTCCTCCAGGCCTCCTCACGAATGGACCTTTGGGAGAATAATAGAAACTCTGACTCATCACATGACCGTTTGGAAGGGTCACAAGCCAGAGGCCTTCTTTCTTCAGCCAGCAACAACTTAGATCCTCCCCCTCGGTGGAGGGTCCCTTTTGTTGCTCAAGCCACAAGCCACAGAAGTGGGGAGGAATTCCTGAAGAACCGTAGCTAAGGGATGTGCCCAAACTTGTCTTTGAAGATGACTGATATTAAGTTAGAGACTCTCAGGGTCCAAACTTTGAGCCTTAGGTCAAACAAACCAAAGGATAAGATAAAGAACATAGTGAAAAGCAAACTAAAAAAACACAGTGTTAAGAGGAGCAAGATGATTGCCATAAGGTCAGAAACTGGGAAATGAAAGAAATGTCGGGCGCTGTTTACAAAGTTGTTTCGAAATGCTCAGGAATTTACGATGTCTTAAAAACCCTGAGCTCCTCCTGAGGGTGGATGAGGATTTTGTTTAAGCACTAAGTTGCATCTCAGCTATTCATTGGCCAATATGGAGCAGACCCTGTCAGGTTCAGGGCAGCCCTGGAGGATGGAAGGGTGGGACCACATGAAGCAGTAGAGCTCTCAGGTGTGAGGGAGTGTGGGAGGAGCTGGCATGAGGTGTGACAGGTGTGTAAAAGGAACCGTGTCCTGTGTAAATGAGAATCTGTGGGTAGCTTCTGGGGCTGAGGAGAAGGAGCACCTATTTGACATTGAGTGGTGGTCTAGGTAGGACTGATAAGGGCGATAGAAAAGGGAGGGCTTTATGTTTACCCCTGTTGAATAATTCAGGGCTAGATTCGTGACTGTGGACCGTGAGGCAGCAGGGAGGGATGCCGTGTGAGCAGGAGAGGGAGAAAGTACACCTTCAGATGTTTGAGATAAAAAGGAAAGATGGCCTAAGATTCTGAGGGACCTTTGGACTCAGAATGGACAAAAATATGGAAGCTGCATTCATCGTAGGATATGGACTATTTGGCAACCTACTTGCTGAGAATTTGTTGCTGAGCGTAGAAGATGGATCAAAGCTAATCCGGTGACAGAACCAGCCTACATTTGAACATCTGCAAAAACAACCACACAGGTTTCAGGTAGGGACATGAGCTTAGCTTGTGTTTAATAAGCAACAATGTAAAAACATGATAACAAAAACACCTGAGGTTTTCCTTTCATGTAAACTGTTAGGAACTAGCAGCAGCATGGGGTTGCCCCCCAAGCCAAGCGATGTTAGGCCATGCTAACGAAAGTATGGTGTCTGGAACAAAGGAAGCAAGAGTCCAGGCCACTGTTGGCACACCATGTTCATTTGTGGCCACCAGTGTTAAGGATCTCAGTGACAGGCTGAGGTAGCCAGTGGGAAGGCAACTGCAGAGGCAGGACCAATCGAACGGGTTATTTAGGTGGGAAGTAAAAATACTTTCTGTAATAATTCAACACAGAATTGGTCTCCCTTCTGACAGGTAGTGAGTTCCTTATGCTTGGAAGTATTTAAGCAAATCTTGACTAATTGGGTCCTGATGGTGGGGAAGATAACCCAACAGAGCAGAAGGGAGAATTTCAGCTTTCTGGTCATCCTCGCAGATTTCTCCCAGCTGAATGATCCTGACCGTCCACCACCTGCTCCCCCTTCTCTGCCTACCTCTCCGGCTGTGGCCTGGGGCAGCTGCAGAAAGGAGCAAAGAGGAGTCTATGGGTTCACGATGGCTTAGTCATTCCTGCCCAGGGAGCAGGTGGACCCACTGACTGGCACATTCAGGGGTAGGGTGCAGACCTGCTGGCAGGCTGAACGCCGGCCTAGAACTGCCCAGCAGCGAAAGGACCCAGAGTCCTGGGCATGGATTTCCACGCTTCCCATCTTCTGATGACACGGGCACTTTGGGCTACACCGAGACCAGCAACGCCCGGGACGCACGCCTTCAGCACCGGTCTCGTTCCCGAAGTCTCTTTTCTCCCTGGGCCTCAGTCTGACGCCCACAGGACTTCTCTGGGAGCCGACTCCCAAACCCAGGCGAGGGGTGTGGGCCGAGGGCGAAACCCCGCCCCCAGGGGTCCCTGATCTTTGACCCTGACCAGGGCTCCACGGCCACCCGCGGGCGGGCAGCGCTGCCTTTTGTGTCTTGCTTTGAGGTACGGGAGACCCCCAGCCCTGTGCTGCGTCCCCTCGCGGCCCCCTGCCCCTCCTCTCGGCGTCCGCAGCCCCCCTGCTCGGCTCCGCGTGCCAGCTCGGGGCTCGCTGGTTCGCTCCCCGTGGCGCCAGGAGGAGGGGCGAGGGCCGGCAGCCCCCTCCCCCGCGCGCCTCGCCGGAGACCAGCGAGCCGGGGGGACGCGCCGCCGCCGGTCATGTGGGCCGGACTGCTCCTCCGGGTGGCCTGCGTTGTACTCCTGCTGCTCGGGGTCCTGGCCCGCGGCTACACCGGGAGGAAGCCGCCCGGGCACTTTGCAACCGAGAGGTAAGCGCCCCGCACCCCTCCCCTGCCCCGCGGCGGGGGCACTCCCAGCGTGGAGCGGGAAGGCGCGGAGGGGCGCCGGGAGCCACTGGCAGCCGCGGATCCGGGCTCCGCTCTGGGGCTCTGTCCGCGCGCGGGCGCAGCCCAGGGGTCCGTCCAGACAAAGAGACAGCAGCTTGTGCCTCTGCATGGTTGCCGGTTCTGCGCCCTTCTCGGGGGGCTGCCCTGGCTGGGTCCGCGGGGGCACGGAGATCCAGGCGGTGGGCGAGCCCTTCTGAGTCTGCCCTGGAGCGTGGACCTGGGGCGAGGGGAGCCTGGGACGTGCCACCTGGTCTCCAGACTGGCTGGCTTCACTTGCGAACGTGCCAGAGGCTCTGCCTTGGCAGGCCCTGGCCCCCTGCGGCGCCGGCCCGTTCGGGGCAGGGGGCTTTTTCCGTGTCTAGGCTACGCGCACCCTGTGGACCTTGGAACTGCTGGGGTCTCGGGTTATGTTTCGGTTTCCGCCTGTGTGCTCCCCCGCGGGCGGGGGTGGGGTGTTTGTCCCTTTGCTCTTTCCCGATTGATGCCGCCCTCCCCTCGGGTCGCCTCCTGGAGGAGGCCCGGCGGCCACGGGCCGAGCGGTGTGTGCGTGATGCTCTGAGCGAGGGAACACGGTGTCAGCCGGCGGCCTGGCCCACGGCCACCGCCTCGCGGGGCGCGCAGGAGGCGGCCCCACCAGGCTCGCGGCTCGCACGTGTGTGTTCTGCCACCACCGCCAGTTCCTGCTCCAATCGGGCCAGCTCCACGGAGTTCCAGAGCCTTCCTGCCACCTGTCTCCTGGTCAGGGCCCGCCCTAGGAGGCTCTCTGGGGCGCTTGGCCCCGGCCCACCTGAAAGTGTATCTCTGCTAGGCTCCATGGCATCTTAACATCTGCCACTTCGGTGGCCTCCCAGTCCCTTTCAGAGCCTGGTCTGAGGAGCTGGAGCTGCCGGCTCCTCCTTCCTAGGCTGCTTGCTGCTTGCTGCCTTAATCGCTCCTTTGGGGGAAGTGGCTGAGACACCACTACCAGTTCCATCCCCTCCCCCCCAGGGCCCCCTCTTTTTTCTGTAAGACTTCAGAGAGCAAACAGGCCCTTTGGGGACACCAGGGTCTGTTTTCTGCAGACGTTTCTGCACGACCCTGTGCCCTGAGCTCCCCTTTTCAGACTACTTGTCACCTTTCACAGGGATTATTCTCCCCAGGAGTGGCATGGGTCTGACTCGTCCACCCATGTCCCCAGCCCTGCTGCTGGGTCTGGCACATCGTGGGTGTTCCAGGACTGCTTGCCAGGCAGAGCATCCCCGTCAGCCCCTGGGGCACAGGTCGGGAGGGGTTCTCATCCCTATTCTGTTGCACCAGGATTCCTAGTGAAACCAGACTGGACCGCATCACCCTCTGCCCGGCCCATCACAGAACCAGTTGCACTCATTGTCTCTGTCCCCCTCCAGGCCTGTGCCCTGTGCTCCCTCTGCCTGGAGCACCTTCTCCCCTCCTGCGCTCTCACCCGCTGCCCCATGCCTCTCCTCTGCCTCAGCCTCGATGCTGTCCTTCCAGGAAGCCTCCTCTGACCCTCTTTGGGGCATCACAGTCAGTTCCGTTGTGGCACTCGTCACAGTACAATAACAATAACAATCACCTGGTTCTTTGTCTGCCCGGAGTCCCTGAAGATGGGGAAGTGGCTTGTTCACTGGCATAACCACCCTCACCCCAGAGATGTCACTTGGGGAATGATGTCTGTCCAGCCCCTCTGGGGCTGCCGTCCCCCTTCCTCTTCTGCTGGCTTCCTGTCTCAATTTTCCCCTCAACAGCCATTTATTGAGCACCTACTATGTGTTAGGCACTGCCCTTGGTGAGGAGGTGAACAAAAAAGATGAAACCTTTTCTCTTCAAGGACTGATAGCGGAGAGGGACAATGAACAGATCAACAAATTAATACGTAGTGTCCCAGGAAGCAGATGTCATTAAGAAAAATAAAGCAAGGTGAAGGTGGACAGGAGGGGCTTCTCCGCAAAGGTGACATGAGCAGAGAGACCCGGGTAAAAGGAGAGAATGAGCTAGGAGAGTATCTGAGGAAGACCTTTCCTGAGAGTGGGAACTGCAGGTGCAAAGGCCCTGAGGCAGCCATCCCTGGGGCTCCTCATCCATTGCCGTGTTTCTTCCTCAGCGCTGAGGCCCCAGCCCCAATCTCCTGGCCACTCTTTGCTCTGTGTTCATGTGGCAGGTATCTGTAGGACACTGGTGTCCTGATCTTTGTCCTGCTTTCAGGAGAAGCTGTCAGGGTCATTTTTCTTTGGAAACTTCCCATTGCCCCTCCAGAGGGTCTCAAAAACCGTTTGTCGATCGACTTTCTGACTGGCTGGGAGGCTTGCACTGCTTTGTGGACCAATCAGAACGTGGACAGTGCTCTCTCCTCTCTTGCAGACGCCGGCTGGGCCCGCACGTCTGCCTCTCGGGGTTCGGGAGTGGCTGCTGCCCTGGCTGGGCGCCCTCCATGGGCAGTGGGCACTGCACCCTTCGTAAGTGCCTGTCCTTGTGTCCCAAACATCCTCCCCAGCAGGGTGCTCATTCCCTGGGCTGGTCTGAGGGGGCCCCAGCCCCCACTCCCTCACTGCATCTCTCCTCTCAGCCCTCTGCTCGTTTGGCTGCGGGAGTGGCATCTGTATTGCTCCCAACATCTGTTCCTGCCAGGATGGAGAGCAAGGGGCCACCTGCCCAGGTAACTGGGGGGGGAATGGCTGATGGGAAGAACTCTGCTAACACTGGGATTATGTGTCATGCACCAGGCACGTGGGTCCTAAGCACATCGTCTTCAAACAACCCCGTTAGGCAGACATTCTCATTCTCATTTTATAGGTGAGGAAACTGAGGTACAGAAGTTAGTGGCTTGCCCAGGGTGACACGGCTAGTAAGTGGTAGAGCTGGATGGAAACTCAGGCCTGTGTGCCCTCCAGAGGCACCTTCCCCACAGAATCCAGGAGGCGCCCCAGTGAGGACGGGCGGCCGAGACTCAGGCATGGTACATGCTCACATGCTCGCTGCCCGTTTCAGAAGCCCATGGACCCTGCGGGGAGTATGGCTGTGACCTTACCTGTAACCATGGTGGCTGTCAGGAGGTGGCCCGAGTGTGTCCCGTGGGCTTCTCGATGACAGAGACAGCTGTCGGCATCAGGTGTACCGGTGAGAGACCTGGGCGCAGTGGGGGAGGGGCGGGCGAGAATCGCGTCCCCCTCCCTGTCCTGCCAGGATGGAAGAGCAGAGCCAGGACGAGCTCTGCAGTTAGAGAGAGGGCAGGGAGGCATGCAGACCCAAGGGAGACGTCTTCTGCCGTTTCACAAATATGTAGAGAGCACCGCTTCTGGGCCAGGAACCGAGCTCGGGGTGGGGTGCGGGGTGTGAGTGGGGCGAGACAATACCAGTAGCACGCGATGGGACCGGAACTGTTGCAGTGCGAGGTGGGACTGGAGGAGAGGGGACCGTGGAAGAGTCCCTTGGGAAAGTGACATAGGAAAGACGAGGAAAGCAAAACTCAAGAACTGCTTCGTAAGGATATCGTTTGTTCGTGATTTTAAAAGAATTCCCGCGGGGCGAGCCTGTTACGTGGTCCGCAGAGGTAGCCACCGTGACCGGTTTCTTGCATGTTTCCTGAGAGCTGAAACCCCCTCTTTGAGGTTCGATGTTATAAAAATCACGTTTTGTCCCTTGCATGCAAAAGTAAAAGATAACTCATTTCGGAACATTTGGAAAATAAAAGAAGGATAGAAAGGTGGACGAAAACCCAGCGTGTCCTGAAGGCTCTGCCCGGAGGTATTGGTTACAAAAACGAAGTTATTTTTTCTGCCTTTTTCCTTGGGCGCACGTGTTCGGGGGTGTGTACCTGTGCGCATATGTGTGTTAAGCACGCATATCTTTATGTGGTGTAAAACTGGGATTATACTTTATAGTTTTTGTTCATGATTTTTCTCACTAAACTTTATAGCGTTAGCACGAAATAGTCCTTACGACATAATTTTTAACAGTTGCGTATGTGGCTACTGTAATTTCAGTGCCACTGTCAGTAATTCTGCAGTAAAGGGCTTCTTGTCAGCATCTCCGATTACTCCCAGGAGGAGAACCCTTGGGTCCAACAGCTCATGAAAGCTTTCGTGCTCCAGGCTCATCGAAGCCATCCGCCCTCCCCTGTCTTTCATGGAGGGTACTTTACCCACACACTTCTTGTGACAGAGGCAAACCGGACCAAGGAAAAGCCAGAGAACCAAGTCAAAGCCAGCACAGGGCAGGGGGCACAGACCACAGCCACCAGCAGTCCCGGCGGGGTGGGGTTAGTCAGGGTGGGCTTCATAGAGGCGGTGGGAGAGGTCTGGAAGGGGCTGCCTGTGGGAAGAGCAAGTAAGGAGAGTGGAGGTGTTCGGCTGGCATGGGGCCCGAGGGGTGGGGGACTCGGGTGCCGGCTGGAGTGGGCAGAGCTGGTCCTGTTGGTCCTCCAGAGCCTTCTTGGTTCTCAGATGAGGAAGGGGAGGCGGGGGCGGGAAGGGTCATTGCCCAGCCCCCTCAGCCCTCAGGCCCGAACCTCCCCGAAGCACTACTTGGATCCAGCCACCCCTCCTGGGCAGAAGCTTCGGAGACTCCTTGGAGCTCCACGCTGGAGCCTTACCCCGGCTGTCCAGCCCTGCCTCCCACTGCCCCCAACGC
>NW_011888925.1:226631-229100 GCF_000151845.1 Pteropus vampyrus | reverse complement strand
AAAAATCACGTTTTGTCCCTTGCATGCAAAAGTAAAAGATAACTCATTTCGGAACATTTGGAAAATAAAAGAAGGATAGAAAGGTGGACGAAAACCCAGCGTGTCCTGAAGGCTCTGCCCGGAGGTATTGGTTACAAAAACGAAGTTATTTTTTCTGCCTTTTTCCTTGGGCGCACGTGTTCGGGGGTGTGTACCTGTGCGCATATGTGTGTTAAGCACGCATATCTTTATGTTGTGTAAAACTGGGATTATACTTTATAGTTTTTGTTCATGATTTTTCTCACTAAACTTTATAGCGTTAGCACGAAATAGTCCTTACGACATAATTTTTAACAGTTGCGTATGTGGCTACTGTAATTTCAGTGCCACTGTCAGTAATTCTGCAGTAAAGGGCTTCTTGTCAGCATCTCCGATTACTCCCAGGAGGAGAACCCTTGGGTCCAACAGCTCATGAAAGCTTTCGTGCTCCAGGCTCATCGAAGCCATCCGCCCTCCCCTGTCTTTCATGGAGGGTACTTTACCCACACACTTCTTGTGACAGAGGCAAACCGGACCAAGGAAAAGCCAGAGAACCAAGTCAAAGCCAGCACAGGGCAGGGGGCACAGACCACAGCCACCAGCAGTCCCGGCGGGGTGGGGTTAGTCAGGGTGGGCTTCATAGAGGCGGTGGGAGAGGTCTGGAAGGGGCTGCCTGTGGGAAGAGCAAGTAAGGAGAGTGGAGGTGTTCGGCTGGCATGGGGCCCGAGGGGTGGGGGACTCGGGTGCCGGCTGGAGTGGGCAGAGCTGGTCCTGTTGGTCCTCCAGAGCCTTCTTGGTTCTCAGATGAGGAAGGGGAGGCGGGGGCGGGAAGGGTCATTGCCCAGCCCCCTCAGCCCTCAGGCCCGAACCTCCCCGAAGCACTACTTGGATCCAGCCACCCCTCCTGGGCAGAAGCTTCGGAGACTCCTTGGAGCTCCACGCTGGAGCCTTACCCCGGCTGTCCAGCCCTGCCTCCCACTGCCCCCAACGCTTGCGCCAGCCCCGGCCCCAGGCAGTCCCTGTGCTTCCCAGAAGCCCCTCAGACCTCCCTCCAGTGGACGGCCCCCTGCTGCTGCTGCCTCCTGGCCCTCTAGCCCACGTCTCCAGCACGCGGCCGCTGCTGCGGCCGGGCGTTCCCTGGTAGGGCACATATCACCCAGCCACGTGTGGTCTCTCGTGGGTGTGGGTCGCGGCTCCTACGTTATCAGCCTACGACCGTCTGGAGAGTCAGCGCCATGTCCTAGTCACAGCTGTGTCTTCGACAACTCCCTTCAGGTCTGCTGCTCACGAGTAGCACTCAAGAAACATCGAAGGGGGTTAATCAGCCTTCCTACCCACGCCCCTCTGCTCTCGAGTGGGGTCACCGGCGGGGGCTCTGTCTCAGCCATCCTCTCTGTCATCTGGTCTGCGGGGCTCAAAGAGGGGGGCCTGGTCCCTCGGCCTCTTCTTTCTGGGGCTTCCCGCACAGCAGGATGACTTTCCCAGTGCTTGGTCTTTCTTCCCGGGATGGGGTAGGGGCGCGGGGTCCCCGTGGAGTAGATTTTCTCCCTCCACCCCAACCACTTTCAGTGTGGGTGGTACAAGGGTGTTTTCTCTCTTCTCAGATATTGACGAATGTTTGAGCTCCTCTTGCGAGGGCCACTGCGTGAACACGGAAGGCGGGTTTGTGTGCGAGTGTGGACCCGGCATGCAGCTCTCCGCCGACCGCCACAGCTGCCAAGGTGAGCGGCTCAGGGCCGGGCAACGCGGACACTGCCGCTGCTCCTGCTGGGCTCTGATGTCCACTGGGTGGCCCTGCCAGGGCCTGCTCTGCCTGTGTTTGTGCATTTCACCTTGACCACGGTCCTCTGAGGTGGACCCGTGATCTTCTCCACCTGACTGGTGGGGCAACAGGTTTGCCCAGGGCCATTCAGTTTGAGTCCTGGCAGCTCTGACCCTAGGGTCTGGGCTCTGAACCAGGGCTCTCTAGGAAACTGCTGCTGCCATCATTGCAGGGTGGAGGGATGGGGGCGAGGCGAGGCCCTGGGGAGAGGCGGGACCAGGGTCGGGAAGACAAATTGGAAGGAGGAAGCCACTGCGAAGAGGGGGCTGTGAGCACAGCACGCCCAGGGGGTGTAGGAGAGGCGTGCATGCTGGGGCCATTCATTTGTTCTACCTGCCCCCATGCTGGGCCGGGCCCTGGAGACACTGGCCTCCAGCTGCCCCCAGTGGGGTGGAGAGCAGAACAACTTTGGAACAGGGCGTGAGTGCTGCAGGGGCCAGCGGGAGAAGGGGTTTGTCCTCCTGAGTGAGCAGAATGGGAGAGATCTTTTAAAATAATGACTCATTCTTTCAAGATGACTTATTTACAGAAGTTAGGTAAGAAAACACTCTCTCTTCAACAAGGCAGCTAAGACGAAAGTTCCTCCTTGATACTGCAATATTATTTTCTGTGTGTTTGAAATTTTCATG
>NW_011888925.1:192689-226581 GCF_000151845.1 Pteropus vampyrus | reverse complement strand
CCTGCTCTGCCTGTGTTTGTGCATTTCACCTTGACCACGGTCCTCTGAGGTGGACCCGTGATCTTCTCCACCTGACTGGTGGGGCAACAGGTTTGCCCAGGGCCATTCAGTTTGAGTCCTGGCAGCTCTGACCCTAGGGTCTGGGCTCTGAACCAGGGCTCTCTAGGAAACTGCTGCTGCCATCATTGCAGGGTGGAGGGATGGGGGCGAGGCGAGGCCCTGGGGAGAGGCGGGACCAGGGTCGGGAAGACAAATTGGAAGGAGGAAGCCACTGCGAAGAGGGGGCTGTGAGCACAGCACGCCCAGGGGGTGTAGGAGAGGCGTGCATGCTGGGGCCATTCATTTGTTCTACCTGCCCCCATGCTGGGCCGGGCCCTGGAGACACTGGCCTCCAGCTGCCCCCAGTGGGGTGGAGAGCAGAACAACTTTGGAACAGGGCGTGAGTGCTGCAGGGGCCAGCGGGAGAAGGGGTTTGTCCTCCTGAGTGAGCAGAATGGGAGAGATCTTTTAAAATAATGACTCATTCTTTCAAGATGACTTATTTACAGAAGTTAGGTAAGAAAACACTCTCTCTTCAACAAGGCAGCTAAGACGAAAGTTCCTCCTTGATACTGCAATATTATTTTCTGTGTGTTTGAAATTTTCATGGATTTTGAAAAGTCTCTAGTTCCAGGCCCTCTCTCCCACTCCTGTACTCTGCTTTCCCTAGAGAATAATCCCCGTATCATAGTCAGCCCAGGCTGCTGTAACAAAATGCCACAGACTGGGCGGCTTAAACAACAGAAATGTATCCTCAGTTCTGGAGGCTGGAAGTCCAAGATCAAGGTGCCAGTCCGTTCAGTTCCGGGTAAGGGCCTTCTTCCTGGCTTGCACATGGCTGCTTTCCAGCTGTGTCCTCACATGAGAGAGAGAACAATCTCTCTGGTGTCTCTTCTTATAAGAGCACTAATCGCATCATGAGGGCCCCACCATCCAGAACTCATCTAAACCTAATCACCTCCCCAAGGCCCACCTCCTAACACCATCACGTTGAAATTAGGGCTTCAACATATGAACTTGGGGATCAAAATTCATCCATAGCACTTGGTTATCAATCTGCTGAGTGCCCTGCCTGCCTCTTCCCAGTACATGTACACACACACGTGTACACACACGCGCACATGCACTTGACAGAGATGATAATAAGAGATGAGCAGCTCACAGTCCTGAACTATCGTGTCTGGGCACTGTGCCAAATACTATAGATGCATTTTCTCATTTCATCCTTAAAATTATCCTCTGAAGGTGGCATTATTTCCATTTCCCCAGTGGGAACACCGAGGCTTAAAGAAATGAAATAACTTGCCCAAGATCATGTTAGAGCTGGAATTTGTACCTGGCCATTCCTGGACTTGCTTTTCCCCGCTCAGTGATCTCTCTGGAAGCTATCTCCCCACCAGGGTCAACAGATCTGTCTCGTTCCTTTTAACTGCCGCCTGATATTCTGCAGAGCCAACATCCCATAGTTCACTGACTCTTATTGATGAACATGCAGATAACATCCAGTTTTCCACAATTTCAAATTCCAGCAAGGGGAAGCTATGTCAGAAGAGGTGCTGTAGAAGCTGAGTTTTGAGGTATGAGTAGGAGTTTTTCAGTCAGACAAGGTGGGAAAGGCAGCTCGAGCAGACAAGAGGACGTGGGCCAAGGGGGAGGCCCACGGGAGCGTGGTACACTTGGGCGATGGCACGGATTTCAGCAGAGCGAAGGTGAGGGGCGAGGAAGGAGTTGGAAAAGGCAGCCCAGGGCTCGGGAGCTGTGGTGCAGCATTGGTGTCTGTGGGAGCCGTGGGGGGCCGGGGGGCGATCAGAGGTGCCCTTTGGTCAGACGTCTTGGGAGCGGTGTAGAGGCTGGCTCGGGAGGAGCACAGGTAGAAGCAGTGAGGTGCATGAGGTTGTTGCTCTTCTCCAGACTAGAGTCAAAGGTGGCCCAGGCTAGGGTCGGCAGTAAGGGTGTCGGGAGTGGCTGGTCCAAGGAGGACTTAGGAGTTGATACCCTGACGGTGGACAGTGAGAAAGAGAGGAGTGGCCCCGAGTGGGACAGGAGATGGCGAGGAGAGAGATAAGAGGGGGCCGTATATTTCCAAGACTCTGTGAGGAGAGAGCTCCAGCCTTATCCTGCTTCCGCCCAGACACGGATGAATGCCTCGGGACCCCCTGTCAGCAGAGATGTAAAAACAGCATTGGCAGCTACAGGTGTTCCTGTAGAACTGGCTTCCATCTGCATGGCAACCAGCACTCCTGTGTAGGTAAGGTCGGGAAGACCCTGTCGTCTTCACACTCAGGCTGCCAATCAGGAGGATGGACAGGCGAGCCCAGGGACAGGGATAGGTCAACGGTCTGGACCTCCTGATCCCCTGGAACCTGTACCCGCTGGAGCCCTTGCTCAGAGCCTGCCTTTTGCTGGGGTTGGCATGGCTCCCCACGGAAGACCCTGGCTTTTCCTGGCCACATGCCACTTTCATCCTGTTATGCTTCTGTTCCAACCCTCTCCCAGATACACCCTAAGGATTCCTCTCTGGTCACCCACTTTCTTGGCTGCCTTGCTCCCCTGGGTAAATAAAGCACGTTATGTCTTGGTTCCTCTGGTTTAGAAGGAGACCCCTATTTTCTCAGCCCATGGGCAGAAATTTCCTGAAAGGGATTGGCACGTTTGGCTCGAGCTTGGCTCATGGGTTTGAAGGTGGGGTCCCATGGGCCTGAAAAAAGTCTTTGTTCCAGTGGAGTGTGGCGTTTGTCCTGAAGCCTGCCTTGAGCAGTACAGTGACTTTTGAGATTCTTTTTTCAGAGGGGCCCACGCCATCTGACATCCAACACAGGGGGTGGTGGAAGGTTTGAAGATGAAATTCCCAGTGGGTCTCACCCCTCCAGCCAGCACTTAATCATTGCTGCCTGGGGCTGGGAGATGAGTCACTGGTGCATCCATTACATGCCTACTGGATGTATGAATCTTACGATGGGAGTAGCATAGATTTCAACCCCACTCTCAGATATCTAAGTCACATCCCGCACCCTGGGGCAGGGATGGACCCCGTAAGAACATGGCAAGGAGACTCCCCAGCCTTTTTGGCTAAGGGATGATGGAAGAAAGGCTTGGCAGCCCCCAACGAGGCAGCTGTGGCAGGGAGGCTCTCCTGCAGATGTGAACGAATGCCGGAGGCCGCTGGAGAGGCGCGTCTGTCACCATTCCTGCCATAACACCGTGGGCAGCTTCCTGTGCACCTGCCGACCTGGCTTCAGGCTGCGAGCAGACCGCGTGTCCTGTGAAGGTGAGCGTCCAACTCTGCCTCGACTCCCGGCCCCACCCTCCTGGGACCGGGCCACGCCCGCAGAGGCTGACCCTCTTCCTGGACCTGTTTTTGAGTCATCTTCCCAACGCTGTCCTTTCTTCCTGGCTTCCTCCTTCCACTTCTTTATCCGTTCTTAACCCCTTTTCATTTCACCGTTTCCCTGGCCCTTCCGTTTATCCCCCAAATGGAAAGAGACAATGAGGAGCGCGTGACATAGGAGTCCCTATGGAACCGTCCCCAGGGCAACCTATGTGGGCGTCTGGTAGCAACTTGGCCTTCCAGGGGTAGACGCTTTGTACGGTGGTGTGTCAGGCCATTCTGTCACGCTGTACCAGTGTGCCTGTAAACACGTATAATGTCGTATCAACACCGAAGGCGCGCTCTCTAGTCCGTAGCGAGTTCTCCGAGCACCTCAGCAGCCCCTCCTGGGAAGCCGCGCATGCATGGGGGGCAGGGGCCACCCTCCCAACTTGTAACCTAGTCTGCTTATTTGGTACTTTCCCATCAATCTTCTTGTGTGATCGTCTTCGCACCCCCAGTAGGTTAGGGGTACAACGGGTGGTATTAGACCCATCATGTTGATGAAGAAACTGGCCCAGAGACATTCAGCGGCTATGGTGACGGAGCTGAGTTCCGGTCCCCAGTTTTGCCTCCTGCCCCTGCTGCCTCCCTCAAGACACCCCTGTGCTTCCGTTTCAGCTTTCCCGAAGGCTGTGCTCGCCCCATCTGCCATCCTGCAGCCCCTGCAGCACCCGCCCAAGACGCTGCTGCTCCTTCCAGAGGCGGGCCGGCCCGCCTTCTCCCCAGGACACAGCCCTCCTTCTGGGGCTCCGGGGTTCCCAGCCAGAGTCAGGACCACCCGCCTGCCGTCGCCCACCCCCACACTACTCACATCTTCCCCTTCTGCCCCAGTGAGGCTGCTGCCCACCCTGATGGCCACCCCAGTGCCCCGAGCACCCCTGTTGGGGACCGTCAGACCCTCCTCAACACTCCAGGAGAAGGCGGTGGTGACCCCTTCCTTGCCCATGGACCCCACAGTCCCACGGCCGGCACCAGGGCCCTCTGCCTGCTGGCACCTGGGAGCCATGTACGAGTTGGGGAGCCGCTGGACAGAGCCGGGGTGTTCCCAGTGCTGGTGCGAGGTGGGTGTGAGGAGTCCTCGGGCTGCCCTGCTCTGGTGTCTGGGGCCTTGTGGTGATTGGAACTCCTGCTTCTTCCAGGATGGGGAGGTGACCTGTGAAAAGGTGACGTGTGAAGCTGCTTGTTCTCACCCGATTCCCTCTGGAGATGGAGGGTGCTGCCCATCGTGCACAGGTGGGAGCTGGTCCGGGGCGGGGCCGTGAGTTCCCAGTGTGGTCCCACCTCTGCCCTTCCCCAGCCCTTCTGCAGCTGAAAGGCTGTTCTCCAACTTTCCTGTACTTTTGAATCACCTGACGGTTGGGTCCCCGGGGTGGGTCCCTGCTCCTCCCGCACCCCCCCAAGCTTCTGATTTAGCTGGTGTGTGTGTGTGTGTGTGGGCAGGGCCCAGGAATTTGCATTTCTAACAATTTCCCAGGTGATGCTGTTGGTTGCTGGTCTGGGGACCACAGTTTGAGAATTACTGGTCTATGCTATGATATCATACCTCAAGGAGAGCTTTTTGACTTCTGGGGATCCCTTTTGAGCTTCATTCATTCATTCATTTATATATTCATTCAGTGAGTTTCTCCAAATCCACTCTGTAGTCCCCTTCCCCTGGCCAGTTCCCCTCCGGCAGCCAGAGGAGTAATCATTTTGTAAATTCTGCCCCCTTTTCAATTCCCTCCCACGATCTGCTTATAGTTCTTCATTTGCCTCCCATTGCTGTTAGGATAAAGACCCCACATGTTAACAGATCCTTCAACGGTGCTCCTCAAAACTCACTGTGCACAGGCATCACTGGGGTCTTGTTGAAATGCAGATTGTCATTCAGTGGGACTGGAGAGGGGCCTAAGCTTTGGTGTTTCCATGGTGATGAGATGCCCAGGTTGCTGTACTTTGAGCAGCGGTAAAAAAGTCTTCCTAAGGGTTAGAATGAAAATGCACCTATTGATTTTCTGAATGATAATCTGGACCTTTTACTGTGTCAGCACTGAGCCCTGAATGTAAAATGCTGGATACTTTACAACTACAGTCGTGGATCCTTCCAAGTCCCCTTCAGGGCATTTCCATTTCACAGGAGAGACAACTGAGTCCCAGAAAGGTCGAGTGACATGTCCAAGGCCATTGAGGTAACTGAAGGAGCAGGCCAGGTTTTGAACTCATGGCCGTCTGGCTGCCTTTCCTGCCTGATGGGACTAAAATGCCACGCTACCAACCCAGTTCTGTGTTTATTGGACGTGAATGGAACCGTCCCCAGGGCAACCTATGTGGGCGTCTGGTAGTCCTTCGGGGGTCCTAGGACCACACAGTTCTGGGCATCTGGATCTGTCACTCCGGGGGCATCCCTGCCAGTAAGAGAAGGCGCCAGGTTCATCATGCCTGGAAAAGTAATGAGATCACAAGCTTCCTCTGCTTTGAAGAGTTCTGATGGCCCCTCCACTTCTGTTTGTCTTTCAAAGGCTGCTTTCACGGTGGCGTCATACGAGCTGAAGGGGATGTGTTTTCACTTCCCACGGAGAACTGCACCATCTGTGTCTGCTTGGTGAGCATCACAGGATCTCTGAAGCCTCTTGGGTGTTTTTTTAACCTTTTGGGGATGTTAGAGGTGAGCTCCTTGAATGGAGGGAGAGAGTTCTCAGGTTGTGGATTTTGGTCGGAACCTGTCGAATTTAAAAGCCTGGGGGAAAATGTGAAACCTGCAGGTCTGTGGAGTCAGAGAGGTGTCTGTTGAGCAGAAAAGAGCCAACAGGCAAACAGGGTCCATCTGTCTAGCAAGGGGAGGGGACAAAAGTCCCTTGGAAACTTCCCACCAGGGCGGCTGTTTTTCTCTCCAGGCAAAATATTTGCCGGCACAATAAAGGTATCCACATTTGGGAGGGAGGAGGGTCATTACCAGACTCAGCTTGTTAAGAGTATTTTGCTTTGGGTAAATTCACTCCTTCAAGATTAGTTATTAAGCACCTACTATGTGCCAGACACTGCCAGAGGTGGCCACATGGATTCGATTATGAGCACCCAGTGTGTACCAGGCATGGTCTTTGGTGCATTTCACCCATCTCCTCACCTGAGGCTGCTGGCAGCTCTTCAAGGTCAGCTTTCCTGACCTTGAATGAGGCTGGGAGGGAGCGGAGCTGGGGTTTGAGCCGAGGCCTGTCTGCGTCCAAAGCCAGGGCTCTCCCTGCTATCCCGTGACCGTCTTACAAAGCAGCCCGTGGTGTGGCAGTGATGTCGGAAGCTGCCATGTAAGAGGTGGGGATGGGGCACGTAGACGGCTCCTGCCACCCTTTGTTGAGGTCTTATTGGGGGCCACACATATGCAGGGGCCAAGCGCTCTCACGGACGATCTCATTTCACATAATCCTCGGCGTCCCCTCACTGATAGGGAGACCGAGGCTCAGAGAGGTGACATCCTTTGTCCAGAGTCACATGACTTGATAACGGAAGAGCGGACACTGGAACTCGAGTCTGGCTAGCTCCAAAGCCAGGAGTTTGTTTTCGTCTTCACTTTAAAATTTTAAAATTTAGTTCTAACTTTGATTCTTCAAATAGCTAATATAGGCACTTAGTTCAAAACTCAGATGCACAGGAAGGTGTCTCTGGTGGAGCAGGTAGCCTCTATCAGCATCCTTCCATGGTTTCCCTAGGCCGTGGGAGGGGATGCTGTGGAAGGTGAGACACGCCCTGCTCTCTGGTCCAGCCCTCATCTTGGAAAGGGAGATATTTTAAATCACCCCATAATAAATGCTGGGGACCGGCTCCTTGCAAACTGCTTTTGTCGTGACTGTGGTGGCATTTAAGTGTCTTGGAAGGCTTTCTTTCAGAGGCTTTTGTGCTGGACAGGAAAGCTGAGGTGTGGCGTGAAATGGATGGAGTGAGCTGGTTCTCGATGGGCCTGAAGGGCGTCAGAGCCTGGTTCTCCTCTCCTCCCCGCCCCCCATCTCTCACCTCAGGCTGGAAATGTGTCCTGCATCTCCCCAGAATGTCCCCCTGGCCCCTGTCCGACCTCCCCAAAGCCAGACTGCTGTACTTGTGTTCCAGGTAAATGACTTCGAGTGGAGGGAGAGGCGGGAGCATTTAGCTTCTTTGTGTATTTGGGGGAGGGGTGTCTTTTGAGTATGTTTTGGGGAGCAAGATGAGTGGAAGAGAGCGGAGAGAGATTGATTTTTGCTTTAGAAACTCAGATCAACTGAAGCATTTCAAAGCGCCTGTTTTAACTGAGGACCTACTATGTGGTTCGGATGCTAGACTGAGCTCATGGCCTGACCTGTCCCCTGCCATGGGAAATACCTTCAACGCAGGCAGGAAGGAGTTTAAGTTCACGCTTGGCATCGATCTGTCTTGAGCTGGGGAGGGCGCCTCCCCTTCCCCACGAATGAGCTGGTCTTTTGTTAAAAATGTGATTTTCTTTCCTGGGATGACCTCATCCCTGGCACAGATATTCCCTGCCAGCTTCGTGCTGTTGCCGCGTGGGGCACTTGCCGGCCCTTGATCTCAGTACTGTTCATAGCCCCATTTTATAGAGGAGGAAACTGAGGCCTAAAGACACACAACCCGTTAGTAGATGAGCAGGACTTGAACTCAAGTCTACCTTTCAAAGCTGGTGCCCTTTAAAATTCTTTTTCTTAACTTTAGAAGTTTATATTATTTTACATTAAAAATTTGGCGGTTAGGCAATGTCGTCCCTACAAGGTAGGAAGTGGTATCAAACCTTTGTGCAGATGAGAAGACGAAGCCTTAATGAGCTTTAGCACCTGCCCAAAGTTACTCCCTAGTGAGGCGCGCAGCTGGGATTTGGACCCGGGGCCGTCCGACCGACACCGGGCGGGCGTGGCCAGGTTTTCAGGCTCTTTTTACCTGTGAGGCATCTTCAGATGAGAGGCTCTTGCTGAACCCTCCCAGCCGCCCCCCTGGGTGGCATGGTTCCCAGAGCCGTCTCAGGTGTCTGGAGCGGTCTTTTTTCATTTCTTCTTTTCTCTTCCTCTCTGGTTATTCTGGGCTTCCCCTGCCTTTTTAGTTAAGGACCTGATTTTACACGCGCTTCGTTCTCTGTCGGTTTTTAATAGCACGTTTTTTGTCAGGGGTTCAGAGGGGTGAAGCGAGCGTGGGCCGTGGTGGGGAGTGTCATGGGAGTGTGTGAGCATCTCCAGGTTCCCCCACTACCCGTTTCTTCTCCTTTTCCTTCCTCTGCCCCCTCTCAAAGACCTTGAGCTGCTTCTGCCTTTTCTCTCTGCAGTGAGATGCTTTTTCCATGGCCGGTGGTATGCAGACGGGGCTGTATTCAGTGGCGGTGGTGACGAATGTACCACCTGTGTCTGCCAGGTAGGGAGCTGAATTGGTGGGTGACGGGGAGAGGGTGAAAGACTGTCCTAGGATGCCTTGGCCGTGGGTAAGGGGGGCTGCCATGTGACACAAGGGAGATGAGGTAGCAAAGAGACTAAGGGACCCTCAGTCACCAAGGCCTTGAAGTTCCTCCTTTAGCAGTGCAATTTATAGAGCACCTACTGTGTGCCTGGAGCAATGCTGAGAGCTGGGGACACAGCTAAGCACAAGACAGCCCCAGTCTCCTCTGTCAGGGACCCCCACAGCCTGGGTGGGTGATGGACAGGTGACCAGGGCTCCTAGCCAGACTTGCAGGCTTCAAGGACTCCTTCTCGGAGGGAGGGATGCTAAGGTGAGACCTAATCAGGTAAGGAGCTGAGGCAAGTGTGCCCGGCAGCGGGCACTGCATGAGCAGAAGACAGGAGGCAAGAGAGAGCATAGTGTGCAGTACGGAACACATGACAGATTTGAGTCAGGCCAGAGATGAGGCTGCAGGCAGGGACAGCACTTGGGCTGGCTTCAGAGAGGCAGGGCCTGGGGCGGGATGCTTCTGTAAGTGAGTTTCTGAGGGACTGCTCTCAGGGGAACCGTGAGGGAAGCAGGAGAGGGGCAAGGAGCAGGGTGAAGATGGGGCGCAGGCCGATGCCTCGGGAGCGGGGCTCCTATACCTCCAGCATCTCAGCCGAGTATACTCCCTTGCTCCCCAGGGTGTCAGAGGGTAAAGGAACCATCCAGGCCCCTGGAAGATGTGGCCCCCTTTGGCCAAGGGCATCACTTTAGGGGTGGGGGTGGCAGACTCAGTCGCAGAAGGCTTTGCCAGCCAGACTGACGGTCTTGGACTTGGCAGAGCTGGGGAAGAGTTTTAAGTGATGGCGTGATGTGATGAGGCTGGTGTGTGGGAAAGTTCTCTGGCTGCATCGTGACAGATTGCAGCGAGAGCAGGGAGCCTGCACAGAAGCCGTTTTGCAGGAGTGAGGGGAAGAGATGCTGGCGGCTGCAGCTGGGGCCGCGGGGGACCCTCCAGACAGACAGCCGGCACATTCTCAGGAACCCCCAGCCTCACCTCAGCCCCAGTGAAGGACTCGTCCTTCCTCACCCTCCTGCCCCATGGAGATTTCTTTGTCACTTTTAGTGGGATGATGGCAGCTGCCAGCCCTCCTCTTTAGCCCTCCCGTGGCCCGAGGCTTGGGAGCTGCACTCACTGGTTCATGACTCTTGGCTTTCTTCCAGAATGGGGAAGTAGAATGTTCCTTCACTCCATGTCCAGAACTGGACTGCCCCCGTGAGGAGTGGTGGCTGGGCCCTGGACAGTGCTGCTTCACCTGCCGGGAGCCCACGCCCATGACAGGTGAGGGGCCCCAGCCCTGCCTCCCTGGGCTGCACCCAACACAGGCCAGGGTGCCTCCAGGAGGGAGGCTGAGCTGTATCCACTGAGACTGTTGCAATGAGTCTGAGTGTGTAAGTTTGTGTGTGTGTCTGTAAGTGTGTCTGCATGTGAGCAGTTATCTGTGAGTACGTATTTGTGTAATTGTGTGTCGGTGTGTGTTTGTGTATTTGCGTATGTGTCTGTGTATATCTGTGTATGTGTGTCTGTGTGTAATGGTTTCTCCGTGTGTGAATATGTGTTTATGGGTGCATATGTTTGTGTGAGTGTGTCTGTGTGTACCAGGTCAATGTTTGGAGGGAAAACCCACTAAATGAGGGAGCTAGACAGGTAGCCGTGGGCCACTCCAGGTTGAGTGTACACCCGGGAGCTGTCTACACAGCGTAAGTGAGCAGAGGGGTCCGCCCTCGGTGCTGTAGGTCTGCTGGGCATTCAGGGCCTTCCTCGGCACTTTGGCCCACTCATCCTTTCTCCCTCACTGTCCCCTGGCCAGGCTGCTCTCTCGATGACAACGGGGTTGAGTTTCCGATTGGACAGATCTGGTCTCCCGGTGATCCTTGTGAGTTATGCATCTGCCAGGTGAATGACAACCTGCGCGCCTTCAGCGGCTCTCCCTGCTGCTCCCGCCCCCGCCCCCGCCCCCTCAGCCCCTCCTCACCACTCTGACGGGGATCCTCATGGGCCAGTCACCCCTGCCCCTCCAGAAGCTGGGCCACCTGGGGCCCGCCCTCAGCCTTGCTCCTACACCATCGAGTTTCATTTTTACAGAAAGTGTTGGGACCCAGTTTATTCCGCCCTTGGTGGACTTTTCAGGACAGCGGGGCTCGGCAGTCTGCCTTACGGATGGCGTGTGGCGCGTTGCCCTTGGATGGGGAGCTGCTGGCATAGGGAAATAGGAGTCCTAATTTTCCCCGACACAGATAACAGGGAACTGGGGCAGCCAGCTGTGCAGGCCTTGCCTTTGAAATTGCCGTGTTTCTTTCCTTAACATGAATCGTGTGACCTCATCGCATCGGAACTGGATAAGGAGAGGGTGCTTGAGGTTGCGTCAGATTGACAGCCGTGCAAACACAGCCACTTACCAAGAAACACAGTTGTTTCAGTTCATTGTTTAAGTCCATGTTGACTTTTCCTTTCTACTTGAAAGGCGTTTTCAGTCCCTGAGAGCTTTATATTTCTCATAATGAGGTCCCTGCACCAGCGGAGTCATGAGTGTCACCTGAAGCCTGGTAGACACGCAGACTCTGAAGGCCGCCCAGACCTCCCGGCTCAGAATCTGCATTTTACTGCCGGCGATGCGTGCGTGCACATTCGCGTGTGAGAAGCACAGCCTTCAAGTCCCTTTGACGCACCATTTGTTTAAAAGCCTTAGACCCTTACAAAAATTGGAAATGATTCATTAGAACTGGAGTTGGGATGAAAAAAGCTGCCTTTTTTCTCCTTTATGACTCATCTAGGACACTCAGGTTATATAAAAAAAAAGCTAACACAAAAAGCTTTGTAAACATTCAGATTCTTAGAAAAAAGGGGAGAGTAGATATGGCGCTAATGTCTCCTGAAATAGACATTTCAGGTGGAATAGTTTTCTATAAAAATGGGAATTTTGTTCTACTCCATAGGTTTGGGGTGAGCCAGGGTTCCAGGGAAACCCTGAAAGCAGAATTTGGGTGGGGTGTTGCTGCAGCTTTGGCTGCCACTGGAGAGGAACAGGAAGCTGGGGAGATGGAGCCCCAGCAATCGCCTACCCTCCCCGTGGATACGGGGGCCTTCCGGAAGGCTCACGCCCGCTTCCCGAGTAGCTGGTCCTCTTTGGCCGGGACCTGCCACTGCCCACCGCGTCCTGGCGCCTCTTCGGGCAAGCCTCGGCCAGTTGACAGCATCGCCCATTTTGGGGGGGCTCTGGGAGAGTGGAGGCGGGGGCTGGTATCGCAGGTAGGATCTTGGTGAAGTTCCTCCTTTCTTAGGCAGATGGCTCAGTGAGCTGCAAGAGGACAGACTGCGTGGACTCCTGCCCTCACCCGATTCGGATCCCTGGACAGTGCTGCCCCGACTGCTCGGCAGGTAATTCCGCACCCCTGATGGGGGGCCGCAGAGCACCTGCCTGCGCCCGTCGCATCCGGGCTCTCCCTGCTGTGGGCCCCTCCGTGAGAAGTGTCACACGGGCGTCATCCTGGGTCGCCTGCACAACCACCCTGGGGCGTGCCCATTTTAGAGATGAGGAAACTGAGGCTCAGAGACGCAAAGCACTTTGCCCGCCGCAGGCCCTGGGAGCTGGAAGGAGATGTGCAGACGTGCAGAGCGTGCAGCCTGGGTGAGGCAGCAAAGGAGGAGGCCATACCCGTGAGACAATAAAGAATAATGAGAGAAAGCAGAAGCCAGACTTTATTTTTTTATAGTAATTTTTACCTTTTTCCATCTTACTGCAGCACATTTAGAACATACGGAAAGAAAAAATAAAAAAGAAATTAAAAAGGGCCCACATTACCACATTTACCCTCATGGTTTTGTCTTTCTAGTCTCTTTAAGTTATATATCTACGTCTATATATAATGTATCTGTAATACATATCTATATGTAACATATAATAGGTACATATTATGTATTTTTTCCTTCTAAAATGTTTTCCTGCTGTCCCTCACCGGCTTTTATACTTACTAGTATATACATAATACATTTCATCAGCGTAGCAGCACAGATTGGGCCTCTGCAGGTATTGGGAAGCAGAGAGGGGAGAGGTATGGGGGAACGTTCTGGAAGGTGGGGTTTGGGGTTCTCCTGAGTGGGGAGGAGCAGAGAGGATGGCACGGCGCCAGGCACCCAGGCTGTGTCTCTCAGTCCCTCTGTCCCGATCCCACCTGGTGAGGGGTAGAGGAGGAAACGCTCTGCCCTGGGTGTGGGGGGCGGGGGAGCGGGCAACCCCAAAGTGAAGACACCCTGACCCCTCTGATGAATCCTGCACAAAATATCAGCCTCCAGTCCAGACACGTCCCTTCTCCAACCCCTGGGGCAGCTGCCCGGGGAGGCAGTTGGCCTGACCTTTGCTACCCAGATAAGCCTGGGACCTTCGCCCTGACCAAAGCCTGGTGACTGCCCCCCACCCGTGGCGGGCGCTCACCCCGTGCTCTCTCTGGCAGGCTGCACCTACACAGGCAGAGTCTTCCACAACAACCAGACCTTCCCGTCTTTGCTGGACCCGTGTCTGAGCTGCATCTGCCTGGTACGGCCACCCAGACCTGACCCCTGTCTGCGGAAACTCCCCAGGGACTGCCACCAGCTCCTGAACCCTGGAGGCAAAGTCCAGAGACCTCCAAGAGAAAGGTCACTTCTGGGTCATGGTGACAGTGGGCTCCCTCCAGCCCTGCCCAGGGTGAATCTTTACGCAGGGCCAGAGAACTGTTTTTCACTCTGCCCGGCTAAAGTCCTCTGCTTCTGGTGACCAGGGAGGGTCTTGGGGGGAGGGGGGCCGGTCCTCACAGTATGAAGTGTGGCCCGGGGGTTCTCGCTGAGGGTGTAGGTGAGGGATCCCGACCCCAGACTCTGCGCCCCAATCTTTAATGTACTCGCATTGTCCAGCCCTGGTCGTGTGCCAACCTTGCTCTCAGCCCTTTATGTGCATGAACTCAGTCCTGGGGAGAATCCCAGGAGATAGGCACCCCCATCGCTTCACCTGCTGGGTGGGAAAACTGAGGCACAGTGAGACAAAGCCATTTGCTGAAGATGCCACAGCTAGTCAATTGAAGTGCCAGGAGCTGAATGCCCCGCTCTGAACCTGTGCTCCGGGAAGCACACTGTACCCCTAAAACCGTACTGCCTCTCAGTCTGAAAAAGCATGTTTATGATAGAGTCCAATCAGCTCGTATTTGGAAAATGAAAAAAAAAAAAAAAAATCACCATTGCTTGTCTCGCCGAGGATGTTTAAAGCCGGTGGAAGGTCTTTGCTGGCAGTGGGTGCAGACACAGTGGGAGAAGGGCCAGGGTCTACAGAGACATTGAGAAACTCGGGGCGAACGTCTCTGGCCTCTCAGTGGCCCTGTTCGTTCACAGCCACGTGTTTCGGGGAGCTTCGGCTTCTGGGTCCTTCTCCTGGGGTTTTGGTGCTCGCCTTTTTTAGGAAGTTCGCAGATTTGTTCGACAGGTATCCATTGGTAGATGAACTCTGTAGACAAGGCCAGGGCCTTGGCCTTGTGGGGCTTGTGTTCTACCAGGAAGATAGACTCTTACCTGCCCCCACCACGGACCTCTCCACCAGCCTTGGTGGTTCTGATGAGGTTCTCAGTGGCTGTGTGACCTGTCCTTCTCGCGTGTTCCGTCGGCTGCCCAGAACGAAGGGCCTTGTGTGTTTTCTGTGTCCTGCAGCTGGGCTCAGTGGCCTGCTCGCCTGTGGACTGCCCCATCACCTGCACCTACCCCTTCCACCCTGACGGGGAGTGCTGCCCGGTGTGCCGAGGTGAGTGTGACCAGCTGCCCCATGTTCGAGGCTCCTGGGTGGGCCTGTGCGCTCATGGGCCCTTGTCTCCTCTGCCCCTGCAGACTGCAACTATGAGGGAAGGAAGGTGATGAATGGCCAGGTGTTCACCTTGGACCATGAGCCCTGTACCCAGTGCACGTGCCAGGTGAGCCGGACCTTGGAACTGGGAGCTGCCAGGCCAGGGGCTGCTTCTTGCGTTTTGTCCCTTTGCAAAACTCGGAGCCCCTTAGCCAACGCGTAAGCCCCTCGTCCTGCTGATTTTCAACTTTAACTACCTGCCAGAATACCTTTGGCTCTGACCGTATCCTCCCTCTTTGTGGTTTCCTTAAGGCTGCCTTGCTGTGTGTGGCTCCGCCTGTTGTTCAGGTGAGGGCCAAGCTCTGCAGCCTGTCTCCGGATCTTTCTGCGGGTCCCACTGCTGGTGCACGAGGCCCTTGGGGGAGCTGCTGTGGGCGGGTGAGGTGCTCTGGGTGTCTTCACGTGTATCCTTCTTCCCTAGCTGGGAGAGGTGAGCTGTGAGAAGGTCCCCTGCCAGCGGGCCTGCTCGGACCCCTCCGTGCGCCCTGGGGACTGCTGCTCCTCCTGCTCAGGTAAGCGGGCCTGGAGTTTCTGCCCCTTTGCTCTTCTTCCCAGAAACGTAGAACTCGTAAAGGGCTATGTGACCTTGAGCATGTCACTTCACCTCTCTGTGCTTCAGCGTGAGAAGCCCAGCCTGAGAAACCCAGGCTCAGAGAGGGAACATGGCTCGCTCAAGGTCACACAGCCAGCGCATGGAGCGCAAGCCCGTGCCCCGGCTTACTGACCCTCCTCCATGCTCCTGCCACGCCGTGACATGCTGTACGGCAGCCTCGTTTGTTTACTGTGCCTTTTTCTTCTCCATTTTCTTCTTCCTTAATCTCTTCCTCCGCTTGCTTTCTTTTTCGAGAGATTAGAATTTAGAAACGGAATCAACTTTGCAGAAGAGTAAGCGCTCGCACCCTACTGAGCACGCGTTTCGTGTCAGGGAACGTCGTGTGGCTCCTTCAGCCCCTTTTTCGCAGTGTCTCTTTGAGCGCGGCACTGGTATCGTCCCCATTTTCCAGGTGACGAAGCCGAGGCACAGAGAAGTGAAGTCACGTGCTCAAGGTCACTTAGCCAATGGGCGGTAGAACCAGGATTTGAGCCCCGCGTCAATGTTTTAGCTCCTACTCTGCCTTGACTCTGACAGATTATTCTCCTGTGTTTGTCTTCCTCCATCTTTAATGTTCGTCCACGTGGATTATTTTGCAGTGTAAATGGGACACAGACAGCCTGCCGTAACACATAGTTTCAAAGTATTGATGTGGCCCACAGCTGGACGTTTAAAAAGCTCCCAAATATTCTGGGTTGCTCACCCCCCCGCCTTTTGGGTTGACATTTAGGTGGTTTCTTTCTTTCTTTTTCATTCTCTCCATAATGGACCTACTGTGAAAAATCTTCGGTCAGACAACTTTTTCTTTAATTCGGTTAGTTGCGTTTGGACTTCGGGGTTAATAGGTGGAGTAATTTGGTCATGGAGCGTCGGAATGGTGTGGTAACTGGTACGTGACCACAGCACATCGCCAGATGGGATCCTGGAGGAAGAGGACACTCGTGGGGATGTGGCCCGTTATCTGTATGCCCACCAACTCTACCCTGTCTGTTTTGAATTTAATTTTTCCAATTTAACGTGTCCATCGAGTCCCTTACATGTGGCTTTTTTGTGTGTTTTTTTTTAAACTTCGAGGGAGACAGTGAATTCTTCCACTGATTTGTGGCCTGGATTTCCTTGTGTATAAAATATCTTTCAATGCCTTTGGAATTTTGAGGAGGATGTTCTATATTTAGGGCAGCTCTTCAGATCTGTGGATAAAGAGCTGCCGTGAGGACTGGGGGGCTGGAGACATCCCGAGCCCGTGCAGCCATTACATGAAAGGAATCGAGTGCTTTCTAGATTCTTCTTTGGTTTAGCCACCACCAACTAACGCCTCTGCAAGCCAATAGATATTATTCCCCCTGCTCTAGAGACTAATCATTAGCTAAGGCGCCAGGCACCGTATGGAGCATTTTACCTGTATGATCTCCTTTAAATGCTCCTGGGAACATTCGAGAATGGCCGTCGTTACTGTTAGCTCCGTTTTGCAGATGAGGAGGCTCAGAGAAGATAAGTGTCTGAATTAAGGCTTTGTTCTAGTTGGTAGTGTTGAACTCAAGGCCAGGTCTCTCTGGACCTTACCCCCGGCTCCTTCCCATTCTGCTCTCCTGCCTCCAGATGGAGAAACTGAGGCCCAAAGTCGTGAGGCAGAGCACCAGCTCCTTCTGTGGGGACACACGGCCTCAGCTTGGTTCTCCATATTGCCTCTACCTAACGAGACCTCCTTGGAAGGAGAAACCACTGTTTATTGAAATAGACTACGAATTAGGGTTTTTTTTGTTTTTTGGTTTTTTTTTGATAATTAAAAACCATAACAACTTTCTTGAGATGTAATTCACCTGCCATACAATTCACACACTCCAAGTCTACAATTCGGTGGGTTTGGGTACGTTCACGCCGTTGTGGGACTGCCCTTCGATGATTTTTAAAGTGCAGTTGGTCCAGTGTTTTAATGCGTTTGACGACATCCGCCTCTTCCCTGACCAGGCTCTTCTCCAACGCTCTTCCTTCCTTGACTTCTCCCCCTGTGCGTTCAGCCCTTATGATGTGCGGGATCCAGGCTGAGACTTTAAAAAGAGAGATTTTTTTTTTTTTTCGCAATAGACGTTATGTTTTTAGAGCAGTTTTGGATTCAGAGCAGAATCAAGCAGGAGGTACAGAGAGCTGTGGTGTGCCCCGCCTCCCCGCACGCCCAGCCTCCCCACAGTCAGCGTCCCGTGGCAGGTGGCACGTTTGTTGTCGTTGGTGAACCTACTCCGAGCCCGAGCCCGGGGTGTCACTCAAAGTCCGTAGTTTACATTCGGGTTTAAGCTGAGACTTCCCGTGCACCCCGTGCGATCCTCATCCTTATGTCCATCTTACAGACGAGGAAATGGAGGCCCGGGGGAGTCGTGTGCCCCACACGATGTCACACGGCCACTGCCTAGCAGGGCCTCCCTCCATTCGTGTTGTTTTGGTCTGTTCTCCCTGGAGGCGAGAGCCAGCTGGTCCTCACCAGGTATATGAGGACCTTCAGAGGACTGAGTTTGGGCATCTGTCTCCAGTGTGGCTTGTCCCGGAGCTGCCTCAGCCATGGGGGAGGGTCACTGTGTTTCTTGTTTCCCCTACCTTTCTCTAGATTCCCTGGATGAAAGACGGGGACACTCTGCTCATGGAGACAGGGACTCGGCGCGGAGCCCCCGCGGAGCCACCGCGGCCCCCGTCAGCTGTAGCTCCTGCCCGGACCCCCCTGCAGCATCACCTCAGAGACCAGCACTCCACACCCTCCAGCTCCTCTTAAGGACCAACATGTCTTATGTGCAGACTTCACCCATGAGCCCCTCAGGAGCCCGGGCCTCACCCTCACCCCCTGTGGGGCCTGGGGCCACACCGCCAGGGGAGCCTGGGACCTCCCAGTCTCCTCGACCCTCACCAGGGCCATCAGTTTCTCTGGGAATCTTCACTCTACCTCCAGCCTCTCCCGGGGCTCCTGGGCCACCCCCCGTTACTCCAGAGCCTTCGTCTTCAGCATCTGGGGCCTACACAGTGTCCAGAGAGCCTTCTCTGCCTGCCGCCATCCTGACTAACACTTCTGCCCTGTCCACGACGGGCCCTATCCCCTCAGAGACCCCCATCACCCTCCTCAGGCCTCGCAGACTCTCCCCCACCACGTCCAGACTCTCTGCAGCCCTTGTGGCCACCGCCAGCCCCAGTCCCCAGCAGCCCACGACAGGGACCTCGAGTGAGGAGGAGTCTACTGGGTAAGCAGGCCTCCATGACTCTGGACAGAGGAAGCCGTGCCTGAGAGACACTGGGTAGAGGACGCTGCTGGGGGTCCTGAGCCTGAGCGTGTGCGGAGAGGCTCTGGGGGCAACGAGGCGCAGCCCTGCAGGACTCCTGGCTGGACGGAAGACCCCCAGGCCTGGCGTGGCCTTGTTCCCAGGAAGCACGTGGAATGTGCCATGGGAATCGAGCACATGCCTCCTCCTTGGGGCAGCATCCTCCCTGGGCGGCGTGGCCTCTGGTCTTTTGAGGAAGGTTGGGCTGTTGAGCTCCCCGCTCTGGAGGAGGAGGGCCGGAGAGGGCCTGGGATTCCACTGGGACCGAGCCACCAGCGGTCACTGTCGTCACTGTCCTCTCAGCTGAGCTTTCCTGATTAAAGGCTGTCTCGGTCTGTCCCAGGCTGTGCTGCTCACTCACTTCTCACTTCGGGAAGTTGGGAGAACTTCACTCCATGCCCACAGGTGGCAAACTATGCCCCATCTCAGCCCCCAGCTTGGGAGGAAAGCCTACCCCAAACTGGGGCTGGGTTGGGGAGGTGTCTCGTGTAAGCACCTGGTGGCCTCTGATGCTGGGAGACTTCTAAAGTGAGAAGGGCAAAAACGGATGGAGAGGGCTTTGCGGGTTGGGTTCCCTGGGTGGGAACCTCTGAGAAGGAGCAGGCAGGCAGTTCCTTGTCACCACACCTGTGGGTTGGAGGAAGGGCGAAGTCGGGCTGCCTTGAGTCGCAAGGCCTCAGCCAGCTGGATCTGGGAGCTCTGAGGCTGAGCGACTCTTCATAGTTTTCCTGAGGTGGGGAAAAGGGACAGGGCTTTGTGTCCCCATGTTAACCAGTAATTCTTTATGGGCCGCCCCAGGAAAGTAGTGTGACCTTGGACAAGGCAACTCCCTTCAGCCTAGGCAATTCCTTGTGAGGGCTGATGGCCAAGAGCTGTCAGCCAACAACCTTCCGAGCAGATGGGGGACTAAATCCGTCAGTGCGGCAGGGGAGGTCTGGGCGGAGCAGCTCAGATTCCATGACCAGGGAAAGAGGACAGTGCTATTATTATGGGGGGAAACGGGACGGGAATGGAAGACGGGGAACTTAGCTGTCACCAGGTCGCTAACTTGCTACCACTGAAGACCAACGGGGCTGTAGAATACACCGCAGCCCCCACCGCACAGACCCCACCCACGTTTGCCCAGGCTTCCCCGCTCGCTCTCCTCTGACCCGCCGCTCGCCACACGTACCAGGTGAGGACATCTGCAGTAGTTGCCAGCTGCAAAGGCCATCTGGGGTGTCCAGCCCAGATGTTAGTGTGGTCGTGTCCTAATCTGCACGGATAGCGAATTTAGGAGCACGGAAACCAAAGACTTAAGAGATGCAGAGGACTCAGAGACCATTTTGTCTAGTTAGACTCAAAGGGTGGTGGTTAAGAGTGAGGTCCGGGGTGTGTGAAACCAGGTTTGAGCCCTACTCCGCCCGTCTCAGTTCCCTCATCTGTGCGATGGGGTCATAATCGTCCTACCTCGTGGAGTTGCGACGATGGCACGCGATAATGCCTCTCAGTCTCTGTGGTTAGTGACCCGCGCAGCCCTCCGGCTTCCCTGCGTCACCTGGCATCTCTGTTTCAGGATGAAAGTGTGGGGCCCTGGCTGCCTCCACCTTGCAACTTCTCAAACAAGACAGGAGTGGCTACAAGTCAGCGCTCATTTTCTTATTGCCCTCCCTCTATTCAATAAAGAAAGCAATTCGCGTGTGAACGCGGGTTTCTCCCTGCTCCGTAGAACTCCAGTAAATGATGTTCATGTCGAACTGTTAAAAAATAAATAAATAAAGAGGTGGGGGGGTGGGCGGAGCTGTAAACATTTTCCCCAAGGTAGTCCAAGTATGAAAGCCTGCTTCTCTGGACTCTCCATCGCCTCCCTCAGGTTACAGCTGGGACTGCGCAAGCCCAGAGAGGTTAGAGGCTCCCTTAAGGATGCACAGATTATGAAGGCTGGCCTGGGAGGGGAGCCCTGTTTGGCTCCCAGTATGGGCTTTTCCCCTTCACACGATACCTGCTGGGCTTCTCCTGCGGGAATTTCAGTCGATGATGGGCTACAGTTGATGGGAAAGCGCTGTGACCACCTTAGCTTAATCTAGGCTTCCCCGAGAGCCAACCCAGAGATGAATACTTGGGTGACAGTCACTGCCCTGGGAGTGATCTCAGGGCAGGTGAGGGAGGGGCCAGTGAGATGGAAGGGAAGAAAACTAGCCGAGGTGCATTACAGAGTGGTCATCGCTGTGGGCAGGTGGCACCAGCCCTTCTGTGGACCCTAGGAGACCATGTGGCACCTGCCTCAGAATTGTCCCCTCCCCCGAGGGCCTGAGGATGCTACTCCGCTACTCCTGTCCCTCTCTTGTTCCTGGCATGTCCAGCTGGCCCTGTCCAAGGACCAACCCTGCCTCCTTGTCACTCACTCCCGGGCACAAGAAGGCTCTCGGGGCAGAGGTGCAGGAACTGCCCACAGCAGCCCTCCCGCTGGGCAAGGCTCACACCGCCTCACATCATGATCACACTGCCTCTTCTCAGGGCCCCGGGGTGGCGGGCAGGCAGTGCTGTTGCGACATTCTGGGAGCCCCTGTGGGATCTGACCGGGCAGGAACCTGTTGTGCTCACAATAAGCCTCAGGTTCGCAGCCCCTGCCCAGGGCTAGCTGGCTGCAGGAGGCCGGGGGACCACCTTCGAGACCCTGATGGGCGCTTAATGCTTTTAATATGCAGAGTGAGTTAATAGCCTGGGCCCCCACAAGCAGGAAGGTGCTTGTTCTTGGGTGAACACATCCCACACTTCCCCTTACCTAGGACTCCACATTAGGGTTCTGAGGAGCAGCAGAGGATGGGGAGAGTGTGCCAGAAGCCTGTTCCCTGTGGTCAGTTTCACTGGACCTGGGCCTTCCCAAAGGGGCTAAGTGGTCAGACTTGGTTCCAAAGACCTGCTTTGGGAAGTTATCAGGCGAATGGGCCCAAAGGCAAACAACAGTAGGTTGTGAATTAGGATACACTTTCAGAGGGTTAAAAGTACCTTTCATTAACTTAGAGTGAATATATGGTATATCTGCATCCTTAGAAATAAAAATGTATAAAATTGTATTCGGTGAGACATCTCCCCCACCCCACATTTACCCAGTCCCCCCTCTTCTCTTTTCTGTGGTCTCCGGTCTTGGACCTCGTTTCTCAGTTCCTTTGTGTATGTGCAAGCAAGTCTTATTTCCTTTGTTTATAACCCAAATATAGCACAGTGTAAGCCCCGTTGTCGCTTTGTTGTTTGGGTATTTGGTTTTCACGGAACGGTCCCTTCTCCAACTCTTTCTGTCCCAGTACCTAGCAAGTGTATTCGCTTTTTCCTTTTTACAGCCGCGTAGCTGCTTCGTGCAGGCACGCACCAAACGCTGTTTAATTATTCCCTGTGGATGGACATTTGCTCTTATAAAAGATGCTACAAAGGAATAACCTTGTACTTACATCATTGTGCATGTGTGTCAATGGATGTTTAAGATAAATTCCCAGAAGTGAAGTTACTGGGCCAGAAGGTATACGCATTTCTAATTCTGACGGATATTGCCACGTGGGGCTCCTTAGGGGTTGTACCAAGTTGCACCCTCACCAGCAATGTGCAAGAATCTGCATTTGGGGAGGGTTTAGGTTCCATAGATGAGTGGAACAGTGACCCATGAGATGAAAATAACACTCTTGGACGAACATGGATGGAAAGGTGGGGGTCCGGCTGGGTTTAGACCCCCAGGGCCCCTGGGAAATGAGAAAGATGCATGAGACTGGAGAAAAGGAATGTGAGTCCACCTTGCTTAGCAACGTGGGGCGCGTCAGATCAGCTATGTTAGCACGAGGTTTTCCCATCCGAATGATCTGTTTAAGGGGGAGCCTTTTTAGAGTCTGTCTGGATCCAGGAATCTCAGGGTGAAGGAATGCACGTGGGGCTGGGAGGGAGGGGCTGAGCTGCAGCTGGCGGGGCTGAGAAGGGGGTAGGGGGAAGGATGTGGCTAGGAGCAGGAGAGGAAGGGGCTGGGAAGACCTGCCTGCGTCCCCAAAGCCTAGCACATAGCCTGGCTCATAGGAGGTGCTCGGGAACTATCAGAAAGACAAACAGCTAAGGAGCTAGGACACCGTGAAATTCCTACCCAGAAATCTGAGCAGTCCACCTGTCGGTCCCATGACCAAACATGACAGGGACAGAATGCGGTGGGGGTGGGAACAGATCCATCTGTTGTCTTAAGCATGGCCTCAGTCAAAAAAGATCCACTCTCTCAGCCTATCCTCGTTGTTTTAAAAAGTCATCTCGAATGGATCACTCAGTCAACAAGGATTTATTGAGCATCTACGGTGTGCCGGGCCCTGCTCTTGCCGCTGGACGTTCAACAGTTAAACAGTCACAGCCCTGGCCTGGTCGATCTGAGGCGAGCACTTCCACGAATGCGTGGTGACCGGTTGTGCTCAGTGCCATGAAGGTGAGAAGGGTCGGGCTCTGTGGGAGGATGGTCAGGGAAGGCTTCTCAGGGAAGTGGCGTTTAAGCTGAGGTTTGCAGGACGCTGGACATTAGCAGATCAAGAAAAAGGGAACAGCAACCCAGGCAAAGGGAACAGTGTGTGCAAAGGTCTGGAGGCAGGGAAGAAGTTTGGGTATTCGTGGAGGTAGAAGGCCAGGGTGGCAGGAGCTCAGGGTAAGAGGGATCCAGGCGAGGCAGAGAAGGTAGTACACACTAGACCCTGCAGTGCCTAGAAGCCACACCAAAGGTGTACTGTCTTAATCCAATTGCAACTGCAAGGCATTAATTAAAGATTTTAAGCAAGGAAAGGATGTGATCAAATTCGGGTTTCAAAAAGATCATTCGGCTGTCTCTTCTTAGAACTCGACATCTTATATTTATATGAGTGATACATGACAAATTGCAGGATGCCGTGACAATAGAATATCAAAAGCCATCTTGTTCTGGTCACCCCAAAGTCATTCTCTCTCGGCAGGGAGGCCCAGCTCTAGCCCTCAGGCCAGTGTATCCAGCGGACGGTCTGGAATCCAGCTGTCGGCAGAGGCAAGAGCTATGGGAATTTTTCCAACGTGCGTGTGGAGGAGCACAGGACTATATAGGTTTACTAGCAAAAGAAGAATGGGGATCCAGCGGAGCCAAGCTGAAATGAAAGAGATCACTTTGCAGCAGGACTTCTCAGAGCCTTTGGCTGGGATATGCGCCTCGTGAACCTTGAAGAAGGGCCTGGAATGTAGCATGTTCCATACTTATTTTGAAACTTTGGTTTTCGTTGAACATGTTGCTACCAAACTCACTCTGAGAAATGCTGCTCCATTTCCTGTTTGCATTTCTAGGGCCTATTTGCTCATGAGCGTGCTCGGTTCCTTCTCTCGTAGCCTTTATTCAGAGAGCAGGAAAACCGCCCTCTTTCTTGATGGAGAAATGCAGCGATTCAGTGTCTTGAACCCAGAGGGTGGAGGTGTCCTCAGCTGTTAGTCTAGATCAACCAGCTAATCACATAGAGCAGCCTGGTTGATGGCAGGTGTCAGCTTCTGTCACCTCTCCAGCCCGTATCTTATAGACAGTACCGCCCTGCCTGGCCTACTTAAAAATGTCACCATCAGTGGCCACCTGTCTTTGATCTCTCTTCCTTTCTCATTGTGCTATTGGCTTTGAGAGAAATAAGAAGTCGACTCCCTTAACCAAGAACTTAGGGGTCCTGTTCCATGAGGAGGCAATGTCCTGCCATCTGTGGTCCCCAGGTCTTTTAAATTCGACTTTGTTATTTTTTAAACTGAGGTACGATTGACTCCCCACCCTTTATGTGATGCTCCCAGCAGGACCTGCCCAGGCCCATTTGTCTTCCTGGCTCTCTTGTGAAGCGTGTACTGTGTTTGGTGCTGTCGCAATAGATGTGGTCATTTCTGTCCCCTTGCCCAGGTGTTCTGACCCCGATGATGTGAGGAGAAATAGCAGTAAAGAGAAGAAACTCCACAAAACAGGTTTTCAGGATGATATGTTTTTATTCTACATCATTGGTATGACAGAGAATAGGGCTAAGATTCCACCTTCGCGATCCCACAGGAAAAGCAATCAGGAGAATTATGTACGTCTAGAGTGGGCACCGAGCTGGGGCTGGATCATCCTGGGAAGTGGCCGGAAAGACTCAGGCTTAGGCCGCAGAAGCCAGGCCGACCTGGTTGTTTGCTCTGTCAAAGACGGTGAAGTACTGGCGGATGAAGACGTCACCCAGGATCCAGAGATCCCCGGAGGAGGTGGGGAGGTCCATGCCCTGGAAACCACTGATGCACTCATCGTCGCTCTAGAGAAAGGGACAATCAAACCGGAGATGGGACACAGACTCAGCAGTGGCAGGCGCTGGGGACTAAGCATCAGATGCCATGGTCTACTATAAGGCTCAAGCAAGGAGGGGCTTCCTGGGTCATGTCCGGGGACGTGGCTCTCTGGCCTAGGGTCTGCCTGTGTAAGCTGTTCACTGCACTATTGTTTTCCAGGAGTTCCTAGCCATTATCCGGTGTTTCTGGCAGAGGCACAAAGCCTGACACCAGCATCGGAGCTAAGGGATGTTGGGAGAACTCAGCTGCTGGGAAGGATTTTGGACGGCCCAACGACACAGCCTTTCTCATTATTCTGATCCCGTTCAGTGGCAAACCAGGGCGGCTGTTAGTTTATTTTCCTTCGCCAGGGTCCTGGGCCACAACCTTGAGTGTACATTAGAATTACCTGGGGAGCTTTGAAAAATCTCATTGCTCGGGCCTCACCCCTACTAATTAATCAGCATCATTGGTGGCTGGGGGCGTGACCCAGATATCAGTACTTCCTGCCAAATAACATCGACTCACTGGGCAAAACTAGTTTTGCACCTGGCATTATAATAGAAGATCAAGGGTTTTCCTGTGGTTCATTCGACTAAAATTTGTCTCTTGGCGGAGGCAGTAGGAGCATATGAGCCCTAAGAAAGTTGTGACTCCCATTCACTCAACATTAAATAGCTTCGATACAGTCAGTCTCACCTGGCTCCCCTGACCACTCTCAGAATCAACAGGCTAGTCATTGAGGCCCAGGGCTTGGACTCAGGGGTCCAACTAGAAATCCTCACTTCATGCCACCATCCTTCACCTCACTTTTTCTCTCAGAGGTGGGGGACTGCATCCACATCCTCACGCATGCATTTATTTTAATGTATTCTTTTTCTCCAGGGGCTATCCAGAGTGGACGTCAGCCGCAGCTCGTGGAAGTGTACTTCCGCTTGTGCGGGGTGGGAGGACGTGGCCACATTCTATGCAGGCACATCCAGGTGGAAGGCCCAGAGCCCTCTTACCTCCAGGATGTAGGCACTGGAAGGCAGAGGGTACTGGACGCCGTTGATGGTGAAGATGATGTTGGGCAGCTCGCTGGCAGCTGAGCAGCTGACCACCATCTGGAAAAAGTGAGAGTTAGAGAGGCTGCATGCCTCCTGCGTGGCAGAGCCACCAGCTGGGTTAGAGCAGGGCAGTTTGGCCTGGGCTTACATCGCCGTCCGAGTTCTCGCTGGCTCCAATGTAATTCTGGATGCTGCTAATGGCGGTGGTTGGGCCAGCGAGCAGGGAGGTGCCGGTGTCAACAATGGCCTGGCAGGTCGCACTGCAAGCGATGGCCTCTCCGTTCAAGGTGACACTGAGGGCAAGATGCAAATAAGGGTCCCCTTAGCTCCCAGGGGATACATCTCCCCAAGGAGGAACCAGGTGACCCCAGAGGGTCCCTCCTTCCCATCCATTGGCCAACACATAAAATTTCAGCTTCTCTCATTCACATATTCATTTACTCCACAAATATTAACTGAGTGCAAAGCCGAAGAAGACAGCCACCCCGTTTCCGGCTGCGGGGAGTTCACGGTTTGCTAGAAAGGTAAGTTTTGATTGAGGAAGAGCAGGACGAGCAGGGGGCGGGCCAGGGGAACAGAAACACAGTCCAGGGCGAGGGTGGTGGTGGCGGGGAGCAACCAGGGAAGGGGATGGGAGGTGGGGCGTGGTGGAGACAGAGCCACGGGGGTGAGAGCTGGACCTGACATTTTAGCATGGCTAGGAAAGACATAAGGCTACCAGTGCCTCCTGATCTACCCAGGACTGTCCTGGTTTTAGTACTAAAAACTCTTGCGTCCCAGGAAACTGCTCACTCCTGGGCAAACCTGGGTGACTGGTCACTCTAGCAGCTCCTCGAGGGGAAGAACAGCTGGGGGACGAGGCTGCATGGGGAACCAGCAGGCCCCGAAGAGGGAGGTGGGAAGGAAGGACCTGAAGCAAACTTAGCCATTTGGCCCTATCCTTCGGCTAAAAGTGACATTTTCCCGAGAATGAGAGGAGTGTGTGCCAATTCGCAGTCCCCTATATGCTGAGACATGTGGGCAGCCGGGTTCCGGCTCCCCCCGGGGATGCTGGTAGATAGTCCTCCTCTGTGACCAGAAGAGAAATGGTTGTCTCATCCTTGCAAAGGGTCTGAGGGTCTCAGCGAGGTGTCTTTCTCAGGGTCTCCCTGTCTTGGCCAACTCTACCTTCTCCTTCTGGGGTGCATTTCTCTGTGCTGGCCGTTCTGGGGCTGGGGGTTAGAAAGCTTAGTTGACTATGAGTCTATGAAAAAATGGGATCTGGGGCTCATGTCAGGACATTGCCCATCCAAGGTGATCTCACCTGTCCACGGTGATCTGCCAGTAGGTCTCAGAAGACAGAGGCACCCAGTTCAGGCTTCCACTGTAGTAAGAAGAATCGATGCCACCAAACATCACCACACTGCCACTCTCATCATCGCTGTGGAAAGTGGAGGGAAAAGACAGGAATTCATTCCTTCATTCATTCCTTCATTCCTTCATTCCTTTGTTCATGGAACGGAACCTAAACTGTATGCACTTGAAGAGCTACTTTTTCAGGGTTTTTTTGCGATAGAATTTTGGCTTCTATTTTAAGTAGATTCACTTTAGGTTCTTGCTAATGCCAGGAGCCGCGCTGAGTGTGTGACAAATAAGGTTTCTTTTAATCCTTACACCAAGGCCAATGCCATGGTCGCTATGACGATTATTATTTCTACTTTACAGAGAGGAAACTGAGGCACAGAGAGGTGAGGTGACTGCCCAAGGTCACACAGCCCGGCAGCGGCAGAGCCAAGGTTAGAACCCATGTCTTTCTGGTTCCAAAGTGTGTGGTTTCCGCCACGTACTCTCATTGCTGTGGGGACCATAAGAGAAGTGAATACATAACAGTGTTTGCTCTTAAGGACTTGAGAGCTGGAACTGACATCCCCCAGTTAGTTTTGCCCCCAGGGGACATGTGTCAATGTCTGGAAATGTTTTCGATCGTCATGATTGGGGTGCCACTGGCATCTAGTAAGTAGAGGCCAGGGAGGCTGTGAACCATCCTACAATGCACAGGACAGCCTCGGTGACAAGGACTCGCCTGGTCCCAAATGTCCATGGTGCTGAATCGAGAAACCTGATCTAGTTGGGCAGATAAGAGCTCTCCATGAAACATCTAAGTACCTGGAAATCCGGACTATGTTTAAGAGCTGACTTGAATATTAAGCAGCCAGGCATAAAAAGGGTAAAAGGAACTTCCTGTTGTAAATTGCAAGGGTCCTTGTTACTGGAATATTTATGATCTGAATCTCTGCAGATTTGGGTGAGATAGGAAAGCAAATATAGATGATGGTAGGAAATTAATCGCCGAATAATTGGCCACAGATAAAACATTCCCACTCACCTAACTCCACCCCACTCTCACTGTAAACCTCTGACAGTACATGTGACGTAATGAGATTCTAGCAGAACAACTAACAACTGAAGACAAACATCAACGATGACGAACGGCTTCGAAAGAGAAGGATGTGAGTGTCCCGCGAAAGTTGATGACACCCTCAGATATTGTTGCATGAACCTCTACTCAGCTTAAACCAACGCTGGGTTTAATCTTTCTTCACTCTTAGAATTAACTCTTAGTCACGACTGGAACCTAGATTTTAACAAATAAAAGAAACTTGCTTTTGTCATTTAAAACTTTCGCTGTTCAAGATATAAGACCCAATCAAACCTTTTTTTTTTTTTTTCTTTCCATTTTTTGCTGCAGTATTTAGGCCCCTATTTAAAGTGGATTCACTTTAAATGGTGGTCTTTTGGAGACCCATATTGACGGGACTGGTACTGGAGAGCGAACAGCTAATGACATTGGACTCGTGCAGGTCACTGTGACCAAGGCTCATGCTGGTCAAACAGGATGGATGAAGATGGCTTGTCACAGAGGGATTGGTGGTCGTTTTTGCCGAAGATACGCCTTTTAAGCATTGGACACTGACCTTTCAAACCTCTTACTTGCTAAGACCCTCTCTACCCCACCCAGTCCTGGACAGCACCCTGCTGGGCCAGGTGACCTTGACCTTTCTGCCCAACTTACGAGCTCAGATAGACAGAGAAGAGGTCTTGGGAAACGAGCCCCTGGTCCCACAGGTTGTCAAAGACGGGTGTGGCTCCCGAGGCGGAAATGCTGGGGTAGGCCAGACCCAGGATGCCGTCGAAGGGCGCGTAGTACAGGAAGGAGCCGGGTTCTGTCTCACTCAGGCCGAAGATCTGGTTGGTGTCGGAGATGCCTCCAACCTGGGTGGGGGGACCAAGTCGTTCGCAATCAGCTCAGTATGGACTGAGCCCTGTGGGGTGCCAGCCCCGGGCCCAAACTGTCCTGGTTCATTTTGTGTAGGACTCGGCTTCTGGGGAGTCAGGCTGCAGGCGGGGGAGAGGGACTGTGCCCAGGAATGGGTGTTATTCTGCTAGAGGTAATTATTGCAGCTGATCTCCAGGTGGCCACAGTCTGTGACTTGGTGTAAGAATTTGCTGCAGAACAGATGGTCACCGTGTGCTTGTGTGTCTGATGGTAGGATGCAAAGCAGACCTCAGGCAGATCAGAGCCTTTGACCGCTGCTAGAAGTGGGGAGCCAGTGGAGCTTTTGTTGGGGGGGGGGGCTCTAGAAGGGGGAGGAGGAAGAGGAGGAGGAGGGACTAAAAGAGGACTAAACTGTTTTTTTACCTTCACCACTCCCTCCCCCCATACCACTCAGCTTGGGCGGGGCTGAGGTTGGCCTATGGCTCCAGGTACCATCCTGTTACCCACCACTGCCCACCTAGAAATGTCTGTGATGTCTCTTCCATCTCCCGCTTGCCATCCCCCAGTAAGCTTACTTTTGTGACCACTGAGACCTGTATTGCTTAAATGAACTGGTTCTGGGGGTTAGGGGGTTGCTGGTTCTGGGTGACCCCTAAGGTCTTTGGAAGCTGGCCCCCAGGGCTGGGCAGAATGAGGTGATCAGTCAGCAGGTGCTTACCTGGACGGTGTCGTATCCGAGGATGCCTGTCATGCTGCCGGTGCCATAGGCAATGGAGACCGTCTCGCTGGTGGCCTCGAAGGTGGAGGAATCCTCAGGGTTGAAGAGGTTGTGGTTGTCTGTGAGGGCAAAAAGTGACATCATCAACTTCCAAAGCTGAGCAAGAGTCATGGGCTGGAGATGTCTTCCTGGGGTGGGTGTCTGGCTGGGCGGTGGGGCTTTGGGCGAGAAGGATGACCTCTGTCCTGGACTCTGGAGTCTGGGCGTTCCCAGATTTCATTCCTGTCTGGTGGGCCAGTTGGGACCATCTCACAGCCGAACCCACGGTCCCCCCGAGGACACCCGGGCAAACACTGAGTGGACCAGGCCCATGGATGCCCTTGGCAAGAAGTGCCGGCCCACTTCTTTCTGCCATTGGCCTGAGCTCCTTGAGGGCAGGGACCATGCATGAGTCAGCCTTTTATCCGCAGGGCACCTAAGCCCAGTGCTTGGCACGTAATAGCTGTTCATTGAAAGCCTGTTGAGTGACTCCTTGAGTGGCTCCAGCAGGCTTGAAATTAGACTGGTTTGAAGCCCTTGAGTGTCCTGGGCTCCCAGGTCGGTTGGTGCCGGGGGCCCCGGCAGGGCCGAGCGGGACCGGGCACTCACAGCAGGCAAGACTGGAGCAATAGACCGAGGGCACCCACAGGTTGGAGGAGCCGGTGTCAAAGATGACGGTGAACTCCTGGGCAGGGGTTCCGATGCCAATGGTGCCGAAGTACTCCATCTGTGGGGCGGGGACAGCACAGCTCACGGACCGGGGCCTCCCCACCTCGGCTTCCCCAGGGACCGTCTCTGTGTTGGGTCCCTAGCCCACCTCCTACCTTTCCCCTCACTGTTCTCCTTGCCTTTCTCTGCCTGTCCTATGCATCCATCCTTCAAGGCCCAGCCTGGTCTCCCCTCCTCCTTGAAGTCTTCCCTGATTGCTCCCCTGTTTCCCGCTAACTCTTCTCTTCTAAGCACCATTCACACCTACTACTAATCTCGGCTGGTCGGTCTGAGTCTCGTTCTCAGAGGACAGGGTGAAAACTTAACGCACCCCTCAGCGGAAAAGCTTAAATTTCCGTTCACTGAATTGTTGATTAGGAGATAAACAAGTCCCAGAAAGATGGAAACCCCTCCAGACATCTCCTCATAGCTAGGCGCGCACAGCAGGTTTTAAGAGGGGGCATTTAGGAAAGGCGATTTTTATTTTTAGTGCCAGCCCTTTGGCCCTTGCCGGCTTTTCCGGCCCCACTGGTCTTGCTATTCTTGAATGACCACGAGCGCATTGCCACCCCAGGGCCTTTGCACTTGCTATTTCTCGCGCTTGGAAAATGCGCAAGATCACAAATGCTCTGGATCTTTCCCTAGCTGGCTCCTTCTCATCAGTCACTCAGAGCTCTGGTCAAACGTCACCTCTACCAAGAGGCCCTCCCTGATGACTTTATCTAAGTTTGCCCCTCGCTCTTTCTTCTTCTTCCCCTTACTCTAATTATTTAATTTTTCTTTGTGCCACTTGTCGTTCTCCGAAATTCTCTTACGTACCCATTTGTCTCTTACCTGCCTTCTCTAGAATACAAGCTCCAGGAACTTTGCTTATTCACTATTGTTTCCCCAGTTCCTTGCATAGCCCCTGGCACACAGTAGGTGCTTCATCAATATTTAAGTGAATAAATGGGCTAACTTTACCAAGCTCTTACCAGAGGACAGGCCTTGTGCTAAGTGCTCCAAAAGACATGATTGCACTCATTACTCGTAACAGCCCTCCGATGGTAGATATCGGTGGTTCTGATTTACAGACTAGGAAACTGAGGCTCACTGAGAGAAAGTAAATGATTCGCCCAAGGTTACATGGCTTGGAAGCATTAGAGCCTAGATTTGGACCAGGTCTTGCAGATTTCAAAGGCTGAGCTCTTAGTGACAGGTGACATCGCTTTGTCCCCTTGGCCCTGTGCCATTTGCACAGGGGACACACGGTTTTTACCAAAGGGCGGGGCGTGGCCGTGGCATCCCAAATAGAAGAGTCAGATTGATCTTCCTGTAACTCCAATCTGATCTTGTCGACCACCCATTAAGTTGAGTCAGACTCTTATCAGAGACTCTGCCCGGCGCCTCCCGCCGACTCCTCAGGCCTCACAGTGCACGCACCTCCCTGCCTCCCTCCCTTCCTGTTCTCCATGCACGCAGGCTTTCTTTCCTCAAATGTACTCTGCTCCCCACTGTCACAGGGTCTGGAACGAGCCTTCCTGCTCTCTGGGACTCTCTCCCATTCTCTTGGAACCCTGGCTCTTCCTTCATTGCTCCAGGGAGGTGTCCCTGCCTGCAACCTGCCACACTGGCACCTTCACCATAGCCCTCGCCCACCTGGACTTCTCATGCTTAGTGGGGCTCACGGATTATTGTCTGTCTCTCCCTACTAGACTGAGCTCTGTAAGGGCAGGGGCTGTGCGCAGTTTCGTTCACTCTTCCTTCCCCTGGCCCAGCACCATGCCTGACACGTAACGAGGTGCCGTATACGTAACCACTGGATGAATGAATGAACAAACGAAGGAATGAAGGAACGAATAAGAGCAGCAGCTCTGACTGAGTTTTCCTGCCTTCCCTCTGTCTCTGAGATCCAGGGAGCAGACCCCTGGAGGCTTAGAGTCCTGGTACATTTTCCAAGACTCCTGGGACCCCCGCTCTCCTCCTGGCCAAGTCCTTGGAGCCACCTCTGCTGCCTGCTCATGCACTCACGTCTAAGTAGTTCTCAAGGGTCTCGGTGGCCGTGAAGGAGGCGGCCTCCTTCAAGTACTTGCTGGCTGGATTAAGTTTGTGTGTCTTCAGGTAGTCTGCCAACAGGCCATGCTGGATCAGGTTCCTCCTCAAGGACTTCTTTTTGACGAGGGGGACCCTGCGGCGAGCAAGTGTTTGCAAACAGACAGTTAGGAGGAGGAAGAGTGATTAGGCAAGGAGTCTGCTCACGGGGTGCTGTGGAAGCCATGAGGAAAAGGAAGGTTGCCCAAGAGGGGATAGAGGAAGGGGGCCAAGAGGGGAGATGCTCCCATTTTGGTCACAATCATACTAAGGGGTTAAGTGGACGTTCAAAGCCATCTGGCCTGGCGATGGAGCTGGGAATCAAAACCAGGCCGCATTTGAGGGCCTGGGCTCTTAACCGCATTTGCAGTGCTGGCTCCCCAAAAGGGCAGAGAGAGAGGCCCGTGGGGAGATTTGAGATGGTCAAAGAGAGAGAGAGGAGTTGTACGAGGGAAGGAGGAAAACCTAGGAGGGAAGAAAGGCAACGTGACAGGCAGCAAAGGGAAATAGCCCTTTGGAAGGTGTTCTTCATGCTGCGTGTTCCCCGGACTCACTTGTAGATAAGGCACTCAGACAGAGCCACCAAGCCGAGCAGCAGCAGCCACTTCATGGTTCTTCCTGGGTCCCAAATCTCCAGAGAAGGAAAGGTAGGTGAAATGGGTACGGAAGCAGGCAGTGGCTGCTCCTTATATATATACAGCCCGAGTGCTTGGGAATCGATCTTATCAGCCCTCCAATGTCACCTATTATTCTAATTCCAAACGGAAAGTTTCCTGATAAGATTGTCCCCGCCCCTGAGCCATGTTCCAAGAAGTTTCCAGCTGAGTAGAGCTTTCCACTGTAACCACCTTCCATGGTGGGGATGAACCTGCAGAGAGCAAGTCACCGTGGCGTGGAGGCTTATTTCTTAAATCATAAAATGCGTTAAAACTCGACGAGATGGATATTTCGACAGAGTTGGTCTAAAGTACACTTAAGAGTGAACAGATGTCAAAGGAGCTCAGGGTACCCTGATTTGTCCCAGTGGGACCAACAGCTGGGGTTCTCGGAGAGCAGCTCCCCACTTAGTGATGGGCCATGTTCCTGTAGCTGTGACCCCAAAGCACTTTCGTAGGTTGGTGGTTTGGGACTTAGGACACATTTCCCTACAGAAATGTCATTGTATGGGGTTGTTGGGTATCT
>NW_011888925.1:188804-190834 GCF_000151845.1 Pteropus vampyrus | reverse complement strand
GACTGGGTTTACTGGAGGCCGTGGAAGAATCTTAGGAGGCACCCTGACTCCAGGGTCTGGATTCGAATCCTTGCCCTGCCCCTGAATCTCTGTAGCACCTGGGGCTAGTGATCCAGTCTCTCCGAGACTCGGTTTCCTCACCTGTGTCATGGCTCTAACGACACTACCAATTTCTTGGGACCGTGCGAGCGTTCGATATTGAGTGCAAAGCGGCTGCACACTTAGAGCAGCCCAAATGAAGATACTTGTTCACACCCAGGGTTGAGGAAGACTCTGAGCGGAACTTCCCTGCGGTCAGGTGGGGACGAATGCCAGCTGGTACGGCCGGCTTTGGAAAACAGGTTGGCAGTCTCTCGTAAAGTCAACATGCACTTACCGTTTGATCCAGCAATCCCCGTCCTGGGTATTTACTCAAAAGAGATGAAAAACATATGTCCCCACAAAGACCTGTGTGCAATGTTTACAACAGATTTTTTCATACTTGCCCCAAACTGGAAACAATTCTAACGTCCTTCAGCTGGCCCCTGAATGAACAGTGGAGGGACGCTCGGCAGCGAACAGATAAATGACTGGGTGAATCTCCCCAGCCTTACGTTGAGGGAAAGAGGCCAGAACCCAAAAGGCTACGTTTGTAGGATTCTATTTATAAGACATTCTGGAAGAGGCAAAATAATGGGGACAGAAAACAGGTCAGGGGCTGGAGGAGGGGATGAGAGACATTTTGAGGGGTTGATGGAAATAGTCTATCTCTAGATTGGACACCTGACAAGGTAAATTTCATTTTATGGCAATAGACCCGAAGCACCTGACTTTACTTACAGGTGACACACTCCACCTCTGACAGCTCCGTGGTGGGCGTGAAGGGAAAATTGGGTATTAGGTTCTGCCTGGAGAGGCATCTTAGAGGGGACACGTTGGATTCATTTCAAATAAGCTGTCACAATACCACGAAAGGAAAAGAGCAACCCACTCCTCACCCCTGCTTCCATCTGGGTCCTTCGGGACCATGAGTAAATCTGTCCATGGTCTGCTTTCCTCTGCCACTTCGAAGGGCAAGAGTGACAAGCTGGCAGGCTGCGGTGAAGCTTCGAGAAGCCGAATGAGGACTTCGAACATTTCTCAGCTTCCCCAGGTGCTGGGCCCTCCGGATAGGCTTTTTCATGTCATCCTGGGTCAGTGGGGGGCGGGGAGGGGGGACAAGGAGTTGGCCAGAGTCTATCTAGTTGGTGTCCAGGCTCCCTGTGCATCCTGGAACTGGCTTGCAAGGCTTGGAGTCCAAGGATGGGTATTGCTTTTGGGGGCACAGCTTGTCTGTGGGACCCACGTGTGGGTTTTAGACAGAGGAGAAATCTGTTTGGTAAGCAGCCGGAAGACTCCTTATGCGGTAATCTGCAGACTCCAATCTCACATTCATTTTTATCACGCACCTGCTTCGTGCTAGGTAGGCACGTTCTAGTTGTTGGGGGCACATGCATGAGCAGGATGGAAATAGGTCATGCCTCCAGGGAGTTTGTGGTTGGCTCAAGAGAGGGCAGAAGGAGAGGCCTCTTTCCTTTTCACTCAGGTGGGTCTTGGGATCACAACAATGGGAAGCTCTTAGATCAGTGAAGATAATTAAGTCTCCCTGCTTTAGAGATTCTAACCGCCTGAGGGAAGCTGACATGCTCGGTGGCACCAATTCTGGGCTTATGGCAGACTCTACGATGGCCAGCGATTATCCTTGCCTCCTGATATTCATGCCCCTTGTAATCCCCTCCCTTTGAGCACGTGCAGGGCCTGCGACTTGCTGCTAACCAGTAGTACACGGCAAAGCGATAAGATGTCACTCATACGTTTACATTATATGGGGTGGTCACTTCCGCCTTGCTAGCTGATGCTTTGCATAGACTCTCATTTGCTGGCTCTGATGAAGCACCTGCCCCGTGGAGGGACGTACGTGGCAAGGAGCAGGGGGGTAGCCTCCAGCCAGCAGCCGACAAGGATCTGAAACTCCCAGTGTGACGATCCACAAGGAGCTGAATCCCGCCAAC
>NW_011888925.1:184811-188754 GCF_000151845.1 Pteropus vampyrus | reverse complement strand
TGGTGTCCAGGCTCCCTGTGCATCCTGGAACTGGCTTGCAAGGCTTGGAGTCCAAGGATGGGTATTGCTTTTGGGGGCACAGCTTGTCTGTGGGACCCACGTGTGGGTTTTAGACAGAGGAGAAATCTGTTTGGTAAGCAGCCGGAAGACTCCTTACGCGGTAATCTGCAGACTCCAATCTCACATTCATTTTTATCACGCACCTGCTTTGTGCTAGGTAGGCACGTTCTAGTTGTTGGGGGCACATGCATGAGCAGGATGGAAATAGGTCATGCCTCCAGGGAGTTTGTGGTTGGCTCAAGAGAGGGCAGAAGGAGAGGCCTCTTTCCTTTTCACTCAGGTGGGTCTTGGGATCACAACAATGGGAAGCTCTTAGATCAGTGAAGATAATTAAGTCTCCCTGCTTTAGAGATTCTAACCGCCTGAGGGAAGCTGACATGCTCGGTGGCACCAATTCTGGGCTTATGGCAGACTCTACGATGGCCAGCGATTATCCTTGCCTCCTGATATTCATGCCCCTTGTAATCCCCTCCCTTTGAGCACGTGCAGGGCCTGCGACTTGCTGCTAACCAGTAGTACACGGCAAAGCGATAAGATGTCACTCATACGTTTACATTATATGGGGTGGTCACTTCCGCCTTGCTAGCTGATGCTTTGCATAGACTCTCATTTGCTGGCTCTGATGAAGCACCTGCCCCGTGGAGGGACGTACGTGGCAAGGAGCAGGGGGGTAGCCTCCAGCCAGCAGCCGACAAGGATCTGAAACTCCCAGTGTGACGATCCACAAGGAGCTGAATCCCGCCAACGACCAGGTGGGCTTGGAAGTGGACCCTTTTCCAGCGGAGCCTCAGATGAGACCACACTCCTGGCTGACACCTTGACTGTGGCCTTGTGTGAGGTTCTGAAGCACAGGACCCAGCCAAACCGAGCCTGGGGTCCTGACCCACAGAAACGATGAGGTGATACATGTGAGTTGTATTAAGTTGCTAAATTTGCATTAATCTGGTCACCAGCAACAGAAAACTAATACAGGGCTAGAAACGTTCTAGAAAACCCTACAAAGATCCGCCTGGCTGCCTCCATTTGGGGGCCTATTCATTGCCCAGCGATTGGAGAAGTAAGGAGTTGAAATCGTTGGTTCTCTTATCTGCAAACCTCCATCGATACAATAAGGCTTGCATTTCCGTGGCTCTTCATGCTTTTCTGAGTGCTTTGAGATATATGAGCTTTTAAAAAATTGTTATTATTATTCCTGCATTATCCCTATAGACACAGTTCAGAAGGTTTAAGTGATGAGCCCAGGTTTACATAACTAAGTAGTGACAAACGCAGGGCCAGCACCTGGGTCACAGAAGGCTCTGGTCTTGGGAGACTCTCGTTCTGGATCAGGCTCTGTGCCCAGACACATCCACCCGGTTTCTGTTCATTAGTTAGAGAGTAAGGTGGACATTCTATGCTGGCCGTAGCCTCCATCCCAGGGACACTCGGTGAAGCCATTCTACCCAGTCCTCAGGGGAACTCTTGGCAGAGAAAGTGTAACCCTAGGACTGTGTGTTCTCTGTGAGGGCTGACTGCCAGCCAGCGCCGGTGTGTGGCTGCCAGCAGCGGGGCCAAGTAATCTGACTGTACCAGACTCGCCTTGCAGGAAGATTAGACAACAGCGTTTACTTTGCCATCAGCCCCGCCTGGCACTTGGCTTTGAGGGGCACTGGGGCCTGAAGAGCTGGGACCTGCCAAGGGCGCAGGTGTTTGGAAGCGGTCTGTGAACATATCACATCAAACAGTGGAACGAAATCTAAAGAACCCAATCACAGCAAGACCGAGATAAAGCACTTAGGTGTGACAAGAGTTATCGAGCCGTCTGATAGGCCAGGGGACGGCTGGTCCCCTCAGGTCGGCTGGTCCCTAAGAACTTTTCATCAAAGTCTCACCCCAGCTGCGTGGTCTTCCAACAACACAGAGAACACATTTACACTCCCCAGCCCCAGACCCACAGAGTTTCTCCAGAGACGGACACAGGTTTTTAAAATTAAATTTATTATAACACTTTTTTTGGCCCAAGTAGACACATAATGCATGTTCATTGTAGATCATTTACAGATAAATAAAAATTTTAAAATGACTCCACTGCTTAGCATTAGCCCCTATTAATGTTGTGAATGAATATTTTTATTTACTTACAGGAATGGGACCATGCAGTACAGTACATACTGTTTTGCAAAGTGCTTTCAAAGGATAATTAAAACTTTTCTTGAAATATAATAGGCACACAGAAAGATGCATGTCATAGGGAATAGCGTGATGAATTTTCATAAACTGAACATCTCCAGGTAAGCACTGTCAGAGCAAGAAGCAACATTACAAGTACCCCAAAAGCTCCCTCGGGCTCCCTTCCGGTTACAACGCCCACCTTCCAAACTTGAAACTGCAAAGATTAATTTGACCTGTACTTTAGATAAATGGCACCATATAACAAGCACACTTCCACGCCTAGCTTCTTCACTCAAAATTTACGTCTGTGAGATTTATCCCAGTATCGTGTGTAGTTGCATATTGGTTATTTTCATTACCGTATATCATTCCGTTGTATAAGTAGACATTTTATCAATCTTTTCTTTGGTCGATGGGTGTTTGGGTAGCTTCCAGCGTGGAGTTTGTAGGGACAGTGCTGCTGTGAACACTAGTCCGTGCCCCTTGGTGAACATAGGTAAGCATCTCTGCCGGGTGCAGACCCAGGAGTGGAATTGCTGGATTGTAGGGTAGGCATATGTGTGGCGTTAGTTAGAATCTAAGTTTTCCTGATCGGCCATACTGTTTCGTCCTTCCCCACATAGCATATGAGAGTTCCAGTTGTTCTGCATCCTCGTCACACTTAGTACGTCAGTCATTTTGATTTTAGCCAGTCTAGGGGACGTAAGGAGGTAGTCTCTTGTAGTTTTAATTTGCATTTCCTGAAGAATAAGAACATCGAGCACTTTTCACAGGTGTGTTGGCCGTTTGTGTCTTTTTTTAAGAAGCGCCTGCTCAACTCTTTTGCTCATCGAAAAAAAATTAGGTTTTTGTCTTTTACTACAATTTGTAGGCATTCGCATCAGCAATTTAAATCTTCTAGGAGCAACATATCTTTGCGTAAAACCTTACGTGCATGCGATGCCATCATAGGAAAGCACGGTTGAGTTGCACAGGCAGCCAAGGATGAAGACCCCTGGGAAGCGGAGAAACACCTTTCGAAAACCCCTTGAAATAGATGCTCTTCAAACCCTTCCTTCCTGCGTGTCTTTCTCCTTTGCAGTTTTGAAACATAGAGGTGGGAGCCCTCCTCCTCCTCTCCCCAAGAACATTTCTCCCCATGCAGCTGTTTCCACCCAAATCAATGATGGTAACTGCCTGCAGGCGTCCGGCACGTGCCTGTGGCATGCGGAGTATTCATGTGGTCCCTCCCTGTGCGATAGATACAGGACGGTATGGCACCATTGTACAGATCCAGAGCTGGTAAACTGAGGCTCGAAAAGCTTCATCAGCGTGCCCAGAGTGCAGAACAGCGAGAGGCAGAGCTGGTGTCCTTGACTCCTATGTTCTACCCTCTGCTCAGAGGGTTGTGGTGCTGGCCACGCCTGTCCCACGGGGCCCAAGAGAGTCTTGGGAGAAATGAGGATGAAAGTTCTCTTGAATGGAGATGTGTGTGAGGCCCCCGGGGGTTGGCATGCTTTATTTATTTCTTGGCCTGGGCAGTTACTTGTGTGTTTTATGATAATGTGTTAAATTGTATATTTACGCTTTAAGCATATTTTTACATATTTGTTCTGCTTCGCAGTCGGAAAAATAGAAGAGTTGATAGTCCCTTCGTTCCGGCTCTGGCTTCTGCTTATTCCCTAAGGAAAATGAATTTCTAATTGGTCCTGGCTTCCAGACCTCTGAGGACTGGCCAGTGGCACATGGGTGA
>NW_011888925.1:175930-183466 GCF_000151845.1 Pteropus vampyrus | reverse complement strand
AGCCCCCAACTCCTCCGTGTGGCGGCTCCCCTGAGATGAACTGCAGCATGAACCTGCTGGAGCTGGTCGCCTGGGGCGAATCCCTTCTGTGGACCAGTGAAGGCCAGAGCACCTCTGATAATGGGTCCCGTGGCACGGAGCCCCAGCTCCTTTGTCCTGTGTATCTCTAATGCCACTTTACTCCCTGGTACTCTGCCTTTTCTGATCTGATCTGACGGTGACCTGAGTCCTGGTTTGCCCTGTGACTTTATCATGTTTGGTTACAGTGGAGGGAGCGGGGGTGTGGCCGGAGGGTATTTAAAACCCTTGCCCTGGGGCCTCCCGCTCCAGATGGGCAAAGCCATTCTCAGAGCAGCTGGGCACCCGGCCTTCCCTGCCCAAAGGAGCTGGAGCAGTGGCAGCTTTGGAGCCTTCATGCCTTGGCCTGGGGTGGGGGGAAGTGAGGTCGCAAATCCAAGCAGAAGACTTTGCTGCCTTCTTATGCCCTACTTCCTGCCTTGTGTGACCCACCTTTGCTGGGCTGCTAAGTCCCCCGACTAGAGCAGGATACAGGAAGAGACCAAGTGCTATGGGTCATTTAGAAAAAAGAGCTCACTTCCAAAGGACATCAGGGAGGCCGTCACAGAGGAGGAGGCATTTCGAGCTGTCTTAGTAATATTTAAATTGAGTGTTGACATCAGCCTAGGAGTGTATTCCTCCTTCCCAGGAAGAATCACATTTCTCCAGGGATTGGGACCTGGCACAGGGTAGATGTTGAGGGGCTGGTCGAGCAGTAAGCACCCCCGCTGACCCTCGGGAGTGAATTTTTGATGCTAGGTTAGGTAGAGGAGGCTTCTGAGTCCGGCTGGAGGCTCTGAAATCACACTGCTGATGCTCAGATGGCACCAGCTCCGCTCCTTGTCCTCAGCAGAAGGCGTGGCCCGGGTTACCGGGAGTGGAGGCCCCGGGCTGCTGCTTCCGCCCCAGTCCGCGGCCCCCATGCTGGCTCAGGTAAGGCTGTAGGTAGACCTCTGCTAGTGAATCATACACGAGGGTGGAGTAGGGAGGGACGTGTCCTGGTTCCCAATTTCCACTGAGGCTGAAGCTGCTCGGCTTCCTGTCCTCTGGCTCCCCAGGGCCATCTGAATTCTCCCAGCCCAGCCAGCCATGTCCTCCCTCACCTCCGGGCCTCGGCACATGCTGCTCCCTTTAAACAAGCTTTTCTCTCCTCACTGGGTAGATCCTTGCAGAGTCCTTGCAAGAAACAAGCTCAGAGGTTTGATCCAAGAGACTCAATGGCGGGGCGGGCAGGGGTAACGGACCTGTCGACCTGTCGAGGCACAGGCGCCAGCAGCGGTAGGAAGTGGGCGGGGCTGGGAGAGGAAGCAGAACTCCCTGAACCTGGCAGGAGCCAGGTGGAAGGCAAAGGGAGGCAGGGGCTGGGAGCAAGACGAGCACCGAGCAAGTAAGTGTCCAGGGCCTCCCGCCTTCAGATCCTCCCCACCTCTGATTCTGCTAGGGTTTTGTAGGTCACCCAACTTGCAGACCGAGGCCTGTAGTCAGCCTCCTGGGCTCCAAGCAAGCAGGTCCGGAGGACTCTGGAGGGCCGGGGAAGAAGCGCCTTGTAGGGCCTATCTATCTTCAGGTCTCAGCACCACCTCTTCCTCTGTGGTCCAAGCACCTGGAGCCTGACCACCCATGGTGGACGGGGCGCCCAGGGGAGGGGAACAGTCCAGAGCTTACTCCGGCCTGGCCCAGGGCACGGAGAACGGGGTTTGAAAAATAGCAAGAAGGACTGATAAACAAGAGTCAGGCCTGAGTTCAGCTCCTGCCTCCCTGTCAGTGACCTTGAGCGACCTTTCTATGAGCCACAACGCCCTCATGTATGAAACTGGGCATTAATACCTGACCTGTTGGGGCATCGATGGAATACAGTAGGTCCATAGTAGGCAACCTGTAGGGCCCTTCTCTCCTCACTTTCATTGTGGGAAGAAAAGAAAGGTGACCTTGCTTTTTGTCAAAGCCCTATAGCAACATTAGGACACATGAAGTCACTCGCAAAGTCCCCTTCCTAGTGTATTTTCCGTCTTGAATATTCCTTTCAGTTTTTTGCTAGCGTGAACCATTAAAAAACTTAAAAACCTTTTATTTTGAAAATATTTCAAATCTACAGAAAAATGGCAATAGGGCAATAAGCTCCCATATAACTTGACTCAGCTTCACCCCTTAGTGACATTTTACCGTATTTACTGTCTCAGCGCTCACGCATGCACATACATGCTCACGTGTATTATTTTGGTGGAATAATTTGGGTCAGTTGCAGACATCGTGACCCTCCACTCCTAAATTTTTAGGTGTGTCTCCAAAGAAAAAGGACCTTCGTGTACATAACCACAATATAACAATCATATTTGGGAAATTTAAGATTGATACAATACTATTCTCTAATACCAGCAAATATTCAAATTTCACCAGTTATCCTAAGACTGTCCCTTTTACTGATTTTTTTTTTTTTTTTTTGGCTCTAGGATTCCATCCAGGATCATGGATTATTATTGGTCACCGGCTTTCTTCACTTCCCTTCAGTCTGACACAGCTCCTAAGCCCGTCTTTGTTTTTGGAAGAGGACCGGCCAGTTTTTCAGACTGTCCCTCGATCTGGGTTTGTTAGATGTTTCCTTATGTTCAGTGTCAGGTAATGCGTTATTTAGCAGGACTACCTTAGGAGCGATGCTGCGTCCTCGGTGCATTGTTTCGAGAGGTACGTGGCGTTGATTTGTCCCATTATTGGTGATGTTAACTCTGATTAGTTACTTGGTTGAAGTGTTTGCTGCCGAGATTCTCCACTGCTGTCCTTGTGTTGGATTATTAAGGTATTCCGCAGGGAGATACTTTGAGGCTATAAATAACCTGTTCCCCACCAAATCTTCACCCAAATTTCAAGCATCCTTTGAGGATTCATGCCTGAATTAATTATTAAAATGATGGCTGCAGAGAGGTAACTTCCCAACTCTATCAATTCTTTTACGTGTTTTTTACTTGGCATCGTTTGGTGAAGAGGAGCTTTTTTTTTTCATCCTATGTATTTATCTATGTTTATTGGTCATCATAGTCTCCTAGATTCTTGTTTTATTCGATGAGTTATAATCCGTCATTATCATAACTTGTTTTCATGCTTAAATTGTCCTGGACTAAGCCTACGGGAGCCCCTTCAAGCTGACTCCTGTATTCTTTTGACAGGTCCCAACATTATTTGTGTTTATGGGCTGAATTATGTCCCTCCCCCCACTCCACTCATATGTTGATGTCCTAACCTGAATGTGACTGAATCTGGAGGCAGGGTTTTTAAAGAGATGATTGAGATGAAATGCGATCACCTGGGTGGGCCCTAATCCAATCTGACTGGTGTCCTTACGAGAGGAGATTAGGACACAGACACACACGCAGAGGGGTGACCATGTGAGGACACCGGGGGAAGGCCATCCGCAAGCCGAGGAGAGAGGCCTCAGAAGAAACGCTCTGTAGACACCTTGATCTTGGACTTCCAGCGGCCAGAACTGTGAGAAAATAAATTTCTGTTGTTGAAGCCCCCCTGTCCGTGGTATTCGTTATGGTGGCCTGGGCAGACCGAAACAGCTGGCAACGTCCACGCCTCTTGCTGTGGCAGAATCGTCGTCCGTCCGTGTGAACCAATGACGTGGTGTTTTCTTAACGCTGATTTCGCATAACGTTCATCCCCCCGATGTTATTCATTGAGTATTTATTATGTTTCAGGCCCTAATTTAAGAACTGGGGATCCATCAAAGAAGAAGACAGACCCCAGTGCTGCCCAAATGAGTGTCTACTCCAGGGCGAGAGACTGATAATCACAAGATGAATAAATACATTTGACAGCGTGTGAAATGGTGATGATGGAGGAAAGTGGAAGCAGGAGGGGACAGAGTGTCCGGGAGGGTTGACATTTTAGTGGGGCCAGAGCGGAGGTCATTAGAGCATAGACCCGAGAAGGTAAGGGAGGGAGGGAGTGTGTGTACTCGTGGCCCCCGATTCGGGCTGCACTTTTCTTTACGTGGTGCTGAATGAACTCAAAAAGGGTCTGGAGTCTTGGCCGGAAATAAATGATAGACTTGTATTCAAAGATCTTAGAGTTTGCAAACTGGGAACATAGCTAGGCACAAACCCAGAGCTGTTCCAAAGAAGAAAGAAAAGTTACAAGTTCTCATAGTAAAAAGTGCATTATTGAGAACCATCGGCTGTGCATTCTTAGCTCTAGGATTGATCCAGGATAGTTATCAGTCAGATGTCAGGCACGCAGGATGACAGAGGCCAGATGGTTCAGAAAATGGGTGCCAGGAGGTCTGGTTACATCCAGTGATGATGTCAGGTGGTCTGGATACGTGAAGCCTTCAGGGGATAATCAGAGGATTATCTGGAGGTCTGGTGTGTGTCCAGATGTGTATCTGGGCATTGACGTAGGACTGGAGATTAAAAAAAATACGTTCCTAGGCTGGTTGGAATAAGAATGGAATCTTTCCTTATCCCTTCATGTTAATAATTTTAGCAGCTTGGTTAAAGATACTCCGTTTTATATATTCCCTATCCTTACGCTGTGCCCAATGGACATAGCCCACATTCATCGCTTTAAGAGCTAGGAGCAGATTCCTTCCTGGTGATAATTCCCCTGCTGTTAGAAACTAAGGCAGTCTCCAACTTTTACTATAGATTCCCTGGGGAAATATTTATAGCTAATATAATAATTTATAGCTAAATCTCTTTCCATATAGATATATAAATATGTCTGTCAAAGTGAGATTAGCATGTCTAAAGGTGAGAAAGTTGATGTGTCCGCCGTTTCATGTTGTCAACTAACCCTTCAAGTACGTGGAACAAACGAGCCAGGTCCACCAGGCTAAGACCTTGTAGCGTGTGCACGTAATACCCACCTTGGCCACTAGGTGTCAGCCCATCGCTGTCTCTTCCTGCTTGGCTTTTTCTGGGCATTGATTTGCTTTCGAAGACAACCTCAGAGATACCGTCCTCTTTATAGAACAATGCTTAGCTCTCTCCTGATCTTAAAAGTGATCACTGAACAAACTAAGAAAAGCGTAAAGCGAGAGGGAAATTTCCCATAGTGCTGCCTCCGGGGAACAACCCCTGTTATGTACGTTTGGTCTCTTTCTGTTCTATTCATGAAGTTGTAATAGCTTGTGTTACTCTGTGACAGGTGCCGTCTCAGAGGTTTTCTGCAGATCTGTGCATTTAATCCTCACTATAGACTGAGAAGGTAAGGACTATTCTTTCCTGTTATTATTTTAGTTACATATTTTTACAGCCTGTTTGAGATACATTTCACATATCATAAATTCTACCTACCATTTAAGGTGTACTGTTTAGTGTTTCTTAGTATATTAATGGAGTTGTATAGCCATCCATGATTTAATTTGAGGACATTTCAATACCCCAGAAGAAATGCCAAACACATTAGCAGTCAACTCTCATTCCCAGTCCTGCCCTTTTCCCCAACTAGACTATTTGTTGTTATTAATTATTATTTTTTTTTGTAATAGGAACGTACGACATGAGATCTTAACAAAATTTTAAGTGAACAATACAGTATCACTAATTATAGGCACAATATTGTGGAACTGATCTCTAGAACTTATTCACCTTGTATAGCTGAAACTTCATACCTGTTACATAGCAATTCTCCACTCTCCCTGCCCCCTGGCCCCTGACAACCATCATTCCAATCTCTGCTTCTATGAGTTTGATTACTTTTGATACCTCAGCCACATGGAATCATACGGTATTCGAATTTTTGTGACTGGCTTATTTCACTTAGATTAGTCCTCAAGTTTCATCCATGTTGTGGCAAATGGCAGGATTTTCTTCTTTCCTATGATAAAATAATATTCCATTTCATGGATAGACCACACTTTCTTTATCAATTCCTCTGTCGATGGACATTTGGGTTGTTTCCACATCGTGGCTGTTGTGAATAATGCTGTAATGAACATGACAGTACAGATATCTCTTCGAGATCCTGATTTTAGTTCTTTCGAATAAATAACCAGAAGTGAAATAGCTGTGTCATGTGATAATTCTATTTTTTAACTTTTGAGGCACCTCCGTACTGTTTTCCACAGCGGCTGCACCATTTTACATTCCCACCAATAGGGCGCAGGGTTTCACGTTCTCGTCAATGCTTGTTATCTTTGGGTTTTATGATAGTGGCCATCCTAATGGGTGTGAGGTGATCGCTCATTGTCAATTTCGCTTTGCATTTCTCTGAGGATTAATGAAGGAGGAACTATTTTTATCCTAGATTTACAGAATAGAAAACTGATGTCCAGAGATAAACCTATCCAAGGTCGTGTGCCTGGTAATGTGTGTCAGAGCTGGGATTTGAACCCAGACAGAAAAGCTCCAGAGTGTGCGAGCCTGGCCAGTCTGCTGCCCCGCCTTCCATATGCTTAGTAAACCTGTGATCATGCTGTTTTGTACTCTATTCTTTTCTCCCAACGTCATATTAGAATGATTTCTTTCTTATAACATGAAATATTCTCCTAAAACAGAATTGTAAGGTGGCTGCATGGTGGTCTAGCTATGCTGTGGATACCGTGTGCGTGACTGGCATTGAGATGTCCCTGGTGTTCCCTTTTGTAAGATACTCTGAGGGTTACGCCTGTGCTCATGTGTTCGCAGGCATTTCTGATCATCGCCTCAGCATAAAGCATGGAAGCGAAATTGCTGGGACAAGGGCCATGCATAGGCAAGGATGTCATCTCAGAAAAGATTGTACCAATTTGCACTCTTACAGGAAGTGCTCAAGAGCTATCACCTTCCTTTTTCTTCACATTCTCGCTCACCAAAGGCTATAAATAAATCTCTTGGTCCGCAATTATTAAAGGGTAGAAGTGGAGGGAGGGGGAGATTTTTCCTTTGATGATTAAAATTTATTCTCATGTTCATGGCACAGGCTACAAATATAGAGCGTCAGGAACAGTTTGGCTCATTGATAGACACAGCTTCAGCCCCGCACACAGCCTTGCTGAGGGGAGTAAAGCCTGACCTTTGACGGTTGGTATAACGGCAGTCGGCCACACTGCCACCACGGGTGTCGCCTGGCACGGATGCAGCGCTGAGCTCTAGCGGAAGCACTTACTAATTCATCCATTCATGTAGTTCACATGTATTTATTGAGGGCTTACTATGTGCCCGGCACCACGTGCTGGAGCCAGAAGATGGGAAGGGGACTTCTCTCATCGGTGCAATGGGGACAAGGTTATCTGCCTTGTGGGGGGCCATGGGGAGACAGTGAGATGGCGTCAGTAATCAACTGGAGCTGTTATCATGACTCTTATTGTAATAGTAAGTGGGGTAAGTGCTGGTTTCTGACCAAGAGAGACGTTGCTTATGGTTCCATGAAGATCTACGTGGAAAATGAGTTTTACAAACAGTTCACTTGCATCTCTCTTAAGCCCAGTTCATGATATGTCTTGTTTGCTTAAAAACAATACCGACTCAGATCTCACCCTTTCCCTGCCCTACATCGGCC
>NW_011888925.1:166624-175880 GCF_000151845.1 Pteropus vampyrus | reverse complement strand
GTGATAATTCTATTTTTTAACTTTTGAGGCACCTCCGTACTGTTTTCCACAGCGGCTGCACCATTTTACATTCCCACCAATAGGGCGCAGGGTTTCACGTTCTCGTCAATGCTTGTTATCTTTGGGTTTTATGATAGTGGCCATCCTAATGGGTGTGAGGTGATCGCTCATTGTCAATTTCGCTTTGCATTTCTCTGAGGATTAATGAAGGAGGAACTATTTTTATCCTAGATTTACAGAATAGAAAACTGATGTCCAGAGATAAACCTATCCAAGGTCGTGTGCCTGGTAATGTGTGTCAGAGCTGGGATTTGAACCCAGACAGAAAAGCTCCAGAGTGTGCGAGCCTGGCCAGTCTGCTGCCCCGCCTTCCATATGCTTAGTAAACCTGTGATCATGCTGTTTTGTACTCTATTCTTTTCTCCCAACGTCATATTAGAATGATTTCTTTCTTATAACATGAAATATTCTCCTAAAACAGAATTGTAAGGTGGCTGCATGGTGGTCTAGCTATGCTGTGGATACCGTGTGCGTGACTGGCATTGAGATGTCCCTGGTGTTCCCTTTTGTAAGATACTCTGAGGGTTACGCCTGTGCTCATGTGTTCGCAGGCATTTCTGATCATCGCCTCAGCATAAAGCATGGAAGCGAAATTGCTGGGACAAGGGCCATGCATAGGCAAGGATGTCATCTCAGAAAAGATTGTACCAATTTGCACTCTTACAGGAAGTGCTCAAGAGCTATCACCTTCCTTTTTCTTCACATTCTCGCTCACCAAAGGCTATAAATAAATCTCTTGGTCCGCAATTATTAAAGGGTAGAAGTGGAGGGAGGGGGAGATTTTTCCTTTGATGATTAAAATTTATTCTCATGTTCATGGCACAGGCTACAAATATAGAGCGTCAGGAACAGTTTGGCTCATTGATAGACACAGCTTCAGCCCCGCACACAGCCTTGCTGAGGGGAGTAAAGCCTGACCTTTGACGGTTGGTATAACGGCAGTCGGCCACACTGCCACCACGGGTGTCGCCTGGCACGGATGCAGCGCTGAGCTCTAGCGGAAGCACTTACTAATTCATCCATTCATGTAGTTCACATGTATTTATTGAGGGCCTACTATGTGCCCGGCACCACGTGCTGGAGCCAGAAGATGGGAAGGGGACTTCTCTCATCGGTGCAATGGGGACAAGGTTATCTGCCTTGTGGGGGGCCATGGGGAGACAGTGAGATGGCGTCAGTAATCAACTGGAGCTGTTATCATGACTCTTATTGTAATAGTAAGTGGGGTAAGTGCTGGTTTCTGACCAAGAGAGACGTTGCTTATGGTTCCATGAAGATCTACGTGGAAAATGAGTTTTACAAACAGTTCACTTGCATCTCTCTTAAGCCCAGTTCATGATATGTCTTGTTTGCTTAAAAACAATACCGACTCAGATCTCACCCTTTCCCTGCCCTACATCGGCCTCTCTTGCCTCCCCCTTATGCTGATCATAATCCTATGCCATCCCAAAGGGGTCGGGTACGCACAACTGTGGGCGTGCAGTGGACTTGCACACAGATGGTGACTGCAGGTTTTGGGGATGTGGTGGCAAGACTGAGGTCAATGGCATACCCTTCCACACACACAGCCCTGGAACCTTCTCCCTGGCCCTCGGAAGAGAAAATCCATCACTGCTCTGGCCCCCTATCATCTAACCACTGTCATCTCCATCCAGCACCTGCCGTGGGTGTCACGATTTATCTCTTTTTATTTCTTCATAACTCAACGGTGGGTTCTTAATCCAGCCCTCCGTTCCAGGGGTCCACCACAGTGCCTGGCACATACTGGGTGCTCAGTAAATATGTACCGAATGAAAGGGTGATGAAGGCAGGAAGACGTCACTCTCACCGATGTTGGCCTCGCCTAGCACAGGGCAGTACTATGCGTTGAGACGGGGCACTCGTTTCCACTTTTATTCTTTCCTGCTCCTTCTTCTGACTGGGCCCCTCTCCCTCTGCCTTCTGACCCCCGCTGCTCTCATCCTGGTCCTCTGCCTGGGGTCTGCAGGTGGGAAAAAGTGATACCCACACCCAAAACTTGCTAAACCATGGAGGCTCAAACCAAAGGGTTTTGACACTGTCCCCCTGGAGGAAGCTCAGAATGATATGCTCTGGAAGGTCAAAGGCTTTGTGTACCCTGGGGCCCCTTTATTTGAGAGTCTGCCTCTACAAGACAGTCTTGGGGGCCAAGGGAAGGGTCATGCTGGGCATCTGAGGGGTAGGGATGGCCCAGGCATCCATATGGGCCCATCACCTGAGAAGCAGGACCAGAAAGGACATTGTAGGTATGTGTGGCAGAGAGCTAGTGACTGGGGTCTTTGCCTGCCTTCTTGTGTGTGCATTTGGGAGACAGTGGAACCATTCCAGTTTGAAGGACCTCACCCAGAGGCCTCCTAGAGCAGAAGACCACTGCCAAACATCCTTTGAGATGGGAAGAATAGAATTTATTTTTATTCTCCCTCATCATCCCTCTGAATGAGGGCGTGGTGGAATTTGTGGGGTAGCCAAAAACTTTTCCATTGTCCAGAACATCTCTCTGCCAATTCTTCTGGGGACTGCTTCTCCCTAGCTCCAGGCAGTGGTTCTGAAGGAAACTGTCAATCACCATTTATAGCTGAGCGGAGGCCATGTGACCAAGTGGAGCCAATCATAGTACTCCCTACCTTGGCCATAATGATTGGTCCAGGGCTGGACACATGACCTGAGGTGGACCAATCAGAGCCCTCCATGGTACTCTACTCTTGTCTGAGCTTCTCTCCTTCCCAACCTTTAGTTGCCTTAAGGATGTAAAAACCTGGGACAGGCAGCAGCTAAGTCCTTCCCCACATATAGAGAAGCATGGCAAAGAAGGTGAAGAGAATCAAAGATGAGAGAAAGGAAAGAAGGAGAGAAAGTGAACTGATGGCTTTTGATTTCTTGGGTTTAGTCACTGAGCTCTTTGGACCCGCTCTGGCTCCTGTATCCTGGATCCCCAGTACCCTTCCAATAAATGTTCCTTTTTGATTAAGCCAGCTAGAGTTGGGCTCCTCTCACTTGTGGTCCAGACTAGATTCTAGAGTCCTGCCTGATTCCGATGCATCTCCCAGACCCAAAGAGAGGTACCCGTTTACACTAGCACCATTGAAAATGAGATCCTTTATTTTCCACTGAGAATTAGGCTTTGCAGAGCACCAGACACAGTTTGAGCCAGCTCTCCTGAGTGGGAATGCTCTGAATGTGTTTGTGAGGGTGTTTGGAGTGGGCCTGGCTGCTTCCTGGAGCAGTGCCAGCATCTATATCACCACTGGAGCCAGGCCAATCCGGTCATTTGCCCGATCGAAAACGGTGAAGTACATCCTCAGGAAGACATCACCCAGGATCCAGACATCTGAATTGGCTACCATGCCTTCAAAGTTGCTGTAGCAGATGTCTGAGTTGTACTGGAGGAGACAGAAACAACACACCGGTCAGCCTGAGAGCCCTCACTTGCCACTCACTTTAGTATCCAGAGCTGGTGGCATCTCAGCTCCATTTCCCTCCTTTCCGATGAGCTAAGTGGCTCTTTCTGCAGCGGCAGACGTGGGGTACCTGCCCAGAAACCAAAACTGCCTGTAGCTCTTCTCCCACTCTGCTGTCTTTCCTTGGGACTGATGCTCAGGCTGTTCCTCGTCGCCCCGACTCATTCTTAATGACTGAGCTCAGCCTCCTCTGGGCAGCCTTCCTGGACCCATGCCCGCCCTCCTCAGCCAGTCCAGGATGGATGGGCTGATTTCCCTGGAGGTCCTTGTGTCTTTAGCCTTAAGCGTGCCCATGTACCCCTTTGCATAGCTCTTTGGGGTTCTCTTTGCGTGGAGCCTGATGTAGACCTGCCTTGACCCAGGCGGGCCTCCTTGAGCCTCCAAGAGGCTGGGGGCTTAGAATTATTTCTCTCCTTCTCGTCCTCAAAGCTTTCTTTGAACCCATTCAAGCCTCCTCTGAACTCCCATGGGAACGGACATTTATTAAGCTGCGACTCTGGGCCAGGTGCTCTGTGATCACTGTGCATCCTTTATTCGCATCAGCCTTGAACTACCCGCGCAAAGGGAGGGGGTGGTACCCCACTGACAGAGCGGGAGTTGGGGCTTAGCAAGGGGAAGTGGCAACTTCAGGCGAGGATTATCATCGAAACCAGGACGTTTTTGAGATGGGAAGGGAGCTCTGTTAATTACGGCGAGACAACACATTGAGACTGTCCCCAGCCAACTGCACCTGTCCCTATTCCTTTGGCCTAGCTCTGGGCTTGCTATGGCTGATTTCCTGCGTTCATCCGTCTCAGCCCCCTGGTTACACGGAAGCTCTCTGAGGTCAGTGGCCCTCAGTATTCTGCTCTCCTTGTGCCTAGCGCCGTGCACGTGTGGGGTGGTTGCCCTATGTTTCTGTGAGGATGATGGATGCCCTAGACAGCCATTTGCCATCAAGAGGTTTGTGTTGTGGGTGGTGCCAGCCCAGCCAGGGGTGCTCTACAGCATCTGCAATAGCTAGACTTGGCCTCCAGGGGCCTCTTCCTCCTCGCCTCAGCCCAAAGGATCCAGCAATTCCCAGATTGGAGAATCAGCTCCAGGGGTTGGGCCCTCACCTTCTGGATGTAGGCACTGGCTGGTACGGGGTACTTGATGCCATTGATGGTGAAGATGGTGTCAGGCAGGGTGTCAACGGAGCTACAGTTGACAATGTACTGTTAGAGAAAGAAGGAGAGAGAAGGTTAGCACAGCTGATCCTTCGGTGTGTGGAGAGCCCCAAACTGACCCTGTGACATGACTCTGTACCTCGCCACTGCTGATGGGCTGGGCGTTGATGGTCTTCAGGATTTCGAGAATAGGGTCATTTGGGCCAATCACCAGTGAGGTCCCAGTATCGACAATGGCCTGGCAGCCACTTTTACAAGCAATAATCTTCCCATTCATGGAGATGCTGAGAGACAGGGCAACGAAGCAGGCACGAGGATTACTCCGCAGCCTCCCCGGCTGTCCCCAGAACAGTCCTCCGGCTCGTGCCCTCCTCTGTTTCCCTTTTTCTCTGGTCACACTGACCTTCTTTGGCTTCCTTTCAGCAAGCTCGTTCATGCCTCAGGGCCTTTGCACCAGCTAGAATCGCCCCATCTCCTTTGTCTGGCTAATTTATCTTATGCTCTAGGTTCCAGCTTAACTGTCACTTTTTCAAGGAAGTCTTCTCCCCAGACTAGATCAGGCTCCTCTCTTGGTCACTCTCGGCATATGATTCATTTCTAGCATGTATCAAAGTGACAGTTCATTATTTGTGTGACTTGATCTTTCATGTGTGGCCGCCCTACTAGAGGTGAGGTCAGTAAGAGCAAGCGGTACCCTCAGTGCCTCCCTCAAGTGCCTAGCCCACAGCATATGCTCAACACATGTTAGTTGAATAAGCGAATGAATGAATGAATAAGTGAACGGATGAGGGTTAACTGGAGACATGTATCTGGCGTCTGACCAGTTATGAAAGCCACGCAGGGAAGACGAAGGTTCTTCTGGGCAGCAGAAGCGGTGGGAAGGGAGCTGTGTGTTGTTTTCCCCGCTTCCAAGCCCCCTTCACAGACACTGAGGCCTCTGGCCAGGCAATGCCTGAGCTGGCCCAAGGGGCAGAATGTGGGCCTCTAAAGGACATTTAGAATTTTTGTCTGATGGGATTGCACAGAATCCCATCAATGATTGCCACTTTGTTCTCAGGCCACTCCCAAATTCCCAGCTTCCTGATTCTGTCACGTCCCCTGCCCAGGATGGGGATGGGGGGACACCCCCTTGTACGATGTGCTTTCAGGTCTCCAGAACGAAGACAACGTCTCATCGGTGCTGGGTAGGTTCTCCCACCGGGGACCAGCCTTCCTGGTTTGTCCAGGACTTTCTGTTTTCAAACTGGCAGTCCCGTGTACCGGGGTGACCTGGGATGGTTAGTCACCTGACGATGACCCTGTTCAGGCTGGTGGAGTTCTCCTTGATCCCCTTTTCACTGCAGCCCGCCCCACAGCCTGGTGGGTGCAGCTCTCCCACACTGCACAAGCCTCTTCCAGGAGAGTTCGGTCCCCAGGCCTGTCCCCTCTCATTGTACTCTATGACTTAGGCCCAATCCAGCTTCTCTGTTCAGGAGGCGTGGGGCAACTAAGAACCCATGTTGATGTGTGTGTCTGTGTGTGTGTGTGTGTGTGTGTGTATCTGTGCATCTGCATGTTAGCATGTGGCTATGTGCGTGTCTGTCCAAGTCTGTGTGTGTCCAAGTATCTGTATATACATTTGTGCCTGTGCACATGCATGTGTGGCGATGTCATTGCTGTGGCCCTCACGGGGAGGGGCTTACCTGTCCATGGAAATCTGCCAGAAGCCACGTTGAGTCACCGGCACCCACTTGAGGTCCCCCTTGTAGTAGGAGGGGTCCACCCCGCCGAACAACACCACGCTTCTCTTCTTGTTGTTGCTGGTGGTGGGGGGGCGGGGCAAAGAGAGAGCTCATTGTCAGGGGAGAATGATGGGTGGCTTTTCTCAAGCTCAGTGACGTGCCAGACATGAAGGGCTGCACTTATCAGTGATTACTTGTCCAGGCATCGCACAACCCTGTGGAGTAGGCACTTCTATGGTCTCCATTTTACAGATGGGGAAGTCGAAGCATGGAGGGATTGAGTACTTGTCCAAGGCCGGTCACATGGCTAATGAGTGGTAAGGCTAAGGTTTGAACTTGGACGCTCTGGCTGGGCTCCGAAGACAGCCAGGTCCCCTCCAGCAGCCGGAGCACTTGGAGATGCTGTTGGAGGATGCCATGCTGGAGGGGACTGGCCTCCACCTTGTCTAGCCTGTCATTTTTCAGAAGAGCTGAGGCTGGTGGGAAGCCACAGTCCATGGGCTCAGGCTTGCACAGGGCTGGCTTCATGGGCCTGCTACTTGTGCTGTTCACAGGGTCCCATGCCTCTGCTGTCCATGTTTTGATATTCCTAATACTCTTTGAACAAGAGGCCCTGTTTTTCATTTGGCACAGGCTCCTGCAAAGTAGTAGCTGGTCCTGGACTCATGATAAAATGTTAGTGAGGGAGAAAACATTCCTGCTCACCGCTCTCCTCCCTGTTGCATTGAATCTATCAGCAAATCCTGTTGTCTTTTCCTGCTACTAGAACCCTAACTCCTTCCCTTGCTCTTCCTCTTCCACGTCCCTGGACCAAGCTGCAGCCCTCCTTCCCCTAGAGAGCGTACTCAGCCTCTTCCCTGGCCTTCCTGCCTCCTCGTCAGTCCGTCATCCTCCAGCATGCACCCAGAGTGAGTTTTCGAAAACGTAGCTCAGGTCACGTTTTCTCCCTGCCTAACCCTCCGCCAGAGGCCTCCACTCCCGCCTAGAACAAAACCCTAGGGCGGCCTTTGCCCTTCCTCCAAACGAAGACTTCAAACGGCCCCCACCTCCAGCAATCCAGCCACACTGGCTCCTTGCTGCTCCTCCGTCGTGCCTTGGGGCCTTTGCACCCACTCCTTGCATCTCCCCCGATCCCGCTGATGGAGCTTTGCTTCTCCCCCATCACAAGGTCTCAGTTCAGAGAGGTCTTTGCCACTGCCCGTCTAAAACCCCTCTCTCCTCACTGAACATTCCGCCACCTTGTTTTACTGCTTTCCCGCCTGTGAAAAGGGGGATCGAGAGTATCTGACTAGGAGTTATCTTTTCCCTTTGTCTGTTTATTTATTTCTTGTCTGCCTTTTCTCTCCCTCCTGTCTGTCTTCTTCACATGCACAGAGTGGTCCCCAGCTCAGTAAATATTTGTTGAATGAGTCGTCTCCTTGGATGGGGTACAAGTGTCCCAGAGGCTTATAGAGGTTAAATAACTTTCTTCAGTTCATGCTGTGGAGCCAAGAACATAGGTCCCCCCGGAGGCCACAGCCTCAGCCATACTCTGCCTTCTATGTGGATCTGTGGGGAAAACTTCTGCCTTCAGTGGGAAGACACAATCTGTTAACAGGGTCCTCCTCTAGTCTGTGCTCCACCCCCGCCCCCACACCCCAGACCTTCAACCCGTCGGGGACTTCAGCTCTTCATCTATCTAGCTCAGTGACTGGACACCTGCTGATGGCTTGACCACCCACCATGGGGGACAGTTCCACAGGTTGAGTTTGAGTCCTGCCGCTACCAATACCTGACTGGGGAATTCTGTGCAAAGCTCCTCTCTGAGCTTCAGTTCCCTCATCTGTCAAAGGGAGAAACTGAACTGCAGGGGTTGGCAAACTTTTTAAAGGGCCGAATCGTCATTATTTTAGTCTTCGCAGGCTGCGTGATCTCTATTGCAACTTCACGGTGCTGCCGTCATAGAGCCAAAGCAGGGCCGTGTGACAATAAAACTTTATTTATAAAAAACAAATGGCAGGCCGGATGTGGCCTGGGGCCACTCTTTGCTGATCCCTGGATTAGACTGTCTCTCAAGAACCTCTGGGTCAGGTAGTCTATAATTTTTCATGCAACCGGAAGCACTTACCTACTCAAGTAGAAGGCGAAGATGTTCTGAGAAATGAGGCCTTGTTTCCACAGGTTGTCAAAGATGGGGGTGGACCCTCGGAAGGCGATGTTAGGGTAGGCCAGGCCTAGGATGCCATCAAAGGTCCCATTTTCAAAGGACTTGTTGGACTCCTTCTGGCTCAGGCCAAAAGCCTGGGACACAACCACAAGGCTTCCGATCTGTGGGAGAGGAGGTTGTTCTGGTATAAAGGTTTAGGAAGTGGGGCTGGGGCTGGGCGGGGGTGGAGGTGGGTGGGCAGATGTCACTGGTACCACAGGGGCCGACCGAGGCCTGGCTATGCCCTGGGCTGACCTCAGATGGCGGTAACGAGCCAGATCCCTTTGTGCAACACTGTGGAGTTTAACCAACACCCTGTTCCTCCTGCTCGCATCATCCTACTTAGTCAAATACGCTTTATTCATTTTTTACAGGCGGGGAAACCGAGACTCAGAGTGGGACCGAGTGGCTCCCATTTGAGGACCTAATGAGTAGAGAGAAGGGTCGTCTTCTTTTTGGCATTACCATGATCTGATGACAGAAATGGAGCGAATCCGTTGCAGTTCATTGTGGATTCTGCATCCCTTGCCCCTCCTCCCCAGGAGGCAGAAGCCACTTATATCATGTAGCTGCCAGGGGCCTTATGAAAAGTCTGCCTGGGAAACACTCTTTTGGATGTGCGTGTGTGTGTGTGTGTGTGTGTGTGTGTGTGTGTGTATTCAGTCA
>NW_011888925.1:163865-165910 GCF_000151845.1 Pteropus vampyrus | reverse complement strand
CGTGAGCAGTGGTTGCTCCCAGGGCCAGGTGCATCGCAGCCTCCGGTTCCCACCTTACCTGGACGTTGTCGTAGCCGAGAAACCCGGACATGATCCCCGAGCCGTAGATGAGCCGGATGCGCTGGCGTGTGCTCCGGAAGGTGGAGGACAGCCGGGGGTCGAAGACGTTGTGTGTGGCTGCAGACACAGGGGGTGCATGTCTGTCAACCTGCCAAGGACTGAGGGGGGCCCTGAGGTGGGGTTCGGGGGCACTCACTGCAGGCCTTGCTGGAGCAGTAGGTGGAGGGGACCCACAAGTCAGCTGAGCCGGTGTCAAAGATGACCTTGAACTCCTGAGGGGGCGTTCCAATGCTGATGTTGCCAACGTAGTACAGCTGTGGGGGCCGGGCGGGAGTGGTTAGGGCAGGCCTGACTGCCCTGGCCACCCCCGATCCTCAGGGTGCCTGCCTCTGTCACGATGTCCTGTGTTTCCCGAAATCACTTTCTAAATGTCCACAACTGCTGCTCAGGCCAGTGACTTCACTTGAAAGGTTTTCCAGCCTCCCCTGCAGCTCTCTAAATTTTCCATCCTTCATGGCCCAGCTTGAGTGCTTCCTCCTCCAGGCAGGTCTCTTAGGTCACCCTAGGCTACTTCCACTATCCTCAAAACATGTAACGTGAATACCATACAGGTAGCTCTTGCATTTGACATTTATTTAATCTTTGTCTGTCTCCTCTTGTGGAAGAGACGATACCCTTTGTTATCAATAACGATAACCGTAATGTTAGTGTTTTATAACCTTGCACACTGTAGGGGCTCAATGACTTTTTATTGGTGTCACTCTTGGAGCTGCAGAGGCTAAACTTCCTCTGCCTAGGGTATAAACTTAACTCACAGTTGGCTTTGTTGTCTGATCAGACATGGCTTACCCTTCAAATATAATATAACTCAGTTCAGAAGAAACGGAATCTGTCAAACCAAGTGCCGTGATTCACAGGTGCCCAATGATATACCATTGGCACAGAAATGGATGTTAACCTGCCACCTGGTCATTGCTGGACCCAGTCCCCACAGACCAAAAGTCGAGGGTGGGAGTGTGCCTTCTCCTCCGGGGATGGGATCCTTGTTCCCCAGCGTTGCTGCCTGCAGGAGCCCCACCTCCAGATGATCCTCAGCTCTTGGCCAGAGCTCTAGGGGGTGTTGTGGGGCACCCCACATCCCTCACCACCAACCGCACTTACATCCAGGTAGTTTCTCATGGGTTCATAAGTCACTTCCGAGTTCGATTGCTTGTAAAACTTAGAGGACAGTCTGTAAGGATGCTTCTCCAGGAAATCCTTCAGCAGGTCTCTTCTCCTGAGATTTTCTCGCATGGACTTGATCTTTATCAGAGGGATTCTTTCAGCGGGAAAAGGAAATAAAAAAGATAGCGATCCACTGCCCCGTGTTTCCGTGTGACCACCACGCCTTGCTTGCTGTTACACCGTGTATTTTCCGAGCATTTTCATGAACATCAACTTATTATCGGGTTACGCCACTCGACGCCATGGAAAGACCACGGCAGGGGACCTGCGTTTGAATACAGGTTCCGCTGTCATCTTGGGTAAGCCATGTGACCTTTTGGAGCCTCGGGTTCCCCAACGAGTGGAATAATAATACTCCCTTCACATGGAATGTTTGGGGTATTATTAAGTGAGATGATAGATGAAATGCACTTGACATACAGGCGATCTCGACAATGACAGCCATTACCATTGCCATTACCATTGGCATCTCACTGTCTCTTTCTCAAAGAAGCTTTGGGAGCGCGGGCAAGTAGGAATCACAGTCCTCTTTTACAGGAGAGGCATCTGAAATGCAGGGAGTTTGTGACTTGGCTGGAGTCACACTGCTCGTTAGGCAAAACCAGGCCTAGAATTCGCCTTTCTGATCTTTCTCCAGAGTCCGAGCAGAAGAGAAAGGGGGAGAGGAAGCCAGGAGATGAGGAATAAATTAGGGAAATTAAAGAGGCTACAGAAACAAAAAAGAATCAAACCGGAGAAAAACACAGAGTATTGCGTGCATA
>NW_011888925.1:157107-163815 GCF_000151845.1 Pteropus vampyrus | reverse complement strand
AAGCCAGGAGATGAGGAATAAATTAGGGAAATTAAAGAGGCTACAGAAACAAAAAAGAATCAAACCGGAGAAAAACACAGAGTATTGCGTGCATAGAGACGTCCAAAGGGATGGAGAGATAGAAGAGAGAGATCGAGAGATGAAGACGCAGAGACAGATACACACGGACATGGGGCGAGAGCAGGGAGAAGACCTAGAAGCAAGTTTGAGAGAAAAGATGTCCCTGGATGAGACCATACCTGCACAGGTTGTGCCCTGGCCAATTCCGAGAGCACCATTCACATAGCCCATGTGCAACCTGGAGCTGTGCAGCCCCACGAGCCTGTCCCAAACCTCTGCGCCCCACAGTGCACATGGTAAGCTACTCATCCATAAATAGAGACTTGAACTTTAAGACAGGGAATCATTGCATTTCTTTCTCTAACCCTGGATGGTCAAAGAATAAGAGGACAATGAGAAAGAGCCCAGAAAGAAAGCCAGTGCTACCTGCAGTCCCCATACTTACGTGACTAAGCATTCTGAGAGGGCCACCAGGCTGAGGACCCCAATCCACTTCATGCTTTTTCCCTGGATTCACGTCCTCAGGAAAGTGAGGTTTGAACATGCAGAAATGAGCAAGAACTGCTAGTTATGTATGCTCTGACCTGCCTTCATTTTCCCCCTGAGGGCCGCTGATGGCCCTGATAAGGAATACAAACCTCCTGATAAGATCTTCACCCCGTGAGTGTCCCTGAGGAGAGGACTTAGAAAATTCTCAGAATATAGAGATTTCTATTGTAATCTCTTCCTTAGGGGCTTGGCTGAAAACAAACAAACAAACAAACAAACAAACCAAAAAGCACAAAACTAAAATCACATGACCTAATGAAGAGTGGGGAGACATTCGCTATCTTAGAGATAAAACACTGCTCATAATGTCGTAAAAATAAGCGCTAGTTACCATGCTTGACATTCGTGGTCTTACGTAGTCTTCCTAGTGACCCCCTGAGGTATGCATTGCTGTCCACATTTGGAGAGAAGATTGCTAGGAGGAATAGAGGTCAAATGACAGAATGAAGATGTTGGGGCAGTCCATTGACATGTGAATGGCTTTAGGTGGTGGGACAGAGGGCACAAATCAAGAGGATACTTATGATGCCAATCTGCTTCAGAGATCTAGGCTAGAGGACTATGATAATCGTATAATTTTAATATTGGGAGAAATGTGATGTATGCGACCAAAAGACATTCTATTTATCTGACAGACATTTATTGAGGACCCACAGCATGCTAGGGCCTGGGCTGGATGCTGGAAAGTCAGATAAGACATAGGTGGTCCTTGCCTTCCGGGAACTTGCAGTCTAGTGCAGGGCTCGCAAACTCAAGGCCCAGGAGGCAGGGGAATGAATGGAAAGGCCGGACGGACATCATGAGCACTGGACAGCACATGCCCCACCACCACTCTGCTCTGATCGGCGGTTGCCGTGTTAGAAAGCGGGCTGGTTGGCCAGGTTTTCAAAAAACGTCAGGAGTCTGGATACTTATGTGAACTCCCCTGATTTTTAAATGTTAGCAACGAATTACATTTTTTAAAATATTGAGCCAAACTTTAAGCAACTGTGGGCTGGATTCAGCCTGTAGCCTATGTAGGTTTTATTTCTGGCCCAGAAGTGGGAGTAGAGAAGGGACCGAGGAGATGTTCAAGTCATGCTGTTTGAATGAATAAGAGACTGAAAACATCCTAACCATGTTATTTTTCCTTTCGTAGGTATAAAAAGACCCCCAGGCTCAGATACGCCGATGCACTTAGTAACTTCCCCTTGCCGAGTGCCCGATGTAATTCTCCATCAGCATCCATGCCTTGGAAACGTTTCGTCTGCCAAACCAAATATACAAAGAATTAATTAATTTTTAACTGTCTTATCAATCGAAGAAGACAAAAACTGACCACCCACAGCTTCTTATTCTAGCTAAAGTAAAGGGAATGGAATCGATGGCTCCTTCCAGGACTCCCGGGGCTTCCGCGTTCCTAGGTGAGATCTGTCTGGATCCGTCCCTTGTGTAGGACAATGGGAGATTGGTCTGGTCCCCAGTCTTAGGTGGTAGATGGAGGGAGGACTCTCTGTCTTACCCCTCATTGTTGCGCATTGTTAAAATTTAGTTTTGGGGGTTCAGCTCCTACGGAGGGGATTTGACAGCATCTAGCGAATGACACACACGTATGTCCTTTAACTCAACAATTCTTCTAGGAATCTATCCTGAAGATCTACTGGTAGAATTCAAAACCAGGTATGTATAAGCTATGCACTTCAATGTTATTTGCAAAAGCAGAAGATTAGAAACATATCAGAAGTGACCATCGACGGGAGTGTCAGATCAGCTCTAGCGTCCCTGTTTGACTGGGTAGAGTGCAGGTGGAAAGAGGAACGAATGGGAGAGAGCTCTGGGGTACACTGTTTGGTTTTTAAAAAAGAGGGGGCAGAACAGTGTTTGCGATTTGCTGCTTTCACATACACAGCTATGTGTGCATATATATGTACATATTTCAAGAAGAAACTGTGGATGAAGAAACCAAAAACTGATAAAAATTGTAATTTAAAGAGAAGGGCAGAGAAAGAAGTAAGATTTTTCTTTTTTATGTGTGACTTTGCAACCATTTGCAAATGTGCTACAGAATAAAAAAATAAACACCTAAAAATCACATCCTTCAAAATCGAGAACAAACTAAAACGAATGGGCCTACTTGGATCAAGTCGGTGACATGGCCGCACACAGCAAATTACTTCAAGTGGATTTAAAATGCAGAATTTTGACTCTTATGTTCACAGTGGGATATTTTCTAAGGGCGAAAACAAAACAAAACAAAAAACAAAAATGAAACAAATAAAAAAGAAAACACGAAGAAATCTGAAACTGTAGCCAACGACTTTATCATTGGTGATAGTGCTACTGTTGATTTGCAAGGACAATGTGTATGTTCTAGGTTAAAGTAAGTAATCGGGCTAATGTTATGAAACAGACTTTCAGTGGAAAAGAGATGTAAGTATAAAACAAAAAGGTTAAGTGAAACCCAACAATCTTAAAACTTGAATTGGAACTATAAGTTTGTATTAATTATTATTTTTTTTTTCTAAAAATATGTATTTCCTAGCTCTGGACACTGAAAAACATAGAAGCAATGAAAACCTGATAACAGTGAACAGCCTAAGGCGTGGCTCGTGGCCACTAAATGTCATTTCCCACCAGAGGCTCCAGGGATTTTTGATGAGATGACTGATTCCAGGGCTGGGCCAAGAAATGCACAAGATGAGCCTGGGGCATCTTGAATGGCCGGATGGTTGGGGCCTGGGAAAAGATTCAGGAATCAGTATGAAAAAGCTTCCACTGGCCAAAAAATAGGATGATTTGAACATCACATCCAATCAATTGAAGCACATTAAATATATAAAAAGCCATGAGTTTCATAGGATATCACATAACATCGAATATGTCACCATGAAAACTCATTCGGGCACCAATTCGTTATTCCGATTGTTGAGAGAGAAAGGGAAATCATCGTCAAGGTTTATTGCTGTTTTTGTCTGGATGAAGTATATTTCACATAGCTACAATTAGTTGATGAAAGAAAGTTCTTTTTATTGAAGAATTCCAGCAATTAAATTCAGGAAGAATAGTTGAATTAGGAAATCACTGTTCTGTAACTAACTCTTAATGAAACAATGGATGTAGGCAAAGGTCATTGATGAATGTAAAACCGCGGGGAAGTTCATAATAGATGGATGAGGTTGGCAGCATCGGGACCCACGGTTCCTTCTTAGCATCTATAGAAGTGGGGCAACTAGAAGTTACGTGCCTCTTGAAGTGATATAATAAGAAATACGTGGAACTACCTATGAAGTATTTCAATGAAACATTTTAAACTCAAATCTAACTCTAACCCCCAGTTTTCAGTAAATATATACATAAGGAATGAGAAAGCGATCATCCAAACCCAATACTTGAGACATTCTGTAGGATGAGTGACCCTATCTGCTTCCACTTTTGAACAAATAAATAGCATAAAAGGGGAGAGACTGTTATTTATTAAAAGTCTTAAGAAAAAACAACTGAATGTAACTTCCGTGTGCATTCTCTAGATTCTGATTCCTGATTTGAATAAATAAATTGTTAAAAGGCATTTTTTTTTTTTTGAGAATCAGAGAAATTTGAACATGAACTGGATATTAGATGATATTAAAGCTGTTGATTTTTTTTTTGAATAAAATAGCATGGTAGCTATGTATATTTTGTGAAATGGTAATCTCTGCCTTAAAATACTCCAGCAAAAATGAACAAATAATAAAAAGATTCAAAAGGAAGGTCTAGAGAAAACAAAGATTTGTGTAGTTGCTATGGATTGACTTGTGTCTACCCCTAAATTCATATATTGAAGCCCTAACTCTCAATATAATAGTATTTGAAGATCAGACCTTTGGGGGAGGGGGAGTAATTCGGTTTAGATGAGGTCAAGAGGGAGCCTATCTCCCCCACCCCCCATCACCAGTGTGAAGACACTGTGAGAAGACAGCTGTCTGCAAGCCAAGAAGAGGGTCCCCAGGAACCAAATTGGCTGATGCCTTGATCTTGGACCTGTAGCCTCCAGTCTGTGGCAGCCTGGGCGACTGAGACAGTAATGTAATTCATGATGCTGGGTGATGGAATAAAGCGTTCGTGATACTATTCTTTTTTATTCTCGTTATGTTTAAATTATTTCTTTATAATAAGAAGTTTAAACAACTTTCATTTTGAAGTTTCTGTCTGTAGCAACACCCCGAGGGTATCAGACTTGGGCAGGCCCCCAACAGCTGAGTCATGGGAGCCTGACCTGGGAACTGCCCCGCTCCCGACCTCCCAGGGCTGCTTGACTGTCCATCTTGAGACTTGGAGAAGCCACCTCAGGGGCTGGAGGTGGCAGGAATGAGGAAAATTTTTAGGAAAAACAAACCAGGAATCTCCCTTTCTGACTTTCTCTTCTTGAGTGCCATCTGCAGGTTAAGAGATAGGGCCTGGGTTGGGAGCAAGCTAAGAAGTGAGGCCATGGGGTATATATATTTTTTTCTTTCTGTTACTACATATTTGACCTCCTTTACTCCGTCTACCTCCACCCTCCCCCGCCCCTCTGGTAACCACTAGTCTATAGTCCATGTCCATGAGTCTCTGTTTGTTCTGTTCATTTGTTGCTTTCAGGTTTACATCCCACATATAAGTGACGGCATGTGATTTTCAACTTTTTCTGTCTGGCTTATTTCACTTAGCATGATTATCTCGAGGTCCACCCACGTCGTTGCAAATGGCAGTATTTCGTCTCTTCTTATGGCTGAGTAATATTCCATTGCATATATGTACCACAACTTCTGTAGCCAATCATCTATCGTAAGACACTTCGGTTGCTTCCATGTCCTGGCCACTGTGAATAATGCTGCGCCATGGGATATTTCGAAGAGAAGAGAAGATGAATTTACAACTGAGTGACAGAGAAGGGCAGCTCGTGCAGGACCCAGGAGGGGGTGGGATGGGGAAGAAGGCCTGAGGAGCCAGGGCACCTGCCAGCACTCCGGTCTCATTTACACACTGTGCTGGGTGCCACATCCTTCCTGCTGGAATTCCTGCTCCGGACACAGAGGCGATAGAGTGATATTTGCTGCTAGCGAGCCACGGCAAAGAGGGACAGCCACATCCAGTGGCCTTTTGATGACTCTTAGCTGTTGGCATCATTTCAAGCTGGACAACAAAAGGACAGATAGGTCATTCAAAGCATTTAAAATATTGTCTAATTCATCTAACCTTCCTGGCATGTCTCGTACCCAGAGTCTTTTGATTGGTTTCCATTCCTTCAGGAGAAGTGATCCCTCAGCCTAGCTCGGGTTTCTGTTGAAGAATCCAAGCTCAACCTGTCTGTCGGTGACTTCTGCTTTATAACTACCTAATCTCAGCCCTTTGAATCCACTTGGCAGAATGTACCACTGGGCAGGGTCCTAAGGTCCTCTAGCTCATGGATGGCAGTTACGTGGACCTGGTCTGCTGCTCCCCATTCCAAGTCCAGGGCAGACATCGCCAGGCAATCGGAGCGCCCTTGACTACTGGTTGTGGCCTCAGCCTTCTTGTTCCGCTGGCCATCATTGGTGCTCAGTCTGGAACGAATAGTATTCTTGAACAAGTCCAATCTCCTCATCCTAGAGGTGAGGAAACCGATGGCTGGGGTGTGTGACGAGCCCAAACGTTGCATGGTGAGTTAGTGAAGCTTTGGGACCAGCCTCCGGTTCTCAGACCGGGACAGCTCTGAGAAGAGGAAGGTCGGAGAATCGAACCTCCACAGAATCTTTTGCTGCTCAGCTTCTGTGGGCAACTCTCAGAGGTCCGCAGGAGCCAGAGCTGAAGCCCGGCTCGGCAGCCTGGCTCCTCTTCCTCGTTCACACAAGACCGACCCTCACGGAATCGTGTGGTGCCGGCCGGCCGTGAGGGCAATGAGCATTTTCTGCTCAGCCTTTGGCAACTGAGATTCAGTGTCTTACTCATTCTTCAGGCAATACTGGGCTGAGTCAGGAGGCCCAGACAGGCCTGGATTCAAGGAACTTGTTGCTTCTTTGATGCTCAAGAAAGACCTTGAGCTTCAGAGTTCCTGGCCTGGGATGAAGCCACTCATGTTCTATGGGGACTTTGCCTTGTAGTCTGATGTAGAAAAAGGGCAGG
>NW_011888925.1:154960-157057 GCF_000151845.1 Pteropus vampyrus | reverse complement strand
ACCTAATCTCAGCCCTTTGAATCCACTTGGCAGAATGTACCACTGGGCAGGGTCCTAAGGTCCTCTAGCTCATGGATGGCAGTTACGTGGACCTGGTCTGCTGCTCCCCATTCCAAGTCCAGGGCAGACATCGCCAGGCAATCGGAGCGCCCTTGACTACTGGTTGTGGCCTCAGCCTTCTTGTTCCGCTGGCCATCATTGGTGCTCAGTCTGGAACGAATAGTATTCTTGAACAAGTCCAATCTCCTCATCCTAGAGGTGAGGAAACCGATGGCTGGGGTGTGTGACGAGCCCAAACGTTGCATGGTGAGTTAGTGAAGCTTTGGGACCAGCCTCCGGTTCTCAGACCGGGACAGCTCTGAGAAGAGGAAGGTCGGAGAATCGAACCTCCACAGAATCTTTTGCTGCTCAGCTTCTGTGGGCAACTCTCAGAGGTCCGCAGGAGCCAGAGCTGAAGCCCGGCTCGGCAGCCTGGCTCCTCTTCCTCGTTCACACAAGACCGACCCTCACGGAATCGTGTGGTGCCGGCCGGCCGTGAGGGCAATGAGCATTTTCTGCTCAGCCTTTGGCAACTGAGATTCAGTGTCTTACTCATTCTTCAGGCAATACTGGGCTGAGTCAGGAGGCCCAGACAGGCCTGGATTCAAGGAACTTGTTGCTTCTTTGATGCTCAAGAAAGACCTTGAGCTTCAGAGTTCCTGGCCTGGGATGAAGCCACTCATGTTCTATGGGGACTTTGCCTTGTAGTCTGATGTAGAAAAAGGGCAGGCCAGGGAAGACCCATGGGGAAAGGCTGCGCATTACCTGGGTCCCAAGTGATGACAAGTTGAGTTCCAGCCACCAGGTCTCAGGCTCAGGTGCTGGTGCTGATGCCCCATGGCTCCTGCAGAGAAGAAATGGAGGAATCGGGTTCTACCGAGAAAGTGGCCACCTCTGGGGGCCCCACGATCGCACAGGGAAAATTCGGCAAGAGCGTTTACTTTCCTCTTGGCTCTCTATCTATGTGTTGGAGGTTTCAGCCGGGAAGACAAGCACACCGAGAGGGTCAGTCATTAGTGGGGATTAGTGGCAAGCTTGGATTTTGGTGTCATAGGCCTCATTGTCCACTGTGCCTCTGGAGACTCAGTGCAGCTGGTGATAACCAGCTTATCCACACAGTCCTGGGCCCAGAGCAAACTCAGTTCTATTCATAGCACTGATCCTTATGACTCGGGCTGCATGTAGCTCCAAAGGTTGCTATTCTGGGGAGGGAGATGAGGACCTCTTTGCTGGTAACTAGTCGCTAGTCAAGTGTGTGCTGAAGTCATGGCGGGTGATTCGTGGCCTAGATGTCCCCTGGTGAACAGTGGTGTGTGTGTCCAAGTATGGAAATGGAGAAGCAGCAATTTACTAAACTTGGTAACCTTGGGCCTTTGCGATTGCTATTCCCCATCTGGAATGTTCTCCCAACTCTGCATGGTTGGCTCCTTCTCCACTTTCAACTGTCATTTCCACTGTCCCCTCTTCAGTGAGATCTTCCTTGGACACTCCGGTCTCCCAGGCACAGAGCCTGACTCATTCGAGGAGTCCCACAGACACTGAATGCATTTTTCCATGTGCTTTTCCATGTGCTTTTTGGAGTTGAGAATGCCCCCAATTTACAGATGAGGAAACTGAGGCTGGGGGGAGTTAAGAAACAACCTTGAGGACATATGGCTAGTGAGGGGTAGAGCCAAGATTTGAACCCACGTCTGTCTCACTGTAACTTTCAAGATCTTGACCATTCCGTTGCTCACTAGCTGGGTTTGGGGGACCAGGAAACGATGTGGAGGACAGAGAGGAGAGGAGGGGGTAACCGAGGGGAGTCTCATCTGTCAAAAATATTTGTTCTTTCAGTGAACACGTCTTGAAGGTGCTCTAAGTCGAGTCCCCAAAATGCTCGCCGTATGGAGGGGAGGCTGGCAGCTGGGGACAGCACTGTACCTAGAACACAGGTGCCAGGTCAAGGGGGAAAGTGGCCTGAAGTCTAGTCCATGTTCATTGCTGAGCTATGCCCTAGAGACCTGCAACCACCTGGAGGAGTTGGATTTTCTGAATGGGCTAGCAGTGGCCCTATAG
>NW_011888925.1:148489-153995 GCF_000151845.1 Pteropus vampyrus | reverse complement strand
GTGCTGGGGCCTGACCGCTGAGCATGTGGCCTTGAGAGGAGCTGGTGGGATCCCCCATGACCAGCCCTTGCCCTGTCCTGTGCCGTGGGAGGGACACCTCTGTCACCGGCCCAGAGATAGAGGGCAGGTGACAGAGGTGACACTGGCATGTCACCCTGTGGCTGGGTGCGCTGTAGCTACAAGAGTAGCCACCGTGGTGTCTGTGTGCCCTCCTAACCCTGAGTTTTTCTCCCCCTGAAACCATAGTAGTCTGGAAATCTCACAGGATTCTATGAAAGGGGAATCTCCGAGTGGAATATAAATTCTCTCTGCCTGGCGGTGGGGTGGTTCAGTGAAGATTAAACTTGAGTTAAACCAATGAAGAGATGTGATATTGCCTACAGAGTGAGAGGGAGCATTGCATAACACTTAAGATCCCAGGGCTGGGTTCAAATCCTAGCTTGGCCATTTACTAGCTGTGTGACCTTGACCAAATTACCTAATCTCTCTGTGCCTCACATCTCCATCTTCAGATGGAGACTAATAGAACCTAATGAGTTAATATGTGTAGGGTGCTTAGACTCTTAATAAGTGCTATATGAGAATTGTTTAAAATCAAGCCTGTGTTTTTGACTCAAATTCATACCTGTGTTACTTGCCAGATGTGGGGAGCTTAGCTAGGATTTAGGGGTTAAAAGGGAGCTGCCTCTCAGTGTAAGGTGATGTCTTGAGGGAGCAACTGATTCAGTCTCTGGCCTTACAGATGGGGAATCGAAGTCAGCGAGCGGATGGGACTTGGTCAAGGTCATCCCTTCAGACCGAGATCACTTAGTGACAAAACAGGGCCTTGAGCTCAGGAGTCTGAGTCCCGTGTCAATCTCCCACTAGCTGTGTGACCTTTGTGGTGTGGGGCTGTCCAGCTGTGGGATGAACAGGCTGCTCTGTGGGCCTCCAGGCCTGAGCAGGAGCAAGCAGAGGCTGGATGACCTCCAGCTGGTCCAAGGGCTGCTTTGTGGAGAGTGGCTGTCTTTTCACTCTGACACCCAGCTGGCCCTAGGGGTTGAGGAGATGTGTTTGACCCGTGGGGCCTCATCATAGTCAATGAGGATGAGAGAGTGAGGAGCTACAGTGAGACACCGAAGGCCCACATCAGAGACCGATCCTGGCTTCCCTGGACTGAGCCCTTTATCGATAGTCACACTACTTCCTGCATCTTGCTCTTAAAAGACTTTCAGGTGCGGGCATGGAGATGTAAATGCTGTGGGTAGCGCTGGAGTGAAACGCACTCCTGCTCCAGCTGGTGGCTCCTCCCCGGTTCATTAGAAATGGGTTTCCCCCTACATTTAGGGTGTCTTTGCCTCTAGAGGCGACAACGGGCTCCTCTCAGAGCCGTGGCACAATTTCTGATGTGATGTTGGAAAGAGCAGAGGGGTGTGGACTACCTCCGAGTTATCCGAGGTCGCACTTCCCGGCTTTGGTGTGTTTTTGCGTCTTGTGGCACCTGTGACTTTGGCAGATCTAATACAATAGCTCATAGGCACCTGGGTGGCCTCTAGCCAGTGGCTGAGAGGTGCCGTGGGAGTGCGAGAGCCCAGCTCCCTTGCTTGGGGTTTGGCACTTTTAAGGTTCGATTTATGTTCTAGAGTTCTCTGTGGGAGCAGGCAGGAGCTTCCCTCCACAGGACTTGAGTGAAATCACAGCCATGCTGGACCCCATCCCTTCCCTGTCTTGCTTCTCCTGTTCCCTCATTTCCTCCAAGAGCAACTTTGAAATAGATCACTTGTGTATGAAACCTCCTCTCATGGCTCCTTCTGGGAAACCTGAGCTAAGATCATTCCCTTCTTTAGCATCCGACTTGTTTAGGGTCCCCTCTCATGTGTTCCTAGAGCACCTTGACGTTTCCTTGTCATGTGGCTATGCCCTGGCTTGCTTTGCTGAAGCCCCTGCTAGACCACATGTCCCAAAGGGCAGGGATCTCACCTGACTCATTCATAAGCCCATGGAAGTGGATATGGTCTCCATCTACAACTCTCTAATTGTCGATACAAGGCTAACACACAGATTCCAGGTAGGTATTAGGTTCCAGGCCCAACTGCTGTAACCAAAGCCTAAGTAACAGAGGTTTAAATAGAATACAGTTTCATTTCTCTCTCATGTAATAGTCCAGGTGGCCCCACAGTGATGGGGACCCAAAATCTTCACTGTTGCTTTGCCATCTTCAACATGGGGTATTCATCTCTTGGTCTTATGTGGCTGCTCCAGCAGCTGCCATTACATCTGCATCCCAGCTAGCAGGAAATAGAGAAAGGGAAGCAGCCCTTTCCTTAAAGGGCATAACCAGAAGTTGTAAATAATCCTTCCATTCATATCTCATTGGCTATAAGGAAACCATAAGAACACTTTTAGGTGAAAGAGAGGCTAGGAAATAGATTCTTTAGCTGGATGGTCCTGGATGTAGGGGCTTGACTACTAAAGGAAGGAGACAATTAGCAGTCCCTGTTATACCCTCCTGTTTCAGCGAAGAAATGCTGAGTCACACTATGAGGTCACACAACCCCCGAATCTCAGTAGTTCAACACAACTAAGGTTTATTTCTCACTCCCTTCTAACAGAGGTTGGCAGGGAGCCCTGCTCATCACAGTCACTGCGGGAGAAAAGCTGACGGATGCTCCCTCTTGATGCAGGGGAAAGGAAAGGGTGGCAAGTTGGACTCTGGTTCTTAAAGACGTCTACCCGTAAGTGACACACATCGCCTCTGCTCACATGCTGAGTGCCAGAGGAGATTTCACGGTCATGGCAAACCGGACGAGAGAAGACAAGGGAGGAGGAGAACTGTGATCCTGCTATAGAATATTTCCGACCAGCAGCAACCACCACCACCCTTTGTTCAGATACCTACACTTTATTCTTCTTTAATCCTTTCCACATTGTGGTAGATACAAATTTGGGTGAGATTATATGAGAAGACATACGGTAATCTGTTAATAAGTGGGGAAACCAAGCAAAAAATAAAAAATAAAAAAACTATAAGAAAGCATGTTTACTATCACAATTTTGCATTTATACCAGAATATGTATATGTGTGGGTGATGCATAAATTTAAAGAAATAATAAAAGCGAGAAATTCATAAAATATAAATTTACTTACCAAATCCAACAAAATAATAATAATAAACCTATATTATATTAACCACATAGTAGTATCAGGTTTAAGTTTGGGTGCACATTACAAGAAGCTTAAAAGTAACATAACTTAAACAAGATAAAACTTGATTTTTTTTTTTTTTGGTCTCTCTTAAAACAAATCTGGAGGTAGGCCATCCAGAGCTTGAATGGTTCCCATTTGTAAGATCGCCTTATGGTCTAATACAACTGCAGGAGTTACAGCCATCACATTTGAAATCTAGACAGCAGTTAAAGTGGGTTAGAACTTCTTTAAAGCAGCTTTCCAAGAAATCCCTCTCCATACTTCTATTTATATCACAGAGTTGCCCTGTCATAAGTAGCAGCAAAGGAGGTTGGGAAATGCAGTCTTTTAGCTACCGGACACATTGCTATATAATAAAATATACTCTGTTTTTAAGAAAAACCAGAGAATGGATAATTTTGTAGGTAGCTTCTAGCCCCTGCCTCAGAAGCATAATATCCTCTGGCTGAACTGCTGCACACAGTGTGGGAGCCAGAAGCAGCAGTGAGAGTGAGAAATCGGCCAGAGGGATCTGACTTTCAACTCTGGGGGGGATGGGGGGGCGGAGAAGCAAAAATACAAAACACAAAGTCTCCACTGAAGATCTCCTGAAGAGCAAACGGAGGATTATACACACCTGATGGCTAAACTTCCTTTACAACCTGCTTTTCCAACCCAGTTCCCAAATCTTTCTCACTATCTCAGCTTCTCACATATCTTGTCTTTGTTACCTCAAACTCTGTCTAATCTTCCTTTGTTTACATCACTTCTCCATCTAGTGAAGCGGAATCACAAGATCCAGTACTGAGGAGCTAAACAGACAAATATTTGTGTAAAGGGATAGAAAGGAAGCACAATGAATGTTTCTACTTTAGTAGATTTTGTTTCTGATCAAGTTTATCTGAAAGACAGATATCTTGGGATATCTTGGAATAGGAAGATCTCCTGTTTTCTCTCAAATCCCAACCAAGAATGTGACTTTCCTGAGATTGGCGATGGTATCTGATCATTTTTTACCCACAGGTCTTAGCAGCACAGGTAGTCAGTGAACATATGGAATGAATGAATGTCTCTCTGGCTGTCTGTCTGTCTCTTTAAGTATCGGAGCCACTCGGAATATGAATAAAATTGGGTATAATAGAGGCCTGGTATATGGCAACCTCGATGCAAGGAATAGGAGAGAGGATAAAGGCGGATGGGGCTAGAGCCTGGGGGAAGTTGAAAAAAGCCGGAAGTAGAAAACAGAAGGAAACAAGGCTGAAAGAGCACACTTTTCCAATGCCACCTGCCTCAGGGGACTCGAATTTCCTGCCGCTTTCTCGTCCTCCCTCCTTTGCCCTAAATTCTCTATGGTTATTCAGAAGGACCAGCTGCTCCCCTCCCCGAGTCAAGGTGATCTTGGCAATGGCCCATTTGATGCAGAGAGTGCATAGCGGTTTGTCATTTCCCCTCAACACCCTCGGTGGAATCATTGTGTCTGTCACGTTTACAAGTTACTATTGTCATTGTTTTAGAAGTTTTTGTGTGAAATGGTATATAAAACGGTCTCTATTCTTACAGAAGTTACTATGCAGGGAATAGTGAATGGTTGTAGCAAATGCTAAGAAAATATATGGGGTGTTTGAGGAATATACAGGGGGTGGACACTTAGTCTTGGAGATACAAGAAGGGCATTCCAGAATGGAGTTTGAGACCTAAAGGGTATGAGTGACGGAAAACACAAAACAACAGTGGTGAACCAAGTAGTTATTTCCTCCTCCTGTCAAAGTCCAGAGGTGGGCAGCCAGAGGTGTCATAGCGCTTCATAATAACAGGACTCAGGCTCCTTCTATTTTGCTGTGCTGCCAGGTATGGCCTCCATTCCCATGGTCACTTCACAGTCCAAGAAGACTACTCTTGCTCCAGCTATCACATCCCCAGTCCACATTCCAACACAGTACCAGTGAGTGAAAGGATTGCTGAATATAAACTCAAGCTAATCTATCAGGAATGTTTTCTACCCCCCCCCCCAAATACTACACGCACAGGATTAAAAATTACATAGCACAAAAAGGCTTAGAACAAAAAGTTAAGGTCATCGCCTTAGTCCTCCCCACCCCACAGAAACAGTTTCAACCCAGCTTTCTGGCAGCTGCTGTCAATGGGAGACACTGTGACATTATGCTCAAAGTAGAATATTTGCAAAATCAATGGCATCTCTCGAACAAGTCACTGGTGCCTCAGAAGGACCAGTAGCTGGGATTGCCTTCCTCACTGGTCCCTTTGGTGCTCTAAGTGGTGATCACTGATTGGAGAAGGATGATCACCTGACCCAATGGCTGTTAATCCATAGGCTACCTG
>NW_011888925.1:129844-147314 GCF_000151845.1 Pteropus vampyrus | reverse complement strand
CGCGGGGCGCCCAGCGTGGTAGCGGGACGAGCGGCGTGGGCGCCGTGCCGAGACCCGGACGTTGGAGGGGTGTCACATCCGGCAAGAGGGGGCGGGCCTCGCGGACCCCGGAAGTGTGGGCGTGGGCTGTGGTTTAACCCGCGGCGGCTGTGGCGGCGGCGGCAGCCCCAGCAGGTGAGCCGGGCCTGGGGAGGGGCGAGGACGGGGACGGGGCTGGCGCTACAATGGCCTCCGGCGCGCCCCCTCCTGCCCGCCTCGCTCTGGTAGAGGCCGGTGATTGGGCGCGAGGGGCGCGTGACTGCAGCTGCCGGCCGGCGCCCCTGCCCCTCGCAGTAGGAGGGAGGGAGTGAGGGGACCGCGGCAGGCTCTCCCTCGGCTACCCCCTCCCCACTCCTCAGCGCCACCCTTCTTCCACCGTCCCGTATTTGAGCATTTTGCTGGTTGCAGTTCTAGTGACGTTAGAGCCAGTTAGCCCATTGTACAGATGGGGAAACAGGCCTGAGAGTGGAGACTCACTTGCCAAAGGACATATGGGAGGCTGGTGGCAGAGTGGGATTAGAGGGACACTCTGGTCTCCGAGTCCCAGTCCTTTGCCCGTTCCGCAGGCTTTCAGCCTTGGCTCCGTTCTTAGCCTTTTTTCCGGACCGAGACTTGGACCGCCGGCATCACTGACCAGTTCCTCCCCCTGGACCTGCTGTGTTTGTGTCTTGTGGGAACTGAGGAAATAACATTTTCCCTCTCACCTTATGAGTTCTAGCTGGGTTAATAATCAAATTAACAGACATATTAAGAAGAGAAAATCAAATTTTAATATGTTTACACGGGGGGATTCACATAAGCACCGAAAATTTCTGAAACAGGTAAAATTAGGCATCTATGTTATTTTGGACAGAGGAGAAGGGGGGATGGGATCTTAGAATTCAAAAGTGAGAATGGGTGATTTGCAAGTATGTGAGGAAGAGTGGAACACACGTGTCCGGTAAAATTTTGCTAGGCAACCCAGAAAACAGTGGGGTGTGGGATTTAGTCAACAAGCTCCTGCTTGGAGCCTTCTGTCTAATGCTAAGGTGATTATGCTAAGGTTCCCTCTCTGAAGCAGGTTTTCCCATCTGAATCTCTCCGGCTTGGAAGGCGGGGAGGGTCAAAGGTTTTTCCTGAGTCTTGTTTCTTAATAACTCTCTTAAAATTAATATCCCAAAAGGCAAAACTTTTGGTCCCCTTCAGTGTATATCTACAGTACGCACCTGGTTCCACTTGGGTACAAAGGGCAGTGGTGTGTGTGTGTGTGTATATACAGTGTATACACACACACACACACGCTCCTCAACTTATAATCAGGTTATGTCCAGATAAACCCATTGTAAATTGAAAATATTGTAAATTGAAAATGCATTTAATACACCTAACCTACAGAACATCATAGTATAGCCTAGCCCACCTTAAATGTGCTCAGAACACTTATATTACCTACGGTTGGGCAAATCATCTAATATAAAGCCTGTTTTATAAAGTGTTGACTATCCCATGTAATTTATTATGCATTTCACTTTCGCACCATCATAAAGTCAGAAAATCATTCGTACATTGACCCATCAGAAGTCAGGACGGTCTGTATATCTCCAGTAGGTGCCTGTGAGGTGCTTATGTCCCACTTTCTGGGTGAGGGAAGGAGTTCCCTGGGCTGTGTTGGGAGTTACTGGCAGAGTTGACTCTACACTTCAGGGTCTTTCCTTGAAGATGAGTCTGCTTTTCTCAGCTACGCAGTATCTGAGCTCACTCACCTGAGTAGTGCCCACCTGTAGCTCTGGAAACTTCGGTCACTGCCCTTTGCTTCAGCAGTAATCCTGTTGCTGACTCAGGCCTATTCCACCCCCTTCTCTGGCTCCCTGCCTCTTCTCCAGGAGCCCTGAGAAGCTACCACTTGACTCAGCATTGGAGCTAGAGGAGATGGTGGCAGAGGGATTTGGGATGGAAAGACTTTCTTTGGCTGTCGTCCAAAGCTGAATCCTTGAACTCTGGTTCTGGATGGGAGCAAGGACTTGGGGCAAAATACTGGACACTGAAATGCGAGTCCTTGTTCTTGGCGGTCTTAGTACCCAAAAAAGTTTTTCTTTGCTGTATTATCTCTGAAATCTGGTTTGGTGCCTTTGTAATTTCCATTAGGTAGAAAATTTTTATTGTATACTTCATCTGGGCAGATTCTGGTGGCTATATTTTAGGTAGCGATAGCTCTGAGTTCTTGCTTGGATGCTGTGTACTCTTGGCACAGTTTGAGGGGCCTTTGTGAACATACTGAACTCTTGAGAACACTTCAAGGTAGGTGGTGATCCTGTTTTACAGATGAAAGGTGAGTCGTGGAGATGATAGATAATTTAGCTAGGGTCACACAGTGAGTGCCCAAATTGGGGTTTTTAACCTGTTAGCCTCATTTCAAAGCGAATGTGTACTTTCTAGACCTTCAGAATCATCTGTGGTGCTTGTTAAGCATTCAGAACCACACCTCTGCAGATTTTTACTTAGATTGTCTGGCGGGGTTCCATGTGTTTTTGACACGTGTAGCACTGGGTGATTCTTACTGTAAGGCAAGTTTGGGAAGCAGTGCCTATAGAAGTTTGTAGATTTACTGGGTTTGGAAGTGAAGTTATTTCAAGGAATCTTGTTTTATTTTTGCTTATTGCTGTGAAATTGGCTAATCTGAGCTAAATCTGCCATTATAAGGGCATTGGGATAAGTAGATATATGAATCATCTCCGGACACTGTTGGCCAGCACTAGCAGGGTTTTTCCAGACTGAACTAATCAGTCTATTTTAATCTGATTGGATCTCTGTTTAGAAATTGTTAGTTTCTGCTCAGGGTCTGGAGTTTTCATATTTCCAGATAGTTGTCCCATATTAGCGAGATCTCTGTCATGGCAGTGGTCTCAGGTTTGGGGTGCTGTAAGGGCATGTTTGCTTCCAGGTGCTTCCTCCATTGCATTTCTCTCCCCTCTCACCGCTCCCAAGTTCTCTCCTTTCCTGAATTTACATGAAAGACTTGTGCAAATACCAAACAGGTTTGTCTGTGATTGGGCTGGGGCGATGGAGTGGGGCCCCTGGGGCTTAGGATGGGCTGGAGTGTGGTGAACAGATAACCCAGGACAGGTGTGCAGAGCACTGAAGTCATATAAGTAATTTTAGTCCCACTGCTAATTTATCTGCTCCCTTCTTAGCAGGATTACAAGTAGCAAGAGTCAAACTCAACATTATAGTATGAATTTGTTCTCTTTCTGTCCAGTAAACATTGATTTCTAACTTAATTCTTTTGTAAACAGAGGACGTACTTTGTATGATTTGAATTGTTTTGATTTATCGAGACTTGTTTAGGATGTGGTCTACTTCGGTAAAATGTCCTGAGAACACTTGCAAAGAATGTGTTTTCTGCTGTTATTGAGTGGAGTGTGTTCTATAAATGTTGGGTCATGTTGGTTGGTAGTGCTTTTCTGCCTACTTGTACTATCAGTGATTGAAAGAGGGACATTGTGGATTTTTCCATTTCTCCTTGTAGTTTTATCAATTTTTGCTTCATGTGAATCTTTGAATGTCTATTACCAAGTATGTAAACATTTTGGAGTGTTATGTTTCTTTGACAAATCGACTTTTATTATGGCACTATTCTTTGCACTAAAGTCTATTTGTCTCATATTCATATAGCTAATCCAGCTTTTGAAAAAATTTGTGTCAGCGGATTGATATCCAGAATATATAAAGAATTCCTACAACTCAACGTAAAAAACAAAACAAAACAAAACAACAACCTGATTAAAATGAACAAAAGGCTTAAATAGACATTTCTTCGGGAAGGTAAACAAATGACCAAGAAGCACATGAAAATATGCAACATCGCTAGTCATTAGGGAAATGCTAATCAAAATGACACTGAGATGCCACTTTACACCATTTAGGATGGCCGTTATAAAAACAATCAGAAGTGTTGGCGAGGATGTGGGATATTGGGACACTTATTTATTGCTGGTAGGAATGTAAGATATGCAGCTACTGTATGGCAGTTCCTCAAAAAATTAGACATAGAATTGCCATATGATCCAGCAATTCCGTTTCTAAGTATAAGCAGAGACTCAGACATCTTTGTACACCACTGTCTATGGGTGCATCGTTCATAATAGGCAAAAGGTGGAAGCAACCCAAGTGTCTATTGACAGATGAGTGGAAAAACAGAAAGCGGTAATACCTGCGATGGAATGTTATTCAGCTTTAAAAAGGAAGGAAATTTTGACACATGCTACAACGTGGATGAAACTTGAAGAAATAATGCTAAGTGAACAAGCCAGTCACAAAAGGAGAAATATTGCATGGTTCCTCTTATATAAACTCCCTAGAATACTTAAGTTCATAAAGACGGAAAGAAGAATTGTAGTTTCCAGGGACTCGGGGGAAGCAGGAATGGGAGTTAACGTTTAATGGGGACAGAGTTTTAGTTTGGGATGATGCAGAGTTCTGGAGGTGGATGGTGGTGATGGTTATATAACAGCGTGATGTACTTAATGTCACAAAACTACACTTAAAAATGGTCAAAACAGTGGATAGAGATTCTAAAACTTAGTGTTAGCATGATGTATCTCTTTACATCCTTTTACTTTTGAATTGTGTCTTCGTATTTAAAGTGGATTTCTTGTAGGCAGCACATAGATGGGTTTTGCATTTTGTAAAATCCCATTTTACAATCTCTGCCTTTTCATTGGGATGTTTAGACCATTTACATTTAATATGATTATTGATATAATTGGGTTTAACTATCATCCTGCCATTTTTTTTTTTCAATCTGTTCCATGTTCTTCTCATTTCCCTTTTTCCCTGATGTCTTTGGGAGTGAGTAATTTTTATGATTCCATTTTGTTTCCTTCGTTATTTTATTAGCTGTAACTTTTTTTGGTGGTTGCTTTGAGATTCATGTGCATCTTTAACTCGTCATAGGCTATCATAAGTGATACCCTACCACTTCTCCTATGTAGTACGAGAACTTTACGATAGGATACTCCATTTCCTCTTGGCCTTATACTGTTGTTGTCACGCATTTCACTTCTCCATTTGTTATGAATCCCACAATACGTCATTATTTTTGCTCTAAACAGTCAATTATTTTGTGAAGAGAGAAAAAAGAAAAGGTTTTTTATATTTCCATATATGTTTATCATTCTGGTGCGCTTCATTTCTCCCATGTTGACCCAGACTTCCATTGTGTTTAAAAGCCCTTCTGACCTGAGAATTTTCTTTAATATTTATTTTAGTGCTGGTCTGTCAGTGATGCATTCTTTCACGTTTTGGGTGCCTTTGTTTTGGAAGGATATTTTCCCTGGGTAGAGAATTCTAGGTTATCTTTCTTTCAGCATTTTAAGATGTGGTCACTGTCTTCCGGCTTACACCGTTTCATATGCATAATCCATCGCCATCCTTACTTTTGTTCTGCTGTTCCTAACGTGTCTCTTTTCCTTCTGGCTGCTTTTCTTTTATCATTGGTTGTAAAAAATTCGATTACGTGCTTTGATGTAGTTTTTTTTCATGTTTCTTGTCCTTGGATTAATTGGGGTTTTTGGATCTGTGGGTTTCTAGCTTTTATGAAATTTGGAAAATTTTCAGCCAGTGATTCTTCAGATGTTTTCTTTATTCTCCTTCCTCTCTCTTTCCTTGAGACGCCCGTTACAGGGATGTTAGGGTGCTCAAAGCCGTCCCACAGCCCTCTGATGCTCTCTACTCATGTTTTCCCCCCGTCTTTTTTTCTCTTTGTGGTTTGTTTTGGATAGTTTCTATTGTTTCTTCAAGTTCACTGATCTCTACATCTGCAGTGTCTAATCTTCTGTTATTTCCATTCGGTATACTTTTTATCTGGGACATTGTAGTTTCCACATTTAGAAGTTTGATGTGGGTTTTTAAAATATTTTTTTATGTCTCTACTTAACATGCTTAGTCTTCCCTTTAGCTTCTCGAATACGTGGAGTATGGTCGTAGTAAACGTGGTACATCCTTGCCTGCTAATTTTGTTACCACGTTTCTGAGTCTGTTTCTATTGATTGATTTTTTTCTTCATTATGGATCATTTTTCGTCTTTGTCTGATAATTTCGATTGGATGTTAAGTGTTGCAAATTTTACCCTGTTGGTATCAGAGCTCCCCAGATATTTACAGAGCTCCGTGGGAAGGCCGGACGGGTGCTGGATATTTTTCTATTTCTGTGACTCTTCTCATTGTTTTGGGACACTGAAGTTATGTGGAAAGAGTTTGATCTATTGAAGGCTTGCCCTTAAGCTTTGTTGGCCGGATCGAACAGTCTTTAGACCAGAATTAATTTTTCGCACTACCCTCTTCAGTGCCTTACTGATATCCTGTGAATTATGAGGTTTTCCTATGCTGGCTGGTGGGGATGCAAATTATTTTTGGCTCATTAGAGGATTGTTACCTCTAATCCTGATGAGTGCTGTCTATACTCGGCTGAAAACTTGAGGGGGACCCTCTGCAAATTTCTGGAGTTCTCTCTTTGTGTAGCTCTCTCCTTTCTGGTATTTGGCTCTGTGAACTCTGGCTCTGCAGGGTTCCCTGGACTCCCAGCTTCTTCTCCCCAAGTTGGGGAGACTGTCAGGCTCCGCCTGGGTGCCTCTTCCCTGTCCCAAGGCTTGGAAACTTTCTCTAGGTAGTAAGTTGGGGGCAATCGTAGGGCTCATCTTGCAATTGCACGGCTTGATGTCCATTGTCTGAAAACTGTTGTTTTATTTGTATATCTGGTTTTTAGTTGTTTGAGGCAGAAGAGTAAATCTGGTCCCTGTTCCCCTTTGTTTGCTGAAAGTGAAAGTCCCTGTCTAGTTAGCAGTCACTGAGCTAGGCATCCATCTAGGCTCTGGAATGCAGATGCGATTGAGACATGGGCTGTGCCCTTGGGGAGCCCCGACATAATACATACCACGTGGTACTTACAGAGCACCAGGGGAGGGCCAGATGCATTCTTTGGGTGAAGGAGCAAGGAGCCCTCCCCAGAGTAGCTGACATTTGAAGGAAGGATGGGCAGGCATTTTTAAGCTGGAGAAGGTATAGGAAAGAAATTACAGGAGGGAGGCAGAGTTGGGGACTCCTTGAGGGCAAGGCCCCTATTGTGTTGATCTTTATGTAGATGTGGACGATTTGTCAAGTGATCAGAAGCCTGTTGTTTACTCTGGGAATAGTAGGTAGAACAGAAAGAGCTAGGGTAGGGTGAGCAGCCCAAGGGGGAGTGGAGGGAGACCTAGCTGGAAAGAGAGGCTTGGAGTCAGCTGATACCGGGCCTCGTATGACAAGCCAAGGAGCATAAGATTTTGAACGCAACACCAAAGCACTAGGGACATATGGACCGTTTTAAGCAGGGACGTGAGAGCTCTGATGGACTCTTCTCCAGCCATTCCTGGGGTATGTGGGTTGGAGAGGGCTGAGACTGTTAGAACCAGGCAGGCGACTGCAGAGAGCTGGGCTCCGAGCAGACATTCTGCATGAGCATGAAGACAAGTCCAGACCTCAGTGCGGCCCCTGGTGTTGCCACCTTTCGCCTCTTAGTGGCCTTCCTGGATTCCTGCCTGAGTCAAGAGCAGATAGGAGGAGCCTCTGACCTGGTTTCTGGTTTTCTGTGGCTACTCTGTTGCCCTCAACACGCTTGCCTGCCTCTGCTGGACGGGGTAGTTCGGAGGGTCATGCATCACTGGCTGGGGGTGGGGTAACAGCTGTTCCACCTCATACCGGCCTAGGCTGGCCCAACCTTGGCAAGATCAGTGAGTCTCACCAGATTAGACTTTGAACATACGCCTTGATTGACCCCATACAGACTCCTAGATGTTTGTATTGAGTGTGCCCTGACCTTAATCCTGATCCTTTCTGAAGGGATGGTTGAACCTGCTAGCTCAGCTTGCTCTGTGCAGATTAGAAAGTGCGGGGCAGGGCTGGAGGACTTGACAACCCCAGGCTGAGATCCTTTCCCTGTCATCCGGACAGAGGAGAACCAAAAGGAAGTTTGGCATGAAGTAGTTTAGGATGGTTTTCTTTTTAAGTCAGAGCCATGGGCCAGAGAAGGAAGAGGCTTTGTCAAGTAGCTGGGTTTTATTTTGCTGTCAGGAGGTTTCAGGAACAGGCTGCTTATTAAATAACCCATTTCTTTGCCATCATAATGAGCCATGGTGAATGCTATTGATCTGAGTTATGTCCGGCCACTGGAGTTCTGTCACTCTGTTGACTGATGGTGTCTCTGGAGCAATCGTAAATCCTTTCTCCTCGGTATTCACGTGGGAAGTGCTTGATTTGCAGAGGTAGGAATAATTTGAGGGTGCCCAGTGACTGAGAGCGCAGGGCGGTCTGCTTTCTAAACTCTGAGCCTTTAGTCACAGGGCTCCCCTGCAGAGCCCGGCCTGGCGTCCTTGGGAGATCCGTGGCCGCAGGGCCCTGCGCACCTGCCAAAGAGTGTGGCCTCGCCCCGAGGCTGGTGAAGGAGAGTAGGTACCACGCTAGGATTTGTTGAGGACAGTTATTCTGGGTTCTGAACATCGACAGGCTCTATTCTTTAGGATTCTAGTTGAAAGATATGAGTAATAACGACCATTGAGTTTGGACCCAGAGACGGGCACCTTGTCCACGGGCATGGACTTGACTAAGAGGCGATGTAACACAATGGTGGAGAGCGTGGGCCCGAAGTTAGACTGCCTCGGGTGAAGTTCAGGCTCTCGACTTCTCTTGGCCCAGGTTTCTGGTCTGTCAAATGAGGAAAGCCAAGCGATGTGTCAGTGGCGAGGGCCTGTTGCGGGGATTACACGAGTTGCTGGGTATTGAGCGCCTGGAACACTGCTCTGTGCGCAGGAAGCACTCCACTCAGTAGCTGCGATGACCGGCATCATTGCTCTCTTACTGGTGGGACAGTGAGGGTGGAGAGAGGAACGGTGGTAGGTGGTAAAGCCTGGTGCCACCCATCCTCAAGGAGTCCCCAGGTCTGACGCCTGCCGCTGCTGTTGCCGTCCTTCTGCCTGGAATCCTCTTGCCTCGTCGTCCTCCGTGCCACAAGTACCTGCTTGTCCTTCAGCTGCCAGCTCCTCTGTGATGCTTCCTCGCTCCTTCTCCCAGGATTTCATCCTGCTCTCCTGTATGCTCTATAAGTACCAGGTAGCATTCACCTTGCCTGGCTGCCCCTCGCTCTGCCCTGTGGGTGAGACATCCCGGCTGAGAGGGAGCGGAGGAGGGGGCTTGGGCAGGGCCGGGCAGGTAGAGGTGAGGGGTTAGGGCAGTGGTTTTCACACCACATTCTGGGGTCCCCCTACGGGCTTGGTGAGGCTGAATTGGGAGATTAGGGCTCTCCCTCTACCCCTTCGCCCAAAGCGTGGCCTCTGTGGTTGGTTCTGTGCTCTGGGGAGTTGGGCGGAGGGGAGCGCGGGGGTAATGTTTTGTTTGAAAACACCAAAAATGTTCTTTGAAAAAAAGCTGAAAGGGTTTAGCAAACAACAGGAGTGGGTGTGCCGGGCACGTGGGAAAAGAGGTGGACGTGTGTGTCCTGACGGTGTCCTGACGGCTCCAGCTGGAGGGGTGGGTGGGAGATAAGAAGAGAGGACTAACTTTAGGGAAGGCAGAGGAAGCAAGGAGAAAATGTTTTCAAAAATTAATCCAGATGGTTGTAAGGAAGAGACAGTGGAGGTGGGAAGACCCATTTGGAGTTTGGGGAAAGACAGGGATATATCTGGTTTTTAGTTGTTTGAGGCAGAAGAGTAAATCTGGTCCCTGTTCCCCTTTGTTTGCCGAAAGTGAAAGTCCCTGTCTAGTTAGCAGTCACTGAGCTAGGCATCCATCTAGGCTCTGGAATGCAGATGCGATTGAGACATGGGCTGTGCCCTTGGGGAGCCCCGATTCCTACATAATACATACCACGTGGTACTTACAGAGCACCAGGGGAGGGCCAGATGCATTCTTTGGGTGAAGGAGCAAGGAGCCCTCCCCAGAGTAGCTGACATTTGAAGGAAGGATGGGCAGGCATTTTTAAGCTGGAGAAGGTATAGGAAAGAAATTCCAGGAGGGAGGCAGAGTTGGGGACTCCTTGAGGGCAAGGCCCCTATTGTGTTGATCTTTATGTAGATGTGGACTATTTGTCAAGTGATCAGAAGCCTGTTGTTTACTCTGGGAATAGTAGGTAGAACAGAAAGAGCTAGGGTAGGGTGAGCAGCCCAAGGGGGAGTGGAGGGAGACCTAGCTGGAAAGAGAGGCTTGGAGTCAGCTGATACCGGGCCTCGTATGACAAGCCAAGGAGCATAAGATTTTGAACGCAACACCAAAGCACTAGGGACATATGGACCGTTTTAAGCAGGGACGTGAGAGCTCTGATGGACTCTTCTCCAGCCATTCCTGGGGTATGTGGGTCGGAGAGGGCTGAGACTGTTAGAACCAGGCAGGCGACTGCAGAGAGCTGGGCTCCGAGCAGACATTCTGCATGAGCATGAAGACAAGTCCAGACCTCAGTGCGGCCCCTGGTGTTGCCACCTTTCGCCTCTTAGTGGCCTTCCTGGATTCCTGCCTGAGTCAAGAGCAGATAGGAGGAGCCTCTGACCTGGTTTCTGGTTTTCTGTGGCTACTCCGTTGCCCTCAACACGCTTGCCTGCCTCTGCTGGACGGGGTAGTGCGCAGGGTCATGCATCACTGGCTGGGGGTGGGGTAACAGCTGTTCCACCTCATACCGGCCTAGGCTGGCCCCACCTTGGCAAGATCAGTGAGTCTCACCAGATTAGACTTTGAACATACGCCTTGATTGACCCCATACAGACTCCTAGATGTTTGTATTGAGTGTGCCCTGACCTTAATCCTGATCCTTTCTGAAGGGATGGTTGAACCTGCTAGCTCAGCTTGCTCTGTGCAGATTAGAAAGTGCGGGGCAGGGCTGGAGGACTTGACAACCCCAGGCTGAGATCCTTTCCCGATCATCCGGACAGAGGAGAACCGAAAGGAAGTTTGGCATGAAGTAGTTTAGGATGGTTTTCTTTTCAAGTCAGAGCCATGGGCCAGAGAAGGAAGAGGCTTTGTCAAGTAGCTGGGTTTTATTTTGCTGTCAGGAGGTTTCAGGAACAGGCTGCTTATTAAATAACCCATTTCTTTGCCATCATAATGAGCCATGGTGAATGCTATTGATCTGAGTTATGTCCGGCCACTGGAGTTCTGTCACTCTGTTGACTGATGGTGTCTCTGGAGCAATCGTAAATCCTTTCTCCTCGGTATTCACGTGGGAAGTGCTTGATTTGCAGAGGTAGGAATAATTTGAGGGTGCCCAGTGACTGAGAGCGCAGGGCGGTCTGCTTTCTAAACTCTGAGCCTTTAGTCACAGGGCTCCCCTGCAGAGCCCGGCCTGGCGTCCTTGGGAGATCCGTGGCCGCAGGGCCCTGCGCACCTGCCAAGGAGTGTGGCCTCGCCCCGAGGCTGGTGAAGGAGAGTAGGTACCACGCTAGGATTTGTTGAGGACAGTTATTCTGGGTTCTGAACATCGACAGGCTCTATTCTTTAGGATTCTAGTTGAAAGATATGAGTAATAACGACCATTGAGTTTGGACCCAGAGACGGGCACCTTGTCCACGGGCATGGACTTGACTAAGAGGCGATGTAACACAATGGTGGAGAGCGTGGGCCCAAAGTTAGACTGCCTCGGGTGAAGTTCAGGCTCTCGACTTCTCTTGGCCCAGGTTTCTGGTCTGTCAAATGAGGAAAGCCAAGCGATGTGTCAGTGGCGAGGGCCTGTTGCGGGGATTACACGAGTTGCTGGGTATTGAGCGCCTGGAACACTGCTCTGTGTGCAGGAAGCACTCCACTCAGTAGCTGCGATGACCGGCATCATTGCTCTCTTACTGGTGGGACAGTGAGGCTTGGAGAGAGGAACGGTGGTAGGTGGTAAAGCCTGGTGCCACCCATCCTCAAGGAGTCCCCAGCTCTGACGCCTGCCGCTGCTGTTGCCGTCCTTCTGCCTGGAATCCTCTTGCCTCGTCGTCCTCCGTGCCACAAGTACCTGCTTGTCCTTCAGCTGTCAGCTCCTCTGTGATGCTTCCTCGCTCCTTCTCCCAGGATTTCATCTTGCCCTCCTGTATGCTCTATAAGTACCAGGTAGCATTCACCTTGCCTGGCTGCCCCTCGCTCTGCCCTGTGGGTGAGACATCCCGGCTGAGAGGGAGCGGAGGAGGGGGCTTGGGCAGGGCCGGGCAGGTAGAGGTGAGGGGTTAGGGCAGTGGTTTTCACACCACATTCTGGGGTCCCCCTACGGGCTTGGTGAGGCTGAATTGGGAGATTAGGGCTCTCACTCTACCCCTTCGCCCAAAGCGTGGACTCTGTGGTTGGTTCTGTGCTCTGGGGAGTTGGGCGGAGGGGAGCGCGGGGGTAATGTTTTGTTTGAAAACACTAAAAATGTTCTTTGAAAAAAAGCTGAAAGGGTTTAGCAAACAACAGGAGTGGGTGTGCCGGGCAGGTGGGAAAAGAGGTGGACGTGTGTGTCCTGACGGTGTCCTGACGGCTCCAGCTGGAGGGGTGGGTGGGAGATAAGGGCAGGAGGGAGGGAAGAGAGGACTAACTTTAGGGAAGGCAGAGGAAGCAAGGAGAAAATGTTTTCAAAAATTAATCCAGATGGTTGTAAGGAAGAGACAGTGGAGGTGGGAAGACCCATTTGGAGTTTGGGGAAAGACAGGGATGGGTGCACTTAAAAGTCTTCAGGAGGGTGTCTCCATAGTGTAGCGATTAGCACGTCTGCTTTACACGCAGAAGGTCCTGGGTTCGCGCCCCAAGTGGCTGGAGGAAGAGAAGCGAGGGTGCCGAGGGCAGCGGAGGTCATTTGGGAGAGGAATCTAGCTTGGGGAGAAAAAACAGGTGGTAAGAGTGCCCCCCCCCCCCACATTTGGCATGGTAAATCGGGCACATTGTTCTTGGGTCTTCTCACTTGGGTCCTGCTTCTGGGAAAAGAGGGGTCAGGTACAATTAGTAGCCCAAGGAGCATCTATTGGTCGGTATGTACATATGTATTTGCAGTGACAGTTTTCTTCACAAGCCTTGTCCCAGGGGACTGTACATGCCCCCCCATAGGTGTGTGGACACGCTTGTATTTGAGGACCTTTGTTCAGATCGGTTTAGAGCCTGGTTCAGAAGCCACACCCTTTGCTTCCCTCTGGGACCTGCTGTTTCAGGGCCTCCCACAGCGAGCCTCGCCGGGGCGCCCGGCAGGGTTGTCAGGCAGCATTTACACTACGGGGTGTCAGTGCGTGGGAATGAATGCTGCCCAGCACCTGCTTGCTGCTTTTGCTGGCACCTCCAGAAGTCCTCTTGTGTAATTCTCATTAAATCTTACAGCAACCCTGTGACACGTTGGTGCGATTAGCCCCACATTACTGATGAGAAACAGAAGAAGAAAGGCTGAATAATCTGCCCAAGGTCAAATAGCTAGGAAAAGGTCAAGCTGGGATTTAAATCCAGGAACATTCACCTCTAAAGACCTGAACTCTTTCCACTACGTTTTGTACTATATTAACTAGCAATGGGCATGAGGAGGGACCTCCAGCCCCAACCCCACCTCCAGAAATTCCTTAGAAAGAGTAAAAGCTATAAAGGTCTTCCTTTGGGGGCTTGCATGCCAACTTTTCAGATAGTGAGGCCGGTTAATTGGATGGTGTGGGATGTCAGGTGACTCAACAGTCCGATACTTGGGTGCATGGCTAGACTCATTTTGGGGAAGGAAAACTAGGTCAGATCAGGTCAACAGAAGTTCCTCATCAAGCAGCAGGATTAGGAAGGTTTCTAAGGCAACCATAGGTGTTCTTGACGTGAGGGGCGAAATGGGGCCAGTTTCCTATAAAGCTAGCAGATCAAACCGTGCAGGTTGCTATGGTAACGACTTCTCAGGCTGCCATAGGTGGATGTGGGAAATTTGCAAGAAGCCCAAGGCCTTTATGGCTCTCCTTGCAGTGTGATTTCAGGCTTGAAGTTGCTGGCAAGGAAGTGAGTGACTGGAGCCAGAGCAAACAGAAGCGCCTGTCTTGTCATATGTTACGATTCAATAATCGCGGTCATTTCGCTTGACTCAATATTGAGCCCTCAGGGTGTCAGGAGTAGCTCCTGATCATCCGATTGCCCCCGAGAGGCAGGATAATTAATGTTTGTTCAGTGCTCAGTAGCCTGCAAAGCCCTGCTCGTCTGAGGCACACAGCCCCCAACGTGGGATTGTCAGGGTGCCTGGTTTCCAGAGAAGGAAACTGAGGCTGAGGGACTTGATCGAGGTCACACAGCTGAACAGCCGTGGAGCCAAAGCGCAAACCCAGGGCATCTGTCCCCGGATTCTGTGCTTTTCTCCTCTGCATTCTGTGCGGGGCAGAGCTGGCATTAACGGTTTGGGCAGAGACGAGGGGCACCACAAGCCATCTCTAGGGCTGGCGTGCCTCCCCTGATTTGAACACCTTTGCTCTTAGAAAATGCTGAATTTTCCTTCCTGTTTCTACTTTTTCTCCGTCGAGTTTATCCTTTTAAAGCATCTGATATCAGTTGAAATTATTTGTTTTCCAGCCGAAACAGTCTTGGCAAAGATCCACATTGAGCAAGATCTGTCAATGCATTGCTTTTTTTCCTTTCCTATTAAGGACAGATCTGGAAGGCTGCCCTGAGTTTGAGTCCTTCCCAGCATCCCCTGTCCACGTTCTGCAGCCTCTCCCCTCTCCCACACACTCCCTCCCCCCTCCCCCCTCCCCCCAGGAGGAAAGGACACCACCTCTGGCCTAAATCCACAGGGTGTAGTGTAGGCTCCTTGGGGCCTCATATCTTCCACTAGATCATGTTCCCCGTGTTCAGAGCACGTGAGATTGATTCAGTCAGGATACAAAGTGGTGGAAAGAAGTAGAGACCCAGAGGTGTAAGCAGCAGGGGCCAACGGCCAGAAACTGTCCTCCCCTCATCATAATGTGTGTGGGTTGCAAAGGCCCAGGGGCCACGCACCTGTGGAATGCAGGATTCCTGTAGAGTGTGTCGCCTCACCCTTCTGCCCGCCTTCCTTTCTGTGGACTCTGTCCTGGCAGCTGTCTGTTCGAGGGCATGTTGATTTAGGGTTATAAACCATAGTCCGCCCAGTGTCTTGGAATTGGCTACTGAAATTTAAAAATGGGGAGATGTCACATAGATCTGGATTTCCAACTTCCCCTGGAGACCTGGCACATCTGTTAAAGCTGGGCCTGCCCTTCTACCTGCAGAAGTTCCCGAGCTGGAGCCTATGCTTTCCAGAGGGGCATACTCCCCGCCCAGCGCCCAGCGCCCAGCGGCTTGGCCGCTGATGTCCCCGCCTGGCCCCTGTAGGCACAGGGTTTGTGACTTTTGTGATCTCTGGTGGAGGTGAAAGTTTCAGAGGAGACAAAACAAGCCTAAACAAAAGAAAAAAGGAGGAGAAAGCTTTTTTCTCTCTCAGGAGCTGTTAGGAGGAAGGTGACACTTTCTCCTCCAGATGGAGGGAATGTGGATTAGCGCTTGCATTTTTCCACCTTGTCCCAGTCTGACCTTCGAGTTGATGGCATTTGATGGCATTGCCCCGCAAAGAGGCGCTGTCTCGCTGTACCTGTGAATGCAGCCACCTGCCTTCGTCACCGGCCTTCTCCCAGCCACGCAGACCCACAGTGGTTCCCAGGAGGGCCCTGCTGTCGCCTGCCCCGACCCTCCATCTCCTGTCCCAGCACCAGTAGCCCCCTTCAGTGGGGCCTTGTGGGCTCCTTGCACCCCCACCCCTCAGCGCTCAGCCTCCCCTCTCCTTACTCCACTGGTCTCCCCTGTTACAGCTTCTTGCACCTGTGTTCCCCAGGATTCATTGTGAACTTTTTTGCTTTTTAAAACCGAACTGAGTTCCTGGAGAATTCGCACCAGTTTTTATAGTTAAGGCTGTGTCTGGCACATAGTAAGAACTCAGTAAATATTTGTTTACAACCCCTGCCCCCGTTTATCCGTCCTCCCTTTCTTTGGGTCCTTATACAGTACTTGGCATGTAATAATGAATAAACATTAAACGACTGTTCAGTCAAAGCATGAAGAAAGGAATGAAGGCGTGAAAAAGTGCAAGAAGCCCTGTTCTCACATCCCCGTGTCTTGGATGAGTCGTCTGCTCCCTCCCGCCCTGCCTCTGTCTGTCCTTCTGCAGACATTGTTATGAATTATCCGTGTGCCGCTGGGAATACGAAGGTGAACAGGACATTCTCGTTCCCCTCAAGGGACTTGTCTCTCCTCACCTCAGTCTTTTTTCCTGTCTCCTCCCCTGAACAGCAGACTCCAGACCTTCCCCCCTAGAAGCACCCAGCATCTTCCCGAACACTTTGGTAAGTGGAAGGGGGTCCGGCCTGGGTGCCGAGGGGCAAGGTAATTGGACTTGTTGGGCCCTCCAGAAACAAGAGCTCATGGCCTGTGGGCCCCCAGATAACTTCTCAGTAACCCCCAGTTCTCTGCATTGGGATATTCATCCCTGGTGCTTGTGGCCGCCTTGAGAAGCGCTGGTTTGCATTTTTTGCCACGTCGGGTGAGCAGGCAGCAGCACACTGCCAGCAGCAGGAGCCCTGCCTTCAGGGGCCCCTGATTTGTGTGCCTCAGGCAAAATATTGTCCTATTTATTTTTTTTCTGCTTTTCCAAAGTAAAGACCCAGAGAAGTGTTTACTGCTCTCAGGCTTACTGGGTGGCTCTGAGAGTCAGGTGATGTCTCTCTGACTTCTGAAAGAAAGGCCCCAGTAGCTTCCAGGGCAGGTGATGCAGGTGATGCCGGGATGAAAAAACAGGCCTTTGCCTGCCAGGGCTTGAGAGGTCAGAGGGTGAGGGTGGGGGGGTTGGCAGGGCCCAGGGGCCTAGGGCTTGGCTTTTGTGGGCCCGTAATCTCTGGCATCTTGGACTATCCTCCAGGCTACCCTGTGAGGGGAGGTTGGAGCAGGTGAGGAGAAGGTGCTTGTGAAATTCAAATACCAAGGCTTCTCAGACCTTTGGCAATACCCTTACTATTTCTCTCTGGGCTGATCCCGGAAGTAGGGGTAATTAAGCCTTGTGTTCACTTGACTTAGGGGAGTGATTAGGAGTAAGTTAATGGGAGAGTTTGCAAAGGGCTTTGATCTCGGAAGGAGCCATGTGACCATCAGAGGTGGTTTACCTATCTCATAGGTAAGGAAAATGAGTCCCTAGAAAAGAGAACATTTGGTATATATGTATGTGTGATCCTGAGCACCCCTCACTCCGGAAGAAATGGAGGCAGTGCTTGTGAGGTGGTGCGAGAGGAGGGGGCTGAATGGTGGAGCCAGCCTGGTGGGAGGCGCAGCAGGCCAGGGTCAGGGCTCCTGGGTCCAGTGTCCCTTCCTTTGTCACCACAGTCAAGTTACATGCCACTCTGCCTTAATTTTACCACCTGCGAAATGGGCATGGTGGACTTGAGAGGGATGTCGAATGAGAAACGAGAGAAAGTGGAATT
>NW_011888925.1:119447-128859 GCF_000151845.1 Pteropus vampyrus | reverse complement strand
CTTCAGCACCCCCCAGAATTATCTGGGGTGCTCACTTTTTTGATTGGCCGCCATTCTTTATTTAACACAGGAAAGTTTCTTGCTAAATATCTATGGTCACATATCACCAAACTTTGAATGCAGGTTATATGCATCCTTGGGGCTGCTGCTGCCCTCCCTGTCCCTTGTGAGAGCAGCAGTGACAGCCTTGCACAGGTTTTAGCCACATCAGGCCCCTCTTTGGGCCACCTGGTGACCTGGAACTTTCAAGCCCGTGGGTAGTGGGCTTGGCACCTTTGCTTTGATGGACTCATCCATCGAATGCCATGTTCACTATAAGTTCAAGAAGCATGGACGTGCACACTAGATCCACAGAGGTATCAGTAATACCCTTTCATCAGCCCCAGAGGAAAACAATTCAGAATGTTGTAAACTACTTGAATGTTGTAAATAGATTTTGTTTTGGTGACATTCCTGTAATTAAAACGTGTTCCTTTTCTGGGGGAAAAGAAGAAGTGGCCCGTGAGGGCAAGCCTGTCAGGGAAGCCAGTCCTCCCGGGTGGCTGTAGGTGGGTCTGACATCAGTGCCTCCTTTCAGGTGAGCTCCCAGTGCCTTGCCCGGTCCCACCGACATGAGCCAAGCCACAGGCACTGAAGGGACGTGCACTCTGGGTCCCGGCAGAGACGCACTCAGAACAACACGGGGTTGAGCCCCTGCACTCCCGTCCTGCCGCCACAGGGACTGGTTGACAGATCCCTCTTCTGAGTCTTTGCTTTTCTTCTGTCAGATGAGGCCGCACCCACCTGAGTTCCCTTAGTTCTGGAGGAGGGAAAAGTAGGACCCTAGACAACTTCATTAAAAATTAAGAAGGCTGGAGGTTCTGAAGTGCTGGGTCTGGAGGGGGACTTAGGACTCTGGCTTTCTACAAGGACTCCAGGTGAATCCGATGCACCTGCTGAGAACCCCCTTCCTACCCGCCATGCACACTGCCGAGGTCATGGCTGCTTCCTAGCTGTATGACCTTGGAGCAGGTCACTTCCCTCTCGGCCTCTTCTGAGGTCGGGTCAAAGCGATGCTGACTACAAGGTGGTTGTGAGGGTCCTGGTGACGGCACATACGCAGTGCCGACTCTGTTACAGGCAGGCCGTTCTGACGTGAGAAACCAGGGCACAAAGGGTTAAACAACAGGCTGGTAAGTGGCAGAGGGGCATTCAAACGCAGTCTTGCTCCGGAGTTTAGTCTCCTGAGTGGTTCTCAAAGTGTGTTCCAGGGACCCCTAGGAGTCTCCGAGACCCTTTCGGGCGGTCCATGAGGTCAGAATAATTTTCATAATCTAGGACACTATTTTCCTTTCTACTTTCTCACTTGAGTACACAGTGGTGTTTTCAGAGGGTACGTAGCCTGTGATCACATCATCATTCTGGCAGTCAGTGTGTGTGCTTGCGAACTCCTGTGTTTTGAAAACTCCTCACTTTCAATTTCGAATACGGTAAACGTTGATAGCTAAAATCCACATAAATGAAAATTCTTTGGGCTCTTCGGTTAGGAGTGAAAGGTGTCCTGAGACCAAAAAGTGTCCACTCTGCTGCCCGAGGCTGTGCTGCCTTAGGTGTGGTATTTGTCGGACACGGAGGGGCATGGAGCGTGACACCTCCCGTCACAAGTGGCTGAGGCGGAGAGTTGGTGCCCGTCCTGGGGAGTGGCGGCTGTGCTCAAGGCTCTCCTGGCGGGTGCGTGCTAACGTCCCGAGGTGTGAGCGTGCGCCTGGACCTGCAGGGCCATTGCCGATGACACTGCTAAGCATACTGTGTGCGTGCGGCTGGCCAGCTGCCCACACGGCATCTTCCATTCTCTGCCCGGGGTATCTGTGCTCAGCCTGCCTGCAGTCTGAGCGGACACCCTGTTCTGTGTGTGGCAGGTTCCTCCTTGGGGGGAGTGGGGGGGGGCACTGCTGCCGCTGAGCCCAGCAAGTTCTCAGCCGGCCGTCGTGGAGGCCCCAGGAATAAATAAGTTCCGCGGTGCTGGAGTCTTTCACCAGCATTTGCTGCGGGCCAGGCCTCGTACCACGCCCGTCCCGTGCTCTGCACGCTATCGCTATCATCGAACCTCGTACCAGCCCACCTTAGGGACGAAGAACCCGAGGCTCAGGGAGGCTCCACGTAGGCGAGGTCCCGCAGCTGGTAGGTGGCAGCCCGGGACTCAGACTAGGTGTGTCTGACTGAGCCCGTGCCCCTGGCTTATGTCAGACCCTCAGAAGGTCGCTGCGCTTGTCCTGCTCACGGCGGAGCCCTCCGTGTTCAGTGCGCTGGTTCTGCTGCTTCCCGGGGCCGGTGCGTCTGCCGCTCCCCTGTCCCCTGGGGCAGCAGGGCGAGGTGTGGACGGAGTACAGTTTTGAATGGGACCGTTGTTGCCACCTCGCAGGATGAGGACGGACAGTCCTGTGAAACTCGTGCTGCTGTGCTCGGTAACTGGTGCCCTCACTGTCACATGACTGGCGAGGAACTGTTGCCTTTTCTGAGTCTGCTGCATCAGCATCTCCTGGAGAGAGTGGGTTTCCGGCCCGCCTTGGCTCACTGACACAGCTCCGCAGGTGGGGCTGGGCCACCTACATTCTCAGGGAGTGTCTCCTGGGATTCAGGTGCATGCCTGAAGCTCGGCATGCCTGCCCTGCGAGTCAGGGGCTCCATTCAGCCCTCAGGGATTAGCAGGCAGTGGTGGGACCGTGTGTGGATAGCTTTTATCACGGGGTGCCCCTTTACTGGCACACCTCGCTGTATGCCCTTCGCTTTGTTGTGTTGCACAGGTGTCGCGTTTTTTACAAACTGGAGGCAAAACCCGCCACCAGCAAAAAGATTACCTTCCGCTTTGTTGCGACACTCATTTTTTTTTCAGTGGGCTGGAGCCAAACCCACAGGATCTCTGAGGTATGCCTGTAATTTGTTGTCCAAACCGGGGCACTCTGGAGCATAAAAAGGGACACTGTTAATGAGCTATGCTGGGACCTGAGGAGTAAAGCAGGACTTTCTTGGTAAATGGGGGAGCATGGTCAGTATTTATTAGTCTCTCTTTCCACTTTTCCGATGACCCTAGGAAACGCCTCTCCCTTTCTATGACAGATGGGGAAACTGAGGCCCAGAGAAGGTTGCTTCTGAGTCTGACCTTGGTCCTTGATTTCAGAACATCCCTTTGGCCGAGTAATCAGCACTGACTCCTCCCTGGGTGCTGGTGCAGGGTGCGGGGGTGCACGGACTCCAGATACCCTGTAGCGTTGGAATCTTTAGAAAACTAACATAATCTTTATAATGAGAAAAACCAGCAGTAAGCCTATAAAGCGCATATCTAGGAAAGATAAAAAAAAAACAGAGGATTTCGTCAGCAGAAAGGAAGCCAGTACTGGGTGTGTTTCAGTGTTTGTGCTGCTTCTCGGTCCCTGGGGCCTGGATGGGACCCCTTGTTACACAGACCATCTCGCAGTGTCCCTCTGGGCAGAATGACAGATGGAAAGACTGCTGAAACCGGCGCTTCATCAGAACAGACGTTCTCTTCCACTCGGTCCATTTCTTTTTCTCCCGATTGCCTTAGAGGCCAGTTTGGTGATTTTTTTCCATTGTGGTGATGAGGAGGATGTGACTGTGACAGTCCATTTTTGTGGCATGTGGCAAGGACTGCAGTCGCAGAGAACACCTGAGGGGGCCCAAGGTTGTTGGTGTCCTAAATATAACAAGCAGCGACGCACTCGTGCCTGTGATGTTGAAGCCGCAAGGCCCCTGCGTGTGAAGGTTGGGTGTATTTCTGGTTCGGACGGAAATAGACACCTACCAGCGGGCGTGCTGGCGCCGGGGCCCGCGGGCCTCCTCGGGCCAGCTTCATCTCCGTCCCTGGCTGCCTGGCTCACTCCTGCCTCTTCCATCTGCTCTTCGTGGAGCTGCATCAGCATTTTCTCTCTGGCTGCCGAGTGCTTGCACACATCCTGCTGTTCATGGTTTGGCTGGAAGGAGTGGCTCCTTGGTCTCCCTGGGGAGAGGTGGTGGCTGGGGTGGCAGGAATACACTTCCCGGGACCCTCACCCCTCCTTGAGCCTCCCCGTGGAGTGGGAGCACCTTGGAAAACTCATTTTTCTTTGACAGATCATGTGTACGGGCTCACGGTCTCTTCCCCACGAGCTGCCTCTTTTCCTCATGGCGGTGTTGTTATGTGTTCCCAGGGAAGGATGGAGACCCTGAAAGAGAAGACTCTGGAGGAGCTGGAGGAGATGCAGAATGACCCGGAGGCCATTGACCGGCTGGCCCAGGAGTCCCCCGAGGTAGAGGGAGACAGTCATTGGGCCCAAGAAAGGCCAGCAGATGGGACCACGGCCCTTCTTAAGGATGCTGGCTTATTGGGAATTTGGGCCAAGTTCATCTTCCTTTTCTGTGGCTTTCTCCCAGCCAGAGCCACCCCTGACGTGTCAGCCCAGTTCCTGGGCACCCCGGAGGCGTAGGGGGCAGTGCTCGGGGGTCCAGAGCCCTCAGTGAACCCACGTGCCCCAGGAGTCCCGCACTGTTCTTCCAGCCTGAGTCTGGAGGCAGTTGCTAAAAGCATGGTACTGTTTTGTAGCTGCCTTTCTTTCCCCAGGGGCCTCGTGGCCCTGCTTCTCCAGGAGGAGCCATTCTCGGGCTGGGGTTGGGCTCAACTCCTCTTTGATCCTGTTTCCTGTCATAGCTGGCAACTGACCCTCTCAGCCTCCAATCACAGTCCTCATGGGAATAAAAAGAGCCTTCTGTACAGAGCCTGACACCTTAATAAAGGCCTTTCCTGTCCTCCCCGTCTCCGGTACCCCGTGACTGGATGTGGCCACAGAGCTGCAGCTATGCAGTTGTGCCTAGGGTGGCTGCAGCCTGTCCACAGCTCTGCAGGCTGCCGCCTGCCGCTCCTAACGTTAGGGAGAAACAAACGCAGATCTGCCAGGCTCATTTGACTGGCATTTGGATGTTTTTTTTTTTTTTGACCGATGCACAGGTGTGATGTATCTCTTCTGTGAGTTCCCGATATGTTCACCAAAGAAAGGGAGCCACCCCATCCAGCTTCTCCGTGCTGCCACCTCCCCAGGGCAGTTTCCTCTCTGTGAGGGGGAAGCTCCTCGCTGTTTTGTGCCTTCACTGCCCCCCACCACGGGTCCTCTACCCACGTGGGCAAGCTTTGCTGGGGCCGCAGGGGACGATGTGTCAGGCAGGGGATGGGGAGAGGTACGGGGACTCGGGGTGGCACTCCCTGCCCGCCCTGAGCTCGTTCAGCGGGGACGTGAAGCAAGGCTCGTGTTGGTTAAATGCCGAGGCCGCCTCAGGTGGTTCATGAGGCCCTGAGCTCTGCCAGGGCCGCGTCTGCGCTGGCACAGAGCTGGGCACGGCGCAGGTCTCCCCGCCGCCACCTGCCATTCTCCGTCAGTCACACAGTAAGCACCAAGTGTTTCTTAAAATCTGCCATGAGCACAGTGCTTTAAAGCACACGCTTCGTAGAAGCAAGCCTTTACAGAATTAGAATTAGTCGACATCCAGGCGCGGCAGGCCGATAGGATCTGTGGCAGGGTGCCCAGAATCTGTGGAAAATGTAAGCAGAAACCCCTCTCGGGCAAACGGCAACTTGAGTTTTGTGACACGCAACCTCGTCTGGCTAATTGATTTGAATTCTCGGGGGAAAACGCTCGTGGGATCTCGGGGAACGAAGGAGGGTGGACTACGTAGACTTTCAAAGCCCCTCGGACTAGATTTTCTACAGGGGGCCATCAAACGATAATTGAGTCGCTGTAAGACTGTGAGGAGAGAAATGAGAGCTCGTTTGATTTTAGGTAGGAACATTGCCCGGCGAACAGGGATTAGTAGGGGACAGCTCTGCATAGAAGAGCGTGACTTGTGGGGTGAGCCCTTTGGGGCAGGGTACTAGAACTGTTTTTGTTGACCCCTTATAAATGACTGGTGGGGGGCTTCATAGTTAACCCCAGTGGAGAAAGATCTGGGGAGGCTGTGGGGAGAAGGGACAGAATTGATAGGACAAGATTTAGGGGAAACCGATACAGCAAAGATTTATTAGTTAAGACCCAGAGAAAAGGCAGTGGACGCACATGAGGGTCAGAGGATCTTCGGGGCCCCCTAAGGGACAGCTGAGCGGGAGGCCTTCAGTCTTCCCTCTCTGTGTCAGCCACATAAGTAAATAAAGCTTTGCGGCTAATAAAAATGAGATTGAAACTTCCCAGTGTCAGTGTCCCCGAGTCAGTGTGCTTGCTGAGTGGCTCGAGATGGTATTTGTGGCAGCAAACCAGACCACCTAGCTGTGGGGCACTTGCCCTCATGGGCAGACCAGACTCCAAGAGACCATGGTGGGCCCCGCCCTCCCAGTGCCCCTGCGGCCGCATCCTTGGAGGGAAGATAACTGTGACCCCCTCTTTCCAGTCCAGAGCGTGAAGGACAGGCTCCAGGCCTGCCCCAGAGCGCAGGTCTCAAGACCCTGTGAATGGGGGTTGGCAGGAGGGCGTCCTCCCTGAAGTCCCCTCTTCCAGGATGCCTATGGCCTCTTGTGCCCGTTGGGGAACAAGCCATTAAGGCTCGGTTCGTCATGTGCTGACTGTGGTGGAGAAGCTGCCCAGTGGCTCCCGTGTGGAAGCTGGTCTTGCCTAGCTGTGCCCTGAGCCCTCCACTGGCTGCTGAGTCCTCTCCTGGTGCCACATGATGCTGTAGGTGTATTGTCCCTGCTGTCTCAGGGGTGGCGGGTCATCTCCATAAAGATGACTCCCTGGCAGATGGACAGGGCTTCAGTTCATAGCAGCTCTGGGAAGGGTTCCCGTGGCTGTCACCTCACCAGCTGGTGGCAACGAAAGACCTGGCTGAGGGCACAGCGCTGCTCAGCTTGGGGACGTGCTTTCAGGGGGCACATAGAGGTGCAGAGGTTGGCATTAGGGCCTCAGGTGGCCGCAGGTCGCCTGTGTTGGTGGGAGTCCTCTGCCGGCTGTGGGACTCCTCCCATAGTTCTTAGGGGCACTCTGTTCATTCATCCACACAGCTTCTTTGCAGGACACACGTGGCCTAGGAGGTGGGGACAGGTCTGAATCAGTGTCAGTCTGGCCATGACTTTCTCACCTCTCAGAGAAGCTGTCTTTGTAGCCTCTTTGCATGTCTGGCTTGTGGCCTGGCCTAGGCCACCTTAGTCCTCAGAGCAGGTCTCTTGACTCTGAATCCTGTGGGTAAGTGGTTGAGGCTTCTGGTCCCTTCCCTCTTAGAAAGCTGGTGCTTTCTTGTATAGCTTGGTCCCCCCTCCTCTGCTCTGCACAGCCCATGGTGGGCCTGGCTCCTGCTCATCGCATGGCCTCGGGCAAGCTGTCGACTTCCAGTGTCAGTTTCCCACGTGGATCCACCACATAGGCTGTTGGATTCAGGATTCGGTGAGGTGCCTGAGTCAGTGCTTGTTCAGCGTTGGAACCCAGGTCCATCTGACTCTATCTGAGGGCTGAGTATTGTGGTTCCCCACGGTGGGCGATGAGTCCCAGAAGCCCCTGGTCCAAGCTGCCACGAGCTGAGGGATGGTGGCGATGCCGATGGTCAAGTGTCCTATTCTTTTAGGTCCAGGACCTGCAGCTGGAGCGGGAGATGGCACTGGCCACCAACCGGAGCCTGGCTGAGCAGAACCTGGAGTTCCAAGGTCCCCTAGAGATCAGCCGCTCTAACCTCTCCGACAAGTACCAGGAGCTCCGGAAGCTCGTGGAGCGGTGCCAGGAGCAGAAGGCAAAGCTGGGTAGGGGCAGCCGGACCCCGGGAGTGTGCTCTGGGAGCTCCTGTGAACTCAGGGGCCCGCTCGAGGTTGGACTGGGGAGAGATGCTGGAAGAGCGTGGAAGAATAGATGCCCCCTCCCTCCCCCAGGACAGGAACGGGCCTGCAGAGTCTGAGGGTCGCCACGCCCCAGCCCTGCGTAAGCGCCTTACGTACATTTTTCCACAACAGCCATGAAGGGGTAGATGGTGTTACTGTCATTTCATAGATGAGAAAAAGGAAGCCCAAAGAGATTCAAGAACTTGGCCAGGGGTACACAGCCAGCTGGAGATGGGGTTGGGATTTGACAGAGAGCCCGCACCCTGCCCTGCAGCCGTTAACTTGGCCACCTCAGCTTTTGTGCTCTGCATAGTGGGTCCAGGTTCTCTGTGTCCTGGGACCTGCCATCTGGGAAGGTGAGAGGGGCTGTCCCTGGGGTTCGGTGGTCAGACAGGTGAAGTCAGTCCCCTGTGAGGCAGAAGCGGGCTAGGGTTGGTCGGTGGGCTCTGAAGCCCAGCTCCTGGCTTCCCAGGCTGGCCGCAGGGAGGCTGGTGAGCAGAGGTCTGCGTTGGGCTCCTTTGAGCTCTCTGCTCAGGAAGGTGACCTGAGGGACTGGAAGGGGCTCTGCAGCAGCCCAGGGTGGGGGCTGGGCCCCCGTGTACACCGAGGACCCTTGAGAGCCTTTGTTGAAACCTCAGCCTCCAACACCGAGTCGAGAGGCTCTTTTGAAATGTTCCCCCTTCTGCCCTCCCTTCCAGAGAAATTTTCTTCAGCACTGCAGCTGGGGACCTTGTTAGACCTCCTGCAAATCGAAGGCATGAAGATTGAAGAAGAGTCTGAGGTGAGGTAGCCCGTGACACCCCCTCTTCCTTGAATAACGTCAGCCCCTGGAGCAGGAGCCCTTGTAATGGGCACTGGATGTCTGCAGAGGGTGGCACAGGGGTACTTTCGTAGGTGGCAAAGATGAGTGACACCTTTAGTCCCAGCGGAGGCCTTTTTAGACACAGAACGGGAACCCATTCTCACTGGCTGAAGCAGAAATGGGCGACGGAGAGCATGGTCATGGCGAGCTGGGGACCCGGGTGGAGGGCAGTGCAGCAAGAGCCCCCAAGGACTGAAGCCAGGCCCCAGCCCCTTCTCAGCGGGGCTGCCGGTCTCTTTCCTGCTTCCCTGAGCGTCAACGCGTTCTCTGCGGTGGGCCGGAGCTCCCCACTTCCCCGTGCTCCGGGAGGAAGAAGCTGCCTTGGGCCTCCCGGCCCCTGGGCCGGCCTGCATGAGTGACGGAGGGACTAGTGCTCATTCAGTTACTCCACACATAGATGTGGTAGCCAGCGGAGGGCTGACACAGTGCCAGGGGCAGGGGATAGCGGTGACCATGACTGACAGTCCCTGCCCTCCAGGAGTTGATGTCCTGGTGAGGGAGAATAAACAAATGAGTGTGCGTCAGCAGTGATGAGGACCATAAGGAGAAGTCCCCAGAGCGGGGCCAGAGAAGGCAGGGAGTGCCTGGGAATGCCTGAGGCTGCCGGGCTGGGAGCCTGTGGGTGGCCTTGTTCTCAGTAGGCCCCTGTCGTCACCGGGCCTGTCTTCCAGACCATGGCTGAGAAGTTCCTGGAGGGCGAGGTGCCTTTGGAGACGTTTCTGGAGAACTTTGCC
>NW_011888925.1:117261-118812 GCF_000151845.1 Pteropus vampyrus | reverse complement strand
CCACCTGTACCACAACCTTTGGCCCACCCACTGCTGAGATTCGAGGTTAAATTAGAAGTGGAGTTGGCACTGCCTGTGCACTTGGCGGACCTGGCCGGGATGATGCGGATCCCCAGAAAGGCACGGGCAGTGTGACAGGCTCGGCCGCACCAGGCCGTCACGGCACTTACCAGCCTCCCCGGGGAGGGAGTGCCTCTTTTCAGTCGCTGGCTTTAGCCTGTCTCTTGGGAGCCAGGCTGGGAGTTCACCTCTCCACGGGTGTCTGTACGAGTGAGCTGTGCATCTGTGAACATCTCCTCGTGCCTATACTCCCGGACACCTGAACCCAGTGCAGTTATCTCGGTGATGGGCTGGTCAGTCTCAGGCCCCTGCCCACCCTCCTCCCTGGGATTTGGCACATTTGGGCTGGTGCCCACATTAAGGGATGCAGCTCTGTGTCTCTCCGGTCCATTCGAGGATGGCCTGCCCCACGTACCATGGCTAGGGGTGGATCAGAGGGAGAGAAGGGAGTTAGGAAAAACACTTCGTGATTTATAAGTCACGTAAAGCCATAATAGAACTCTGATGGGCTGACGCCAGATAAACTTGTCCTATGGGCTGATTTGAATGACAGCAGCAGAGCCAGCATGGTGAGAAAACTGGGGATTATGCAGGTGGACCCCAGGCCTTGCTTGCACTGGTTGGAAAATCGGGGATTGGGGGGAGCTGTCTTGGATCCTCTGGCCCAGGAGATTGTCCCATTGGGACTCACCAAGGAGCGGAGGGCCAGGTCTCCTCCCCGGCCGCCGCCTTTTCTGGTTGACTTTTTCTGTGGCCCACCGTGTCTGTCCGCTCCTGTAGTGCCTTGAATCTCATTCGCAGAAGCCCCCTCCCGTCATCCCCTGCCTCTGGCTCCCGTGACATAATTCTCCCTTCATCCCCAATGGCCCTCCTGAGACAGACATCAAAAGACGCCCTAACAGTAACCTCCCAAATGGTGCTTCTGAAACACCATCACTCCGTCAGAGTCCATTCTCTGCATCTCTCTCGTTTTCAGAATGTAAAGGGCAAGGATCGTGACTTCTGCGCCCCACGCAACCCCCAGCACCTTGGGGGTTTAAGCATATTCAGTAATGAAACATGACAGTAGACCAAAGGGCGTGTAATGAACAAGCGTTAACTTGGTTGTTCCAGATGTGAACCAGGTCTCAAGGGCAGACCCTGGAGCTGCTATCGGTTAGGAAGTCATATGTGCCTTGAAATGTCCACTACACGAGTACCCAGCATCTGGTGGCCTGGGGTGCTGGGGGCCAATGAGGAAACTCGACCTTCTGGTGCCTGCCCCCTCCCGGCCTGCGTGCCATCAGTGGGTGCGTGGACGAGATGCTCGATGAGTGCTGTCAGTTCCTTGCCAATTGTGCTTGCTCTCATAAGTTATTTATAAAGAGAAATCCCTAATGGACTCTACTAGTCCGAGGGCTTCGGAACTAGATGAACGACCGCCGGTATGTTGTATAAATAATTTCGACCGCCGGTATGTTGTATAAATAATTGCCATAATAAACTTTGAGG
>NW_011888925.1:109649-116036 GCF_000151845.1 Pteropus vampyrus | reverse complement strand
TTCCACCGTAGGTTCCTTTAGTTCCATTCAGTGCTCCCTGATCCCAGCTGCACTGACAGCTTCGAAGCCACACTTGTTGCTAGGTAGTCAAAATGAGCCTGCCTTTTGGGCCCTCACTTTCCTTGACTCAACGTGAGAATGTCTGAGAATCAGGTCACACTCAGACCCTGGGAGGGTCAGGTGGGTAACGGTTTAGGGGAGTGAGCTGGGGTGGGGGACACAGGTGAGTCCTACCCTCTCTGGTTGAGGGGCGGGCGGCCCCTGCTCTGCTCTGGCAGGTTGCCGTGAGGCAGGAATGTGGACCAAGAGGTGGCCCAGGTCACGTCACACATCCTTCAGGGCTGAGGAGTGCTCTCCGTGGCCTGGGTCCACCCGCCAAGCCTGGAACTTAGCAAAGCTGCCTCCGAGGCCGAGAGAGTTCCCACTCATTTGCTTAACCAGATCTTTCTGGAATGTGTCACCTGCCACCAGTGGTAAAACAATTTTCTAAAGAGACCTTTGTATCGATATGGCTTTTTTTTTGGTGGGAGGGTTGTTTTTAAAATAGACCATGGTTGTGCTGAGACCCCGGGTGGTGGCCAAGCCAGAAACGAAAGCTTTCACGAAGAAAGGCTCTGGAGGGGGACATCTGGTGCATCATGTCCTCTGCTTCTCCCTCAGAGTGGCCTCTCAGCTCCCTTCTGGGGACCCCCCGGGAAGGTAACTGGCTGTCCCTATTTCTGGGTTCCCAGCATGGTCAGGGGCTCGGCCACTGAACTCTCGTGGAAAATTGAGTCCTGAGCAGTTCGAGGATAGGGGCCCGTTGGAAGAATGCCTTAGAATTGGCTTGTGCACTCAGACCCTCCGAGAGTTAGTGCATTGGGAGTTGGTGGAGGCAGGGTTCTGACCAGGCTCTTCTGGTATGTCAGTGCCCCCAGCTCCTTGATTCTGAGAGCGTCCCCCCACCCCCAGTATCCTTCCAGTAACCCCCTGGGCTCTCCCAGAGTGGCTTCTGTGGCTGAGATGATCAAGGTCTGTTCCCAGTGGATACAGCGACCAGTCATGTGGAGAAAGACCCTAGACCCGAGATGTGTTCTCATGCTGCTTCACCTGCAGGGAACCATCTGATGTCCAGGTGCTTAGCGAGGCTAAGCACAGCCTCTCCCTTCACCAGACCCTTCCATCCCATTTAGACGTGCTCTCGTCCCTTGCAGTCACAGAAACCCAGTCACCGCAGGATTTGGTGTGTGTCTGGGCTCTCCAACTGGTACAGGAGACTATTTCAGTTGAGAGAGTTATTTAACCCTCAAGAACGTTCAGCCGCCCCTTCCTCTGACTCTCCAGTTAGAAGGTTAACTGTGATGAGCTGAAAACCCTTTAGCTTTGAACTTCTAGCTGGAGTGGAGGGGAGGTGAGGGGCCTCTGGTCAGGCAGCCACTGAAGCCTGGGCGCCCACATGACGTCCTTGCTGTGGCTGTGACGTGCTAAGTTGTCTTTGAGTCAGGTGTGCAGCCCTTGTGGTCCTGCAGTGGGTGTCCCTTCCCTTGGGCATCCCCAGAGTGACCCAGGGGGTGGACCCTGGATTGAGAAGACTGGGAACTCTAGTTTTCAGGAAGTAGAAAAAGCATTATTTACAAAAAAAAAAAAACCACACTAAAAATACGCTAGAGAACTCAGCCCCCACCTTCCCCCCCTCCCCCAGTAAGTCCTCACTGGGGTCCGAATCTGAGGAGAGAGCCAAGTCCTCCTGGGAGCTGCTTCCTACAGACGGGAGAAGAGGCTGCCGGGGCCAGGCCCCCACGTGTCTCTGCTTGGGGGAGTGGCACTTGTTTGTAGGCTTTGCCCTTTCACGGCTCCCATACTTGGAGGGGCCAGCCGAGCTGTTTTGGGGGTCTTCACTGGGCCAGGCTCCCAGGGGGGATGTCAGAGCTGGCCTGCAACTGTAAGGCAGTAGGCCATGTTTGAAAGGCCCCTTTGCCTCCATCTGTGTTCTGGCCGGGGCGGAAATCGGGATGTTCTTCCCAGGTGGTGAATGCAGCGTGTTCTCAGCATCAACGGTCTGGCTCTCCACGTTCGTTCCTGGTTCCCGGTTCTGTGGGGTGAGGAGGACAGGTCAGGGGAAGAAACCTCACACCCTGGAGGTGGTTTCAGGAGCTGGGGAGGGGTTGGTGGACAGGCCCCAAGCCCCTGGCTCAATGTCAGGGACAGTGGCTGCCTCTCTGGTCAGGGGCTTCTCCTTCCTGCTGGCGACTCTGTAGGGGTATAAGTCCATAAGGAAACTCCTAGGGGCTCTTTTGGGTGACCTTCTGAGATGGAGTTTAAGAGCTGGTGGTAAGGTCAGTGATCTCTCTGCTTTAATTACCAAATCGGCTCTCATCTGCTTAACCACTGGTGTTTATTCTTCGCCTTTGCACGAGTTAGGGGCTTGGAGTTCCCCGTTAGTGGAGGGGCGGGCAGGAGGTGAGACACCAAGTGGCCGGCGCTCATCCCCAGGGCTGTGTGGGAACCCCAAGGTGCCAGGGGCCGGGCTCACCTTCTACAGCCTCTGAGCCCCGTGCAGATCGTAGTCACTGTCCGAGGAGTTGTCAGGCTGGGCGGAGACACGGTGCAGGGCCCCTTCCAGAGCTGCAGAGGGAAAGGAGGCCATTTGCAGCGGGCTCATCCCACTGGGCTGCTCACAGAGAGCCCCTCAGAGCCGAGAGCCCAGCTGGGACTGCAGATCAAAGGGGCTTTACGAGCTGGGGGCTTGACAGCCCCAAATCTGTTTTGATCAGATCAGCCGAGTGATCACTAATGATGCCGAATGCCAGCCTGCCCGGGGCTTCATTGTTAGTGCCAGTCAGGGAGCACTCAATACAGGGCTCCTGCGGGCCACCGGATGGCTCTGTTCTGCCTCATTTACCAGGCAGCCCACAAGCCCCTGTAGAGGAACGGGCCTGTTAGGTCACAGCAGTGCCGGGGTTAATGGCCCGCCAGCGCCCGCCTTCTCTCCAGGTGAGCCGCCCATTAAGGCTGTATCCCTTCTACACCCTGCCGTGACCGTGACCCGCTGTCCCTCAGGCAGTTCAATTCCACTTCTCCAAGGGACCTCCCTTCACTCTCTCTGGGCGATCACGTGACCTGCGCCCCAGCAGGAGCAGCCCCTGGTGCTTACCTGGATACGTGGAGACGCGGGAGTTCCTGGGAGGCTGACTGTACTCGTTCTCTACGTGTGAGACTGTGGGGTTCTCAGCCTGGGACCGGCGGACGGTCTCCGTGTGGTTGCGGTGGAAAGACACTGCACAGATAGATCCAGGAGAGGGTGTCATTAGACCTGCTGCCTGCTGCTGTGACTCCTTCTGCTCTGTCCCAGAGGGGACCCAGAACTTCGATTTCCTGGTCCCATTGTGTGATGAGGGGGGAGGTAGGGGGACAAGGGAACCCACGGCTCCTTCAACACGTCCCTCTTTTCCTTTCTTCTTGGACAGGTTCATGCTAGCAGGGGTCAGACTTAGAGCAGCTTTGGGTTGGCCAGCAAGCTGATTGGTGGGTGGGCCTTTAGTCGGTCAGTCAGTCAGTCATCAAGCATTTATGAAGCAAGGGGTTGGTTGACACACAAGAGATAAGGTAGGTATACTCTCTGCCCTCCCAGAACGGAGCGCTTTTATTTATTAAAAAAAAAGACAAGATTTGACAACACAGAGCCTTCTTAAAGGATTTGACCCTTGACTTGTAAAGGAGGGAAGAATGGGAGTCGGGGGAGGGGCCTGCTCTGGTTCCATCCATGAGGGTGGCCCTGGCTGTGGCTAGGGCCAGGAGAGAGGATTAAGGCTGGGGGTGGGGTTAGGCGGGCTGCATCGAAATGTGTTCAAACTGGCCTTTTAAGTTATTTCATGACAAGGGCATGCCGTGATAAAACTAGCTTGGCCAGCCCTTCTTCACGTGTCCCTCTCTTTGGGGATGAACAAAGCAAAAATGCCCAACAGGGTTCTAATAAGTCCTGAAACAAGGAACCATGTCCAGTTTTGCTTAACTCATGGATTTCCAAGTTGATTTGGTCACGGAGTCCTCCTTTGTGAGCATCACCTGTTAACACCTGTTGGCAGTTACACCTTAGATGAACATGGCGGAGCTCAGAGGCCTCAAGCGGCCACTGCCTCCATGACCTCCTTCCTGAGCCTGGTGCACACTGGCTGGGGCCGAGGGGGGACCCTGATTCCGGGGACACTTACTGTTCTGGTTCATTCCAGTCGGCCCAATCCACTGGCGCTGCTTCTTCTGGCGAACTGGGTGACAGACAGGAAAGGCGCATCAGGGTGGGGGCGGGTGGAGGGAGTGGGGGGTCGTAGGAGTGTAGGAGGAGGCGGCAGGTGCTGCCGAAGGTCAAGGGGGAGGGGCACTGCTGGATTCTGCCCTCTGAAGTCTTTGGGGGGCCTCAGTTTTCTGACTTGCCTGAGAGGGAGCTGGACTTATCTAGTGCTAACGGAGCCAGCGTGGGAAAGAGGCTGGTTCTCCAGAAGTGACTGTTTAGGACCAGAATTAAGACCTGCGAAGGCGCTGGGGACCCAGCCAATATTGCCCACTTCTGGGCTTTCTCTTTTCAGCCCCTGTCATCTCACTTCCTTGTCTCTGAATAATTTTCTCCTCAGTTCTGCAAGACGAGAATAGCAACTTGCTGTAGTCACTAGGTGAGTAATCGCCCATTCGGTAGGTGAGGACACAAGCTCAGAGAGGAAGTGGCTCAATCGACATCATGTGCAGCTCGTAAATGTTGGAGCCAGGCCTGGGACACGTGTCCTCTGAGGTCAGAGGCCACGCTCATGACCCTCTGAGCCTGTCACCCTCTAAAGAATGGCCACATCTTCCCTTAGGCCTCCAGGGGGTCTCAGCTGGGCCCCAGGAGTGGGCGAATCAGGGAGGCTGTGATGTTTCTGATTTTCTCTTTCTGTTACTTTGGGCAGAAAAAGGCCAGTGGGCAGGAGACAGGCAGGGCCGGGTGGTGAAATAGGGCTGCCCTTGGCCCGAGCTCGCTGAGCTGGCGAGAAGGTGGCGAGACCCCTTCTCCATGGGGCTGAGTGCGTCCCGTCCTAACTCCCCACACGGGGGCTTGAAGGGAAGGTGGTTGGGTCCCCTGTACCTACATTTCTTCACCAGCTTCCTGTAAGCAAGAGGACCGCACATGACCAGCAGCACAGCAAGAAGCACGAGGCCCAGGATGATGCTCATCACGGTGCTTGCACCCGGGCCCGCCGGGTTTGGATCCTGGCCTGGGGGGAGGCAGAGGGGTCAGGTCAGTCCCACCCCATGGGTATCAAAACCATCCAGTCGAAGGGAAGCTGCGGGCCGGTGTCCCCGGGGATTCACTGGCGTGTGTGGAAGACAATTATCTGTCTGGCTGTTTCTCTACCCATCTCTAGATTTCTCTGCTACACATCCATTTATCTACCATTTATCATCTAGCAATTGACCATTCAGTTATCACTTGCCACTCGTATAATCAACTATTTAACTTTCTACCATTTTCCAGTTATAAGTGATCACCTTGCCATCATATATGACAATATCTGATCCTATACCAACAGCCGGCCCTCCATCCCTCCATTTCTCTCTTTAATGAGCTCTTCAGGTACCATCAGTATAGCAAATATGTAGCGTCTATCCCTTGCTTTTCTATGTTCCATCCTGATAGAGAAGATGACAGAATGGAGTTCTGTCATTCGTTAGCGTCTAACAATTACGGCCACTTCCTTGAATGGCTCCCGCCCACAGCTGGCCCCCTCTCCTCTCATTTGCCATCTCTCCAAACTTTTCTGGGGTTCTGGGGCTCTGCGTCTAGCTCCAAGGGCCACTTCTTCGGAAACATGCTCACCGACGGGGTCTTAGAAAGAAAAATCCAGGACTGCCCTCCGCCCATCATAGGGCTGTGGCCAACTTACATGTGACAGACACTCTCTTGCAGTAGGCTTTTTTCTCCTGAAGGTGGTGGCACTGGGACAGCTTCTCCTGGGGACAGTAGAGCCCCTGGGAGGTCTTCTCGCTTTCCAGCACCCGGTAGGAGTGGAGGTCACCACACTGCTGCTCCTGGCACACCTCCTCCCAACGCGCTGTGTTCTTGGTGATGGGGCCGTCGCACAGGGCTTCCCACCGCTTGCCGTGACGCACCTCCACGGAGCCTGTACACACACCGCTGCCCCCGACCAGGCGGCTCTGCACCTTGGGCTGGAAATCTGGGGACAGAAAGCAGTGGGAGGTGAGGTGACAGGCTCGGAAGGAACTCCCTCGGCAAGGTGAGGACCCTGATGGGGGCCAGCTCGCAGGGGTCTAGGCACTGCGTGAGACAGCCTTCCTTTCTGTCTTTCCTTCCCTCTGGCGTCCTCCCTGGCACTTCCCCCATCTCTGGGCAACTGCCGGCAGCTGTCCTGCTCCTCA
>NW_011888925.1:106210-108424 GCF_000151845.1 Pteropus vampyrus | reverse complement strand
AGTGGGAGGTGAGGCGACAGGCTCGGAAGGAACTCCCTCGGCAAGGTGAGGACCCTGACGGGGGCCAGCTCGTAGGGGTCTAGGCACCGCGTGAGACAGCCTTTCTTTCTGTCTTTCCTTCCCTCTGGCGTCCTCCCTGGCACTTCCCCCATCTCTGGGCAACTGCCGGCAGCTGTCCTGCTCCTCACAGCATGGGCGCTTTTCAGCGATGAAGCTGGCAGGGTGGCGATGCCTGTCGGCGGCCACGAGCAGGGAGGGGCCCCGCCCAGGTGGAGCAGTGGAAAAGAGGCTCCGTTTCTCTCTTGGAAACATTCTCTCATTCTCCCGCTGCTCCTTGGGAGGTGCGAGGGCTCCTCAGAAAGGGAAACTGAGGCCTGGGGATGGGAAATACCTCTGCGCCGAGTCCCACATATCACAGGTGGGACAGAAGCCAGGAATCTTGCTGTCCAAGCCCGGTGCCCCGAGGGCCAGGCTTCCATCAAAGGGGCCTGGTCCAACAGAGACCAGACATTCCTGCGTGTCAGCGTGGAGCCTGGGGTCCATCGCTGAGGCTCGCTCACGCTCGGTATAGAGGGAGCTGTGATCTCACCAGCTTTGGCCAGTTTCCATAGCAACATCCACCTTCAAAACCCTAGTAAGTCTTCTGTTTGGAACAAATGTCAACGGCCAGCCCCCTGGGGTATGATTTGCTCTGTAGCCTGCAGGAGGGCTTTTAGACAGAGGGCCTGCCCTTCTCCCCTCATCAGGCCAAGAGGCTATTGGGGGCTGCTTCCGCCTGGAGGGAGCAGAGTGGACTGATTCACACCAGGTGTCCAGCGGGCGTGGGCTGCAGGGTCCAGAGCTCCGCTTCCTGGCTTCCTGCACACCAATCGCTGAAATGCAGAACCTGATTCAGCAGGTCGGGGGTGAGGCCTGAGAGTCAGCCTTTCTAACCAGCCCCCGATGACATCTCCGGGACGACACTTTGAGTAGCTGGGGCTTAGGCAACAGGCTCTGGAGTGACCCTGCTTGAGTGGCAATCTCGGCTTGTGCTCTATGATACTGGGCAAGAAATTTAACCTCTCAGAGCCTCAGCTTCCTCACCTGTCAAGTGGGGATAACAGTAGCACTCACCTCCGAAGGCTGCTGTGAAGATGAAAACGCCCTGGAATGGTCCTCGGCGTGACGTATGACGTATTAAAGTCTGGACTCCCCAGAACCCTTCTGCTGTCCCCCTGAGGCAGGCTATGGTTTCTTTCCCCTGGGATTCTCTATTGATCCTGGTTTGGGGGCTCACAGACCAGCCTCATAAGCCTCCTTCCCTCAACCACACCAGCATCACCAGTCTCTTCAAGTTGCCTGCCTGTGGCTGGGGAGCCTCTGCAGGGGGCCCTTGGGGGACCTGCTCTGGTCTCTCTCTGCCTGCTATGCCCCAGAGACCTCCCATCACTGCAACCACAGCTGTCTCTGGGATTTACGAACTCCCCTCCTGCAAGGCTTGTCACACCCCAGTGCTCTATCCTGCTCTGGTCTTTGGCACAAGCCACAACCCCCACCTAGAAGAAGCCTTCTCTCCTTTGCTCCATCAAACCCATGAGACCTTGCCTCCTCCTGGAAGGTCCCGCTGACCCCACCTCCCCGTGTGGCGGCCGAGCCAGAGGTGCATTCGTGCTTGTTTGAGTTGCTTTGCAGAGATTCCCAAGGCACCCGGTATGAGTGTGGTCTCCCCGCCCCGGACCTGCCTCCCGCTTAGAGGCTAGCTGTCTGCCTCTGCCTCTCTCGTGTTCTGCATAGTGCCTCACGGGTGTGCTACATGCAGGGGTTAGGGGGAACATGTGGCGACTGACCGCTGGGGGCAGCCGTGGGTCTTGGCCGGGTCTCGCTCACCAGAACAGACGAGGGCGAGGACTTGGCCCCACTCCCAGGGCTGGGCTTTTCGGAAGCACTGCTCCAGGGAGGCGCAGCTTGCATTCTGGATCTTCCATCGAACTGGCAAGGGCTCGCTCTCCCCCGGCCCTTGTGTCCCCACTGCCTCGGCCTCCGGCAGGTGCTTCAGAAAGGAGCCACACTGGAGGGCCGCACAGATGAGGTCCCCCAGGTTCTGGGTTCTGTCTTGGTCCTCGTAGATGATGGTACCACCCAGACTGCCACTGTAGAACTCCACCACGCCGGCGCACCGCAGGCCCCTGGGCCCTGGCACCAGCTGCAGCCTGGGGGGAGCTGGGGGAAGAGAGG
>NW_011888925.1:97303-106160 GCF_000151845.1 Pteropus vampyrus | reverse complement strand
GAGGACTTGGCCCCACTCCCAGGGCTGGGCTTTTCGGAAGCACTGCTCCAGGGAGGCGCAGCTTGCATTCTGGATCTTCCATCGAACTGGCAAGGGCTCGCTCTCCCCCGGCCCTTGTGTCCCCACTGCCTCGGCCTCCGGCAGGTGCTTCAGAAAGGAGCCACACTGGAGGGCCGCACAGATGAGGTCCCCCAGGTTCTGGGTTCTGTCTTGGTCCTCGTAGATGATGGTACCACCCAGACTGCCACTGTAGAACTCCACCACGCCGGCGCACCGCAGGCCCCTGGGCCCTGGCACCAGCTGCAGCCTGGGGGGAGCTGGGGGAAGAGAGGGGATAGGAGCGTGGGTCTGTATGCTGACAGCCCGGAGGGGTACCCGCCTCGCTCCTGGGTCTTTGACTTCAACACCAGGACCAATGAATGACTAGCCGATGGCCCTGGGAAGTGGTGAGGTCCCAAATATTTCACGGATGTCTTTCTCCTGAAACCGTCCATGTTTACCTGAAATTCAACCATACCTGGGCATCCTGTGGTTTTTAATTGCTAATCCGACACCCTACCCCCAGGGGGCCTCAGCATCCTCTTACCTGTGGGCTCGGGGGTGGTTGTGGGCGGTGGGCTTGTGGGAGGAGGAGTTGTCTTCCGTGGCTCTGCAATGGGACACTCTGATGAGGAAGAGGCAAGGGCCCCCGGGAGGAGAGGGGGTGGGGAGAAGGGAAGGATGGAGAGGGCTGGGGTGACTGGCAGTGTTGAGAAGGACCTGGAACTCATGACGTAAGTACCACTTAACCCACGAAGCCCACTTGACCGACACTTTGTCTCTAAGCCTTTTGTGAGGTGGGCGGTACCAACCCATTTTACAGAGGGGAAAATGGAGGTTAAGAGGAGACAGTGAAGTCAGCGGTTAGCAGAACCAGGTCCTCGAACTTTTTATCCTTCTGTGCAAGTGCCAACATCCCCCCCCCCCACCACCAGTCTTCCCCTTCCAAGTCCCCACCAGTGTATGTTTTGGGAGGATGTAGTTGTAAATCAGGGACCCCCATCCACCTGCCTGCTCAGGCCCCGAATCACAGGCCCTGGGTGGCTTCCTCGGGGCTGACGCCTGAGCTGAAGGAACCCGTGTGACGAGCTAGTTACCCACCTAAGCAGATCAGGCCCAGAGGTTCCCTCTGGTTTGCCTTGCTGGAGTTGCAGCTGAAGGACCCCAGTGGTCCATTGCAGATGATATGGTTCTGGGGACTGTTGAAGTTAGGGAAGTGGCCGAGGTTCAAGGCTTCCCCACAGTTCAGCTTCTGGCAGAACTTGGAGGCCTGCTTGAGGTCCTTCCAGCGGTCTGAGCTCAGGCCCCAGCTCCGGCTGTCAACTGTGTGCCACGTGTCTCTGAAATGGACCTCCAGCTGGCCCTGGCACATTGAGTTGGAGCCGCTTAGTCTCACCAGGGACCCTAGGGATCAAAGAGGTAGCCGTGGGGGGTCATGCAGGGAAGGACCCTCCATGAGAGCCCTTCACTGACCACCCCCCACCTCTGTCTGAGCCCCCAACACCCAGCCAGTCACCCTTCCGCCCCACAGGTTGCCTGCCTTGACCTTGCTCCTGTGAGCTCCTCCTTTGGGACACTGCAGAGACTTTCTGGAAGGGCTCAGGCTGGGGCTGCTCCTGACCCAGGCAGCCCCCCGAAAGCTGGGCAGGTAGGATGGGGCTCAGACCTCAGCAGAGAGGAACTCAGAGCAGTGGGCAAGGGGGCGTCGGCATGCACTGTGCAGCAGAGTTGCCCCAGTCCTGGAAATTCTGTCTCAACAGATTCCAGATGGGGCCTGGCACCTGTTTCTTTTCCTCTCTTTAATTGAAAATCAATTTTATTGAGGTACAATTTACATACAGTGGAAATGCACCCATTTAAGGGTAATCGTTCAATGGAATTTGACAAGTGTGTACACGATTGTAATCACCACCACACTCCAGACATAGAATATTTCCATCATCCGGAAAGTTCCCTGAATCCAGCCTCGGGCAGCCACTGGTCTGTTTTCTGTCACTAAATATTAGTTTTGCCTGTTCTAAAATGTCATTTAAGCGGAATCATTGGGCATTTTTGTTCGTTCTTGGGTTGTTTAGTCTGGCTCCGTGGCTGAGGTTTCTTCTGTTGCCGCAGGAATCGGCAGTTTATTCCTTTGGGTTGCTGAATAATGTTTCATTGTGTAGATGTGCTGCGGTTTATCCATTCGCCACGTGGGCTGTTTGCAGATTTTGGCTGCTATGAACATTCATGTACCGATTGTTTTTGTGTGGGCACCTGTCCCTGTTTCTCTTGAGAGAGTAGAAGTGGAATTCCTGGGTCATAGGTAAGGACACAAACTTGTGTGATTTCCTAAAGCTCCACGAAGGAAAAAATAAGAATGTATGTTTGTATTTGCATAAAGACATTCTGGATGGATATGCAAGAAATGAATAAATGTGGTTATTCTCCGGGGTGTTAGGGGGAGGGAAGGACGGGACAGGTAAGAGACAGAGATGGAAATGAGATCGTATATACGTTTAGTCTCTGAGCCAGGAAGCTGTGTTACTTATTCAAGAAAAGTATTTTTAAATGCGAAAAGGTTATCTAAGTGATTCTGAGGTAGAGGTTTTCCCTGGTCAAGAGTTGCTGGTCAGGCTGCCTTTTTCTTCCCACAAATGAGGGCCCAGCACACAGGGCTAGGGCTGGCCAAGGTCCCTTGGGTAGTTAGAGGTCAAGGAGGCTCGTCCCCATACTTGACATCGGCAGAAAGTTTGTGGCTTTCCCTCCAGCAAGCTGACTCACTGAATCCTCACCAGGGAAGAGGTTTTCTCCCCATTTTACAGGTGGGAGAAATTGGGGCTCAGGTTCTAAGCAAGTTTCTAGAGCTCAGATGCCATTGCAGGGCTCCAGGGCCCAGTGCAGGGCCTTCCGAAGGCCCCCTCTGCTTGCAAGGTGACTTCATGAGACTCTCCAGCCATATTTGTCCCCAAATATATTCAGCATGATGTTTTTTCAGGAAATGTGAAAAAGAGAGCTCTGTGGTGAAATGAGTCTGGGAACTGCCGAGTTAAATGTTTAACAGGTTTCTTTGCTACAGGACTTCTCAGAGCCTTTACTAGGCTAGTGTCACACTGTCATTCTCCAGTGAGTGATGGGGTGCTACCCATCCTTTGTCCAACGTGTTCCGTGGAACCTTGTTTGGGAAACAGTAGCCTCTGGGATTAAAGCCCAACTTCAAAGGCAGGATATTCAACACACTTTACGATCTGCTGCAGTCTCTCTCTGCAGCCTCGGCAGCAAACATCTTCCACCAGGGAGCATCTGGCAGGACCAGGTAAGAAGCAGGACTTCGCGAGGTGCATTTACGGGCCAGTATGTTTTCTGTGCATGGCGAATGGGTCATAATAACACCTATCGTGAGAACTGGCATTTGCAGGCAGGTACCTGCACCTGGGCTTCTTAAACGTCGTGTGTGTTCGCGTGCACATGCGTGTGGTGGGGTTCTCTCTCTTTCTGGTGTGGGGTTCACTCTGGTGGAGCTGCCAGTTTCTTAATTGGCAGGACCCCCTACAACCTGATGAACTCATAGCTCTGCTCCCCACCCTCCCTCACCTCTGCCCCAGACCTCCTTACCTGAGTCCAACCAGTTAAGCCATCCGAGGCAGGAAGTGACTGTGGAAAGGAGAGAGCAGGGTCAGAAAGTGAAGTGTCCCTCTCGCTTTCTCCACCCGCAGGCTGAGCAACGGCCTTTTCTGCCTGCCGCCATGATTGTGGGGTTCAGAAGCAGAGGTGTTCGTACTATGGAACCCCTAGGTGGGTCATAAAATCAGTTTAGCGGGTTGCAACCATCAGTTTTTTTTTCTTGTTTTAGAATTTTACTTTCTAAATGTACATGCAGTAAAACGGATTTTCCTTTAGTGCATAATTCTATGAATGTTAACACATATGTAGACCTGTGTAATCATCACAGTCAGGCATGCAACGGTTCCATCACCCCCCTAGATTTCCTCCTGCTGTCCCTTTGTGGTAATATGCAGTATTGAAAGCATCGATTAAAAAAATATATATAGTGATGCAACCATCGACCTTTTAAAAAGTGAAATGGACTGGAATAGAGGTGATCAGAATGCGCCAGGCCTTTTGAGGCTAAAGACCACTTTTCGTGCATTAGGTTGCAGAGAAAAAACATCCTGTGTGTCGCTTTCAATCAAGAAAGTTTGAACTCCATAGTTCTAGAGAGCCATAAAACGAGCTGGCAAGGGCCTCCAAGATGACGTCGCTACTTTTTAGTATTCCCAAGACAGAACAAGAACGACAGCAATTTATCCAGAGAAGGAAATCGAAGCTCAAAGAGACTTCTATTCAGAGAGACTTCAAAGGCAGTGAAGCCACTTGGCAAAAGAGCCAAGACCACAGTCCCAGTGGAGAGGACTGGAGGGGACTGGCCTTGCTCTGGCCCAGCTCCTGCCTGGGCCCAGCCAGTAGGAATGAGGGTCATGTGGGACGTTCCGCCTCCTCCCAGCCCCGTCGTAAGAAGTGGGGGGTCTCTCAACAGAGCAGCCTGTTGCTATCTCATTTGTTGTTGGGGTGGAGGTTTGATCTAGGTGGGGATGGGGTGGGCTGGCAAGCCTGTGTGTCCTCAGAAGCCACCCTCTGTGTTCACCGCACGGCTTTGTCAGTCACAGATGACTGCCATCTGTCTGACTCCTGGACTGACTTCTCAACTGGGAGCTGGGGACAGCGCTGGGTCAGGGCGACCACGTTATGAAGTAAATGGCTGTGTTTAAGCTGCTTTTGAGAAATTGTTGCGGAGCGTTAAATAATGGGTATGTTTTTAAAAGTCTGCTCTTGCCCGAGGCTTCTGAACCAGCAGTCGAATTTTAAGGGGGCGCGAGGCGCTTAGTTCTCCTGAGCCTTCATTTCTTCATCCACAGCATGAGGACAAAAAGAGAACAAACTTGATGGTGATGCTGTGAGATGGAGCTGAAATAATAAATGTAAAAGGCTTAACATGGGCGGCCCTCGTTCGGAGCCCAGAGCTGGTGTTACCGGTCGTGGTGGCGGCCGGGCCTGGGGCAGGTGCGGGCAGGACGGAGGCCTGCCGGGAGCTTCCCCAGTGGGAGGAATCCCTGTCCTGGGTGCTTGGAAAGCCAGGTCATAGGGTTCATACTTCCCTTTCCCACTCGGGAACCTCGTATTCCCAAAGTCACCTCGGTCAACATCCATCATTAACAGAAACTACCAATTATCAGGCACCTTCCGTGTGCTCAGCACTTGGGTGGCCCCTGACAGATGGCATTGCTCACCTCCCACAGCTCCACAGTGTGCACTGAGTATGTTCACAGAATAGATGTTGGGAGAGGACAGGTGTCGCGTCCAGGGTGACGCTGCCAGCAACCGGCTAGGCCTGGCTTCGAACCGTAGGCCTGCCCCCTAAACCCGTGCTTTCTACTTTCTGCCACCGCTCGTACCTCCAAAGTGCTGAGTCTGGGGATGTAGAGATGAACACGACCTAGGCCCTGACCCAAAGGTGCTTGGGCCTCCAGACCCTGATGGCCCTAGGGGTAAGGACTGGGCTTGACCCTCCTGGCAGATGTCACACAGAAGAGCCCAGGACCTGCTCAGAGAGCACACTTGAGAAAGACTGACCAAGTTGGAGAATTGAGGAAAATTCTAAAAAATAAAAGTGCTCTGTTGAGAAAAGGCATCTATGTGTTCTAGGGCTTTGCCTCCCTCTGGGTGCCTGTCTGTCCTCAGCAGAGCAGTGCTTCCTGTCTTGTTCCTCCATCACCATCATCATCACCGTCACCATCACCATCACCATCACCGGCACCATCACCGGCACCGGCACCAGCAGCAGCACCATCACCATCACCATCACCATCACCATCACCAGCACCACGGCACCATCACCGGCACCGGCACCAGCAGCAGCACCATCACCATCACCATCACCATCACCATCACCAGCACCAGCACCAGCACCAGCACCATCACCAGCACCATCACCATCACCATCACCATCACCATCACCATCACCATCACCATCACCATCACCATCACCATCACCATCACCAGCACCAGCACCATCACCATCACCATCACCAGCACCAGCACCAGCACCATCACCATCACCATCACCAGCACCAGCACCAGCAGCAGCACCATCACCATCACCATCACCATCACCATCACCAGCACCAGCACCATCATCATCACCATCACCATCACCATCACCATCACCATCACCATCACCATCACCATCACCAGCACCATCACCATCACCATCACCATCACCATCACCATCACCATCACCATCACTGGCACCGGCACCAGCAGCAGCACCAGCACCAGCACCATCACCATCACCAGCACCAGCACCAGCACCAGCACCAGCACCATCATCAACACCCTCATAGTTCGCACAAGGCATTTTTACACATTAACTCTCAAGCCTCGCCACAGCCCTCTGGAACAGGTACTGTTGTTCTGATCCCCATTTTATAGATGAGGAAACTGAGAGAGATTAAGCAACCAGCCCAAGCAGCTGGTGAGCGCTGGGGTCAGGCCAGTTGGCACAGCATTTGCGCTTTTTGGCGGGTGGGCCAAGCCGCCTCCCTTTCTTTCAGAGGGATGGCTGTGGCCGCCTGCCGTGTTCCACTAAGTCTCGCATATTCTTGCTGTGCAAACCTGATGAAAGCCGTGATTCTGTTCAGTCAGTGAAACATGCCATTTCCACAAACTTGCTGTGTGACCTTGGCAAGTTGCTCAATCTCTCTGGGCTCAGTTTCTTTGTCTGTAAAATGAGGAGGCTAGAGTCCGCGATGCCTCGTCTTTGTCCTGGTTTTAACGTCTATGGCCTAGAATCTTTTGTTCCTGAGGTATCTCAGTGGTGGCAGGGCGGGCAGAGGTGGATGATGAGACAGATGTGTGCCTGACCTGCAGGCATCCACGGTGCTTACTCTGTCTGTGCGGGGAGAGGTTCAGGTTTTGATTGCCCACAGCTTATTTTCATTCTTTTAGCTGCTTCGCTCAGAGGTCAGATCAATATCATCCTTCCCCTGAACCTGGCAGACTGTGCTGGGGTCTCTCTGACCCCCTCCTAACTATAACCTACCCTTCTGGCCCCTGCCTGCAGCCTGAGGCCTGAGGCTCTGCTGCAGACAGAAGCCTGGAGACCTGGTGACCACGAGGGACATGAGGCACAGAAGCATCATGACATTTCCTAACCCGCCATCCTCAACGACATGCCAGCAGCTGGGGCTGGGAATGAGAATTCTCTGAAGGCCCCTTCCTCCCCCCGCCAACCGCCCCTGGAAGCCCTGTGGTTTAGGGCTTAGACGGGCCACGTCCAGGCAAAGCTCAGGACCAGAGAGGGTTAGAAGGCCACGTGACCGGCTCTCCCTGAGCCCCTCTGTGTCATTTCTGCATTTGCAGAGATTTAATCAGTTTGACCCTGCCTGCGCCATGAGGTCTCTGTGAGGAGTTGGATGAACTCCTGAAAGCAGCTCCGAGGCATTTATAGGCTCATCCCCCGCCCCCCCACCCCGTCCTCTTACCCTCCAGCATTCCAGATGATTCTCACTTTAACTATCTCTACCACGACCCAGCAGGCCTCATTAGGCCATGGATGAGTTTTATTTACTCTGTGCAGTGTTTAACATTTGGGGGCTCAATTTTTTTTTAAGGATTTTTTTTTGCTTTGTTTTGTTTTGCTTTCTAAAAAAAAAAAAAATCCCAAGATCCAGATGTTTTTGAAAAATAGGTCGTTCTGGCTATACTGAGCCATGTCACCGCCAGCCCCAGGCAGTGGCCTGTCCCTTTTGATTTGCCAGCGCCCCTGAGGCAGCCTCCCGTCACCCTGCCCTGGGTCTGGAGAGCCCCAGCTTCAAACATAGGATGGTTTCTGCAGTGACACATGAGTTTTCACACTAGGCGGGTTTCTGCAGTGACACATGAGTTTTCACACTAGGCGGGATGCGTCAAGATTACAAATAGCCTCCTTAGTCATTCAGGTCAGGATTTGCACAGAATGTTTGCCAGAAATTTACAAATTTGGGGTGGGGGTTGAAATCGCAGAGGAACATTTGCAAGCTTGTATGATCAGTACCACTGTACAGTACTCAGCGGAGCCAGGATTTGTAAAGCCCGGGCTGGCCCACCTCTGACATAGGCCCTGCCTGGGTCCGCGGGCACCTGCCCTGGCAGCCCCTCTACACAAGGACATAGAGGCCAGGACATGGCCCGCTGTGGGTCCACCCGGCACCCAGATCCCGGTGCAGGGAGGGAGGGGACATTACTGATGATTGCAACGGCAACAGAGAACACTGACTGAACTCTTAGCCCATGCAGATCCTAGGGCGGGCGAGGGGTGGTCACGGAAGACCTTGTGTCAATCCCGACAGCCTCGTCCGACGGGGGCTGCCATCTCTATACCCCAGAGAAGGAAAGCGATGGACTGATTTTGTGTGGGTTGAAGTCAGATGGTCTGTTTTTCCATAAACAACGATCCCCCTAGTAGTCCATGAACTTCTCATCGATTTACAGCAAATTCCGTATGTCTGACCGCCTTTGGGGGCATGCTGGGTTCTCCTTCCTCTCGTCTCTGGATGATGGGCTGCCTCAGAAGGTCAGGAACCCCTATTTCCAGAACTGACACTCGTCAGGGAGCCCTGTCCAGCCTGTGTCTGTATCAGGGCGTCAGAGAGACAAAGATCACAAGGGCCTAAATTCTGTTTCTCAGCCAGAGCCCGCAGATGAGGAGGCTGGTTTATGATTAGGGGCCTTTTTTATGGCAGAACACAGCAGAGAATCGCACTGGGCTCACACCAGGACAGCCTGGGGGCTGGAGCCCCAGGAA
>NW_011888925.1:94908-96228 GCF_000151845.1 Pteropus vampyrus | reverse complement strand
AGGACACTCGGCACGCTTTCTCCTCCGCTCAGGTCAGCGGCCAAAAGGCCCAGGCCTCAGTCCTCAGGGAGGCCCCACAGCCCCTTCCCACCAGCCCGCGTGCTGATGGCTGCTCTGGCAGTCCTCCCCAGCCCGCGCGTGGCATGCTCACTCCCTCCCTACCAGTATTTGCTCACACATCATCTTCTCCTGAGGCCCACTGTACCCTCCCAGGTACAGCACGCCCCCCAGTGCCCCCAACCCCCCAACCCACACCACTTATGACTCTGAGCACCCCTACAATCACTGGCTCACTTGGTCTCTCGTCTCTCTACCCATCGCACCCAGACTACTATATCAGTCACCAGGGCCAGGGGGTTTATTGTTCACTGCAGTGTCCCCAGCACTTAGAACGGTGCCTGGCACATCGTGGCTGCTCAATAAATACTTGCTGTCTGAATGAACGAATGAATGAATTAGATTTAGTGACTGCAGTTATCCTTTGAGGCGGGCACAGCGGTTACCGCATGTTATAGATGAGACAGCTGAGACTCGGAGAGGTGTTCTTGTCATTCGTGAGTGGCCAGGTTGACATTGGACCCAGATCTGTGCTGGTGTAATCCCCACAGGCCTTCACGCATGTGCGTACGACATTCGTGCACCCACGACACACATGGCACGAAGCGCACTGCATATGCACTTGCTCACACACCCGCATGCATGTATCCACGCGCACACACGGTGGGTGTTCAGTCAGTTTTTCCATGTGGAGGCGAAGGTCTCCCCTGGTTGCTGGGGGAAAATCCTTCTGAACTGCCGGAGCAGAGTAATTAGAAGGGCCAGTGCCAGCCCCTCAGCCCTCTGGTCCCTCCATTCATCGCTGGGGCTGCTGGGGGCCTGATCCTTTGTGCCCAGAGCTAGCAAGGGCCTCAGTCTCTACAGCCTGGGAGGGTGGGCTGGGTGGCCGGCTCGCAGCTGGAGCCCTTACGCCCCTCCTCTATTGAGGACGCCCAGCTCCCCAGTGAACTTGGTCACTTATCGCAACCACTGCTGTTTCCTTGGTTGCACTCATCACAATATTTGTAAATATTTCTGGTGCTCGTTTACTTCAGCCCTCTGCGGGTCTCCTCTGTTAGCCTGGTACATGGTACCGGATCCATGACAGGAGGGACTCAGCTCTTATTCACTGCTGTATCCCCAGCGTTTTGCACAGAGCTGGACACATAGTAGATGCTCGATGAATATTTGTTGATGAATAAATGAATAAAGGAATAGTCTGTGCAAAACTGTTGGGGAACAGCACGATTGCTGGCTAGGCCAGTGTCTGGCAAGTCCTGCCTC
>NW_011888925.1:92562-94008 GCF_000151845.1 Pteropus vampyrus | reverse complement strand
CCAGCACACACACACACACGCACACATATGCACATGCACACGCACACACTGGGAACCATGTGCTCCTGTGGTTCCAGATGGTTCCTGTCATATTTGGGGTGAAGTTGCTGCCCCGAAGTCATCTTGACTCTGGGCTCTGTTGGGCCAGAGGATCTGCGTGGTCCTGCTAGCGTCCAGGTGGGAGGCCCAGGAGCAGGACCCCCGGCCCCGCACCCAGCTGGGAGCTTGGCCAGCCCTGCTGCCCAGTGTGGTCAGAGGCCACGGGAGGGGGAGGTGGGGGTTAAGGGCGTGGTGCTGACTCCCCAGGGCCCAGGAGGCCACGGCAGCTCCTCAGGAGAGTCCTGGGAGGCAGTTAGGGGCCCGTCTCTAGGCCTCTGTCCTGGGGACACAAGGCATTTTTGTACCTCTTGCAGTTCCGTGTAAGAGCAGCCATGTGAACATGTGTGCACATGTGCCATTGTCACATGCACAGAGGACGGTAAGCCTACATTTGCAGGTATGTCTGGCCCATGAAAACACACATACACACCTCTCGTGCATGCACACACAAACGTACGCACTTGCTTGCACACACATTCACACTTACACTTGCACAGCGGCTTCTCTAGGAGGGACCGAGGGTCCCTGCTCAGGCAGGCCATCTCCCCTGAGACCTTTCTGTCCTACCTGAGAAGCCGCGAGCTCCCTCCTGTTCCCACCCATTTCCATCCTCTCTCCCCTGCCTCACCTTCCAAACCCTTGAGAAGCGGTCGGCTCTCACCCAGGTCACCCCCCTGCATTTTATAAGTGGGGAGATGGAGGCCTGGACAGGCTCGAGGACATAGCCGAGGTCACGCTTGGACTGATTTGGGACCCAGGGCTCGGGCCAAAGTACACACTGCCGTCTCTCCTCGCCCTCCCCCCGGGGGACCCACGAACCTCTCCACGGGCCAGTGTCAGTGACCACCCCAAAAGCAGGGCTCTGCTCCTGAGCTAGCGCCCCAAGTCCTTGGGAATGAAGGACTGCCAGCTTCCCCCACGTCCCCCAGCAAACTGGAAGCTCCAGGCCGTTTCCGTGGGGGGCCCTGGGGACGTGCCTGGAGTGAGAGCAGACCCAGGGAGTGCTCCCAGCCGCCAGGCGGGCTATCAGGAACTAAGGCGTGCATCTTGTCTTTGACATCTGCTTAGCTGCGTTCTCAGAGACGGTCCCCACCCTGCCTCAGCCACTCTGCCCAGAGCATCATCAGAACTGTCCAGGAGACGGCGATTTTCCCGTCCCCAGAGGCATCCAAGGAAAGGCTGGACAATCACGGGGCAGGGGGGATGCTGCAGAGGGAAGCCCTCTTCTCATGGGGGCTGGACGACTTGGTTTCTAGGCTGAGAGTCTGATTTAGCATGGATTTCATCTGAAATGGTACAGTAAGGCCACCAACAGGGCAAGAGAGAAGCAGAGTTGGGGCATTGGGG
>NW_011888925.1:81438-92512 GCF_000151845.1 Pteropus vampyrus | reverse complement strand
ACCTTTCTGTCCTACCTGAGAAGCCGCGAGCTCCCTCCTGTTCCCACCCATTTCCATCCTCTCTCCCCTGCCTCACCTTCCAAACCCTTGAGAAGCGGTCGGCTCTCACCCAGGTCACCCCCCTGCATTTTGTAAGTGGGGAGATGGAGGCCTGGAGAGGCTCGAGGACATAGCCGAGGTCACGCTTGGACTGGTTTGGGACCCAGGGCTCAGGCCAAAGTACACACTGCCGTCTCTCCTCGCCCTCCCCCCGGGGGACCCACGAACCTCTCCACGGGCCAGTGTCAGTGACCACCCCAGCAGCAGGGCTCAGCTCCTGAGCTAGCGCCCCAAGTCCTTGGGAATGAAGGACTGCCAGCTTCCCCCACGTCCCCCAGCAAACTGGAAGCTCCAGGCCGTTTCCGTGGGGGGCCCTGGGGACGGGCCTGGAGTGAGAGCAGACCCAGGGTGTGCTCCCAGCCGGCCAGGCGGGCTATCAGGAACTAAGGCGTGCATCTTGTCTTTGACATCTGCTTAGCTGCGTTCTCAGAGACGGTCCCCACCCTGCCTCAGCCACTCTGCCCAGAGCATCATCAGAACTGTCCAGGAGACAGCGATTTTCCCGTCCCCAGAGGCATCCAAGGAAAGGCTGGACAATCACGGGGCAGGGGGGATGCTGCAGAGGGAAGCCCTCTTCTCATGGGGGCTGGACGACTTGGTTTCTAGGCTGAGAGTCTGATTTAGCATGGATTTCATCTGAAATGGTACAGTAAGGCCACCAACAGGGCAAGAGAGAAGCAGAGTTGGGGCATTGGGGGTGGGACAAGCAGAGCTGAGAGCTGAGCTGGGGCTGGGAGCACAGACAGGGATCCTAGTAGCCCCAACCTTCCATGATGCTCCAGAGAGGTGACATACAAGCCCCAGAGCCAGACCAAGGGAAGAACTGGCATTTCCTCCTTGCACCCCGAGCCCTTTTAGGGGTACTCACCCAGCACCCCCAGCAGGTACAGGGCAGCCAGCAGTGGTTGCTGAGACCCCATGGGCACGGCCTCCTTCTGTCTCAGCCTCGGCAAGCTCAGCACCCGTGGGTGAGGCTGTCTGGCCCTGTGTCTCCCTCTCTCGGGGAGGCGGGGGGTGGGGAGGGGGCGGGGCAGGCAGGCTTAGGCAGGGGTGGAACCGGGGAGCAGGCAGTGTGGGGCCTGCGTCACTCGTGTTTGAAGTTGAACTGTCAACTTCCTCCTGGTAAAACCACTTGTCCCAGTTCGAATGGCGGGCCTGGCTTCTGCCAGCTTCCTGCCCGAGGTGCCCAGGACTAGGGTGGCGTCCTGACCATGCCATCCTGGGCCAGGACCCCGCTGAGAGCAGGCCTGCAGAGATCGAGAGGCCTGGGGACGAGTTCCTGAGGCAGAGGTCCCACCCAGATGGTGCCGAGCTGTGCCGGTGGTGGGGGTGGGGGTGAGAGGCGGGAAGAAAGGGGCACAGCTCTGGTTCATGCTATAGGCCCAGTGACGAAAACCCAATGACACTCTTCGCCTCCCCTTCTGGGGACAGGGCGGGGGTCTGAGGTGAATCTCCACAGGTGATATTTAACCAGCAAGCACAGGCAAGGGCTCCTCCACAAATGCTGGGCCTCTGTCAGAGTGTGCGCGTGCGTGTGCGTGTGCGTGTGCGCGTGCGTGTGCGTGTGTGTGCATGTGCGATCTCCATGCCGATGTTGCTCCCAGACTGCTTGGAATCCACCTCTGGCCTGTTGAGAAGGGGCAGGGTCACTGGATTCCTGCAAAGTAAATGGGGGAGGCCTGAGACAGGAGAACTCCAGCCTCCTGGGGCGCAGCACACCCCGGACGGGTTAGACTGAGGCCAGACCCAGGCTTCTTAGGGCTTCTCATAATCTGGGCCATTCCAGGCAGGCACGAGGACAGGAGGCAGCTGAACGTGAAGGGTTGGAGGGCAAGTGTCTGAGCCAGCCCGCCAGGGGCACCTCCCCTCCCTCCCTCACCCCCAGCAGCTCCAGGTCTTTCAGGGCTGATGGGGGTGCAGCTCTTTGTCCCGAGACCAATCAGATTGTCTCAGCAGCTGCCGGAGAGCACCCCCTTAACTCCCCAGCTTTCAACGTTCCCCAGTGTCAGCTACAGGAGGCCCGAGGGTTTCAGATGCTTGAATCATTTCGCCAAAGGGAAGAACCGAGGCCTGGGATCAGGACGGAGGACCCCAGAGTCCGCGTGATTGGGGGCCACGCCCACCACCTCGTGCAGGATTCTGATGCCTCCTGCCCTCCTCAGAGATAACACTGCCCCAGCCACCAGCCCTTCCTGGCCCTGCCGCCTGCCCTCGCAGCCATCCTTCCTGTCCCCTGACTCTGGAATTACCAGACTTTGCATTCATTTGTTCGTTCGTTCATTTATTCACTCATTCATTCATTCATTCAGCAAATCTTCACCCCTGGCCGAGCACCAGGGACAGAGATGAATGGATGATCCCTGCCCTGCTCTCACTCCAAGGACCCCCCTGGTGATTGTTCTCCTGGAAACTGGGTGTTTAGAAAGCTTTTATTGGTCACAGTAGCTGAGAGGATTAAGTGGCCCATCATAGCCCCTTTACCACACTCGGTTTACAAAAGTGCAGTTTGAAAGGGAGAAAGGATTTTATTGAGCCTCTGAGTAAGACAGAGGTGTGGTGTCTTTGCCTTCCCAAGCATCACGGGAAGTGGGTGGAGTTTTCCATTTCACGGATGAGGAAACTGAGGCTCAGAAAGAACCCCGCTTGGCCTGGCAAAACTAAGATTCGAACCCACGTTTCTCTCAATTCACAACTCTTGCCACTATCCCCACCCCCACTTAACAAAAGCAAAGAAAACAGACAAAAAAAACTTGGCTTTTTATTTGATCTCAGTCTTCAGCATAGGCAAGATTATGGTTTCTACTTTTTGTTTGTTTTTGGAAAATAGAAAGCAACTCAGGGCCCGTCCAGTCATCCAGGGCTTGGTACCTCCCCCTATCCCAGTGGAAGGGGTCCCCTTACTCCCAAAGCCTCCCCCCTCCCAGACACTGCCCCTAGGCTCCCTCCTCTGTCTCCTCGAGACCCTCCCTCCCTGCCGCTGCCACCCCCCCATGAGTCACCCCTCCTTTCCCCCCTCCTGGCCTCCAGGCCCACTGTCCCCGGCTCGGACCCCAGATCCCTGTGGCAGTTTCCTGTCCTCATCACCCTCACTTTCCATGACACAAGAGGAAGTCGGCTGAGCCCGGGCTGGGTTTTCCATGCCGCCGGACGGGGTGGAGGCCAAAGGTGGGGGCGGGGGAGGGGGTTTGCAGCCCCCAGGGCCCAGCGTCAGTACCTCCCAGGCCTCTGCTGGAGAGGCACCTGCTCGCTGCCCTGGCCACACCAGGTAACCACGGGATGTGTGTGTGTCCTTCATTCGGCCAGCCCAGTGCTGCCTCAGCCCCTCTGGGCTCCTTGACTCCCCGGGGGCCCCCAGGATTTGCCCTCTTTGTCAAGGCAAAGGGGCCCGCAGGGTTTGCGTGGGGAAGGGGGAGGAGCTGAGGGCTGGGAGGGAGGGAGGGGAGGCGGGAGGAGAGGAAGGAGGACTGGAAATGTGACTGGTGCCTAGTAGGACCTCAGTTTTTGCTGCATGAATGAATGAGTCTAAGGATTGTTCCCAAAGATGACAGAATGGCCTGGTGACCGGAGGAGGTGCCTCTGCTCTGAGATGGGTGGCATGAGCTATGCAAATATGTGTTTGGCGAATGACTCAGTGACTTGAATCCTTGAAAACCTGTACTTGGCAGCCTGGAGAGGGGCACCCATCCAGGAGGACGGCCCTTCCCCCAGCTTTGCTCCTGTTCAGTCAGATCACTGGTGGGAGTGGGGAGGGGGAGAAGGAGGGACTGAAAAACCGGGCTCTGAATGGGCAGTAGAGGGGCGAGCAGGTGTGGTGGAGGGGCTCCGGCCCAGGCGGGCACCTGCATTGAGTCCCACCTCTGCCCCAAATTGCCATGTGGCTGCTCAGCTGACTTCTTGCTGGGCGATCCCAAGGCCAGGTCTCTTGCTTTAGGATCTTGTGGCATTGGAGCTGGGTGGGTGGATTTCTCTGTTCTGGGCGGAGACCTGGAGGGTTTAGTTCTTTCTCTTGAGTGAGAGGATGTCAAGTGCTGGGGCTTTTGGGGATGGGCAGAGGGTGCCCTGGAGAGGAGCAGGCTGGTTCTGCATGATGGCTCAGAGCGTGCCCCTTCCCGAGTCCCAGGTGGGACTGGGGCCTCCCTCTCAGGCTTGTCCTCGCCATGCCTTTCGGCCCCTCCCAGGAGCCCAGATTGTGGCCTCATGTCCCTGTGGTGACACATCGAGTAAGTGACTCACACAAGTTACCTAAACTCCTCATCTGCAAACTGAGATGGTCTGAAGATGAAGCAGACAAACCTGTGCAAAGAGAATAGACGGTCTCAGCTGTTAGTAAGAGCTCCAGGCACCACAGTAATAACCATAACTGTAACTGTGCTGTGAAGATCGTTTGAGGGTGGGGAGGCTAGAATTTGGGGGTTCAGAAGCTGGCTTTCCGTTCTGACTAGGTGGGTGACCTTGGGCAGGTCATTTCCCATTTCTGAGCCTGACTATCTTCCTTTTAGCGTGGGGGGTCGAAGTGGACCCCTGCATCACAAGGTTTCTGGAAGTCTCCGTTATAGTGACATGGAGGGCTGGTAAACCTAGTTCACTGCCTCGAGGTGCGGGGCTGGTCAGCTCACAGGGGCTGTGTGCGTGGAGGCCCAGCAGATGCCTTTGAGTGAACTGACCTGCCCTTCTCACCCCCCACCCCCACCGGGCCTGTTGCTGGGTGTGAGGCAAACACACAGCCGGTAGCCCACGGCCCCACGGGGTGTGTGAATCACATTTCTCGAAGACTCAGAATTCACAGTTTCTTTTCCGTTGCTTCTGTGAGGCTGGACTTGCTTCAACCATGGAGCTTAAGTTTTGATTGAGAAAATAAGGCCGCGTAGTAGGTAGAGTAAGAAGACAAGTGTTAACCAAGCCCATTTTTCAGATGATGTAACAGGATCGGAGCTGTTGGGTGAATTCCCCAAGGCGCACAGCTAACCGATAGTGAGGTTCGGACTGGACCCCCCAGGTCTCCTGGCCCGTGGGCGACCCTTTCCCAGCACAGCCTCTCTCTCCTCTCAGGCTGGTGCTTTTCCTGTCCTTTGGGGGCCTGTAGCCAATGCTCTGGGAACCTCAGATCCCTTCTGTAAAATGGGCAGAACACAGCCTGTCTTGAGGGGTCAGCATTTCTAAAGTCCCCGGTGCTGCTAGAATCTGTCTCTCTTTTGTTATCCAACCCAAACCTTCTCTCTCCAGCACCCAACACCGGCCACAGAGATCTTTCTAGAACAAACGAATGAATGAACAGAAAGGAGGCTTTCAGCATGGGCACATGAAACAGACTGGCAAGCACTGCCTCCCCCCAACCTCAGCCCTGAACTTCCAGGCTTCTGGGAGACCACGTGACAGGCAGCTGGAATGGGTGTGGGACAGCACTGAGAAGGGCTGGGCCTGAGGCAGCATGCAGGAGGAGGTGTGTCTAATCCATCCTCTGGAAAAGTCAAGGAAGGCTTCTTGGAGGGGGCGACATCCAGGCTGAGACCCTAAGGGTGAGTAAGAGTTTGCCAGTTTGGCAGCGGGATTGGTTTTCCAGGCTGAGGGCAAAGGCTTCTGGGTTCTATTAGCGCAATAGCCGTGTTACTACGAGGGAGAAGGATCTAGAAGTTGGAAGACCTGGGTGTCAGTTCTGACTCAGCCCCTCACCGGCTCTGTGCCTGGGGTTGAGGTCTTAGTTTATCTGTGAAATAAAGAGGCTATCCCAGATGATCCCCAAGATTCCTCAATCTGGGAGTTGAGACTTGGGATCTCATGATTTAAAATATCATTTCCCAGAAACTGAAAAATCGATACAGCCTTTTTTTTGAAGGACAAAGTAGCAAAAGCCACATTTTTTTTTTTGAAGCTCATAAAGTGTTACTTTTAAAGAGCTTTCCTCTGCTCCCGGGGTGCAAGGCGATATACATAAAGGTGTTTAGGCCACCCAGGGACCATGAGAAATGGAAGACAGGGCACAGGGCAAATAGGTTCCACCCCAACTCGACTGTGGAGTACGATACAGCCTTCAAGAAAGAGGACAGAGTCGCAGGTACCGACATAGACAGGTGGCCATTTTGCTCAGTGAAAAACAAAACAAAACAAAAAAACAACGAACTTTCAGGACATTTTGTATCCTGCAAAATGAAAATATGAGCAGATTAAAAAGTCAGAGAAAGTGTTTCTATGTTCACAGAAAAAGGTTCTGCAGAATATTCTTCAAAATAATGATAACATGTTAATTGTGGGGGACAGGCTTCAGTAGAGATGATAGAGTGAGGTCAGGTTGGGCTTTTTATTTTATGCACTTTTTTATTTAGTTTTTTTTTTTAACAGATGCGTATTATGATTTTATGATCAATTAAAACATAATGTAAAAAGGATTTGCAGAAAATCTTTTAAAGAAAAAGTCCCTTGTATTAGTGTTATTATATATGATCCATAATATTTTTATACTATGGTTTTCCTTGATGATAGAAACAATGCATGTTTACTGAAAAAAGTCAGTAAGCACAGTAAACAAAAAAATAAAACCACCTACAATCTAACTGTTTAATATGATGACTATTAACATAGAAGCATATATTAGCATATACTTCCATTCTTTTTTCTATTTATAATTATAATAATTATACTTTGTTTCAAAATTAGTATCATTTTTATGATCTATATCTTTATATATAAAATATATTTATATGTATTTATATGTAAGATATATATACACACAGAAATATTTATACACAAATATATGTTCATATATACATTTTTGAACCTGCTTTTTCTCTTAAAATAAATCTTGAGTGTCTTCCCATGCCGTAGATTTATATAACATGTTTTTTTAAATGGTTGTACAATAGCCAATATATAAAAGTCCTGATATTTGTTTAACTAATCCTTATTACTGAAAATTTTTTTGTCTATTCTTTCTTTTTTTTGCTGTTAAAAATAACTCTGATAAATATTTTGGCACGAGCATCTTTTTTCATGTTTTTATTTTCTTTAAGTAGAATTATTTGAATCATCTCAACTTAGTTCTATTAAATCTCAATACTGGTTGGCTGGATTTATTTAAAAAGGGGCAGACATTTTTAAATAGTTATAATAGGTTTATATCTACTTTTAGGGTCAGGGGTTTTTTATTCTGTGAGTGGGTACTCCAGGTACCCCGTGACAGTCTGTGAGGGAGAAACCCAGGCACGTCCTGGAGGGCAAATCTGAGATATTATTAAGGCACATTTTTGATGATTCACTGAGTGTCCATGGCTCTCCTATGCTGAAATCTGTCTAGTGATCTGGACCCACTGAAGAGCCAAGGCCACACTGGCCCTGTTTTAGTGGTGATGAGACTGGGCAGAGGGTGGTGGTGTATATGACTCAGGAGTGGCCAGCCTTGGCCTGGGAGAAGACACAGGTCAACAGAGGCATCTAGAGAAAATCAGCTTTCATCTGATAATGGAAGGTGGGAACATGCAGCCCAGAACCTTCCGCCCAGTCCATACCCACGTGCATCCCGGCAGGCTCCAAGGCTTCTGGATGGGTTCCGTGTCCTAATTTCTTTATGCGCTACTGAGGGCTGGGCCACGTTGGATGACCCTATGAGGTGGTCTGGAAGCTAGTATCTATTGGCTCTGTATGTGGTGATAATGGCCATGGTGATGGTGATGATCATGGTGGTGAAGGTGATGAAGGCGATGGTGGTGATGATGTCAGTCATGGTGATGATGATGGTAGGATGATGACAGTGATGTCGGTGACGATGACGTTGATAATGAGGATTACGATGGTGAGGATTATGATGATGCCGACAACGGGGATGATGGTGCTGATGATGAGATGATGATGAGATGATGATGATGACGACGACGATGTCGCTAACGATGATGACAGTGAGATTCGTGATCAAAATGGTTACCCTTTCCTAAGAGGGTTAAAATGAGGCATTGTGGCATTCTGAGCTAAGGACGAGGCAAGGTGCCTTGAACTTCCGTGGGGAGGAAGTTCCTTTGCAGGACAAGCAGAGCACATGTTCGGTAATCATAACTTTGCCCTGTTCTACAGATAGATCATAAAAAGTTATTTCTGGTGATAACTCTTATTATGGGAAAGGCCCCCCATTTAAATTCTTTAAGGGAGAGGTAAAAGTTTCTTGCGCGCTCACAGCGTCTCCACTGCCTTCAGCTTAAAATCATTCACAAGCCAAAGTGGCACGTCCTGGGGAAGGCTGTTCTGAACCCCGCTCCCTAGAAAATAGGTAGTCCACACACCAAACACATGATTTATGAGAGTGATGTAAAGTTTTATTTTTAGATTATTTAGGTAAAACTGCTGGGCTGATTTCAAGGAAAAATATTGGTACTTAGAGAAGGTAAATATCATGAAGGTAGAATTTAAATAGTTGATATTCGGGGTCATCGGGGGCAGATATCATTGTCATCCCTATTTTGCAGGAAGAGAGAGTGGAATTTAATGAGCCTGAGATCACACGATATGCATGTGGTAAAGCTGGGACCCGCACGCAGGTGCTTAGTTACACAACTATTTTATTTAAATATAGGGCACACGCAGAAAAGTGCAGATATCATACGTATATAGCTCCAGCGACTTCACAAACTGAACACACCTGTGTCACCAGCACCCAGATCAAGAAACAGAAACTGACCAGCACCCAGAAGCCCCCCCCATCATGTGTTTCCGTCCAGCACTCCCCACCCCCTCCCCAGGTATCCACTCTCCTGCCGTCTATCATCATGGATTGCTTTTGTCTGTTCTTACACCTAAGCAAAATGGTGTAACCCAGGTTATGCCTTTTTGTGTCTGTTTTTTTATTTTTTTCACTCGGGAGATTCATCCGCGTTATAGCGCGTAGCGAGAGCTCGCTCTTCTTCATTGCCGTGTAGTATTCCATCGCATGATGAACCTGTGATGTGTTTACCCACTCTACCGTGATGGGCATTCGGGTCCTTCAAAGTCCACGTTTTTGTTTTTGTTTTTTTTCAACTAGAAGCTCTGCTGCCGCCCGCAAATACCTGCACATCACAGAGTAAATTGGACTTTTTCTACAGAGCTAGAGAGCGAGGAGGGGCGCGAATCACTCAAACCCACAATTTCAGAGGCAGGTGCTCTCCTAATTGCAGAGCGGCCTTGAGGTGGCCCGGGTGGTTCGTGGTTTGGACAATCTTAATGCTTCTCTTGTGGCATTGCACTTTATAAAGCACTTTTCCCAGTAGCATCTCCCCGCCCCATCAGGTGGGGGTCGGGGGCTCCTCGTCCTCGTACTAGAAATGATAAAACTTGAAGCGGAAGGATGTGACTCCAACACCACATCGGGGTGAGGGGGGGAGGCGGAGGAAGAAACAGAACCAGGATCTGAACTTGAATCCCCTGATACTAAGTCCTTGGCTATTTGCACCTCCTTCCAGCTGCCTTTTGAGAAGGATCGAAAGCCCAAACAAGTCCCTAGCTATTTGGAGTGAGAAGCTGCCTTCCTTCGAATCTCACTTTATCTCATTTGCAAATGTGGGGGAGGCCTGTGTTCCTCTGCAGGGGAAGGGCTGTGGTCTCCGTGATCATTAATGATGCCTGGCTGTCGTCTTCATTGAGCCTTGAACTTTCACATTCATTGTCGCAGTCAATTTCATAATCACCCCTGGGAGGAAGGCAACGCAGATAACACTTGCCTCATTTTGCAGGGCGATCTGCCCATTAGTCACAGGGTGGGTCGAGGAACCAACGGGGACCCAGGCCTCAGGATTCTTAGCTCTCCCCACTATGCTGGGCTTTGTCCACTAGGGGAGCCCCGCTTTTAGGACATGGCCCACACCGGGGCCCTGGGGCCTGAAACACAGGCCGTAGAGGCTAGGGGCTTCCCCAAGACGAACAGCAAGAAGGGTCGGGCTGGGTGGGAGCCCACGGCTTCAGCGTCCCACTGTCTGCAGGATGGGGCCGGTCTGGGGAGGCTGGGGGATGTCACAGAGAAGTTCAAGGTGGACTGGTTTCAGGGCAGCTCACCTGGTGAGCTTGAGAGTTCAAACAGCCTCCTAGAGCCCCTTTTCTGTTATCTGGAGAACTCTGCCACTTGCCAGCTGAGTAACGTCTGAAGATGGGCATAATGACAGTATCTGCCTCGTTGGATTGTCATGCAGATTAAATGAGGTAAAGCTGGCAGAGCTCTGAGAAGGGTGCCTGGCACAGACCGCCCCCCAAATCTGCTCATGAGGTATGCACATGGCGTTGGGGACAGGTGAAGCAACACACACCCCTTCTTGGACATTCCAGAAGGGACGGTGTTGTGACTGAGAAACAGGATCCAACTGTCAGAGCAGATGGAACCAGCACATAAACTGTGACCATCAAGTGCTGTCCCCTTGATTCTGCGACAAGGCTACTCTGCCACGTTTTCACCAGGCAGCAAAGGAACATGCGTCCCATGGCACATAAGCCACACCCATCTGTGGGCCTGCACGGGGAGGGGGCTGCAGAGAAGCCCCTCGTCTGGGCTGTGTATGTCTGTGGGGGCTGTCTGCCCTCTGCGCCCCCGTGAGATTCTGATCGATGTGCAGGGCTGGCCCAGGCCTGTGATGACACAGGCACTGCGGAGGAAGGTCTGGGCTTGATGAGGTCTGGGTGGGGCGTGGGAAGGAGTACTGGGGGCGGAAGGAAGCTGGAGCTGGTCCTGCCCCCACTCTTACCCTCAGCCAGGCCTGGGCCAAGGCTTCCTCTCCCAGGAAGCCTTCCTTGGTTCCCAATCTACAGTGAGGTGTGGCCCGCCCCATCTCCCTCCTTCTGCTCTCCTGTCGGCCCCCTTCCAACTTCCCCTCTCTGACAGAAGCGTTGGACAGAAAAGCTAAATCTAAACTTCTGTACCCTTAAGAGCTCATTCTTCTCTAGGCTCTATTAGATGTGGCCACAAGTTGTACTGAGTTCCAGGTCGCATCCAGATAGGATGTGCAGAGCGGATGGAACGTTTAAATTTTCA
>NW_011888925.1:81031-81388 GCF_000151845.1 Pteropus vampyrus | reverse complement strand
TGGAGCTGGTCCTGCCCCCACTCTTACCCTCAGCCAGGCCTGGGCCAAGGCTTCCTCTCCCAGGAAGCCTTCCTTGGTTCCCACTCTACAGTGAGGTGCGGCCCGCCCCATCTCCCTCCTTCTGCTCTCCTGTCGGCCCCCTTCCAACTTCCCCTCTCTGACAGAAGCGTTGGACAGAAAAGTTAAATCTAAACTTCTGTACCCTTAAGAGCTCATTCTTCTCTAGGCTCTATTAGATGTGGCCACAAGTTGTACTGAGTTGCAGGTCGCATCCAGATAGGATGTGCAGAGCGGATGGAACGTTTAAATTTTCAGTGTCCCAGGGGCGGCCTGAAAGACACACTAGCCGGCATGGAT
>NW_011888925.1:77257-79681 GCF_000151845.1 Pteropus vampyrus | reverse complement strand
GCATGGATGTTCAGGCAGAGAGCTGCTGCGCCTCCAGCCTAGATTCTGCTTCCTCTGGGGGGTGACCCCTGGCCGGGAAGGTCGTACAGGGCGCCCTGAACCCGGACGGAGCAGAGGTCCTGACCTCCAGGCCCAGGCTGCTGCATCCGGGTTTCACCAGCTGCCTGGTGTCGCGTGCGTGCATTGGTGCATTTTTCCGGGGAGTCGACCCCCCACACGGTCAGTCCCAGTGTCCGGGCCTCGCTTGCACCTCCGAAGGCTGTACAGCTGCAGGGCAGGAGAGCCGTGCAGGGTGGCAGCGTGGTTTCGTGCTGTGCTGATTCGCTGGGCTCTGCTGCAGCGGCTGCACCTTCTCCCCGCTTAGGAAACCACCGCCTGGGAACCTGGGCTTTGTGCTTTTTGTCTGTATGGCTGGGCTCCGTGTTCAATCGATTGTTCTGCTAGAGATTACAACTCCGTTTGCATTTCCGTCGGCTCCCCGGGTCCCACGACGACGAGGGGCCTCTGGCATGATGGTGGCTGCTGGGGCTACGAGGTGAAACGAACCCCAAGTGGCTGGCACAGGCCCCCAAGGCCAGTCCAGAATGGCATCTGGCATTTCTGAGTTTGGGTCCTGGGTCTTTTCATCCTAGTATCCCCCAACCTCATGGCCTTCCCTGTTGCCATAGCAACAGATGGGGGAGGGAGTGGGGGGAGGGAGTGGGGGGAGGGAGTGGGGGGAGGGAGTCCTCTACCTGCAGGGGCTGCAGGTTCATTCACTGCCCACCAGGACCCTGCAAGCCCAGGATCTTGTCCTGACTTTACGGCTACTGTTTAGCGTGGACGGATAACCAAGAGGTGGTCCTGTCGTCTCCCCACAGAGCCCCTACGTGTCCCACAAAACCGTGCCGTCTCCTTGTATTTTCATGACCTCTTTGTGCATCACCATGGGCTTCTTACACTCCGATCCACAGCCCACTGGTTTCAAGCAAAACTCTACATTCAGCGCCTCAGAAGTATGCCACGCTGAGCACATCTGACGCCAAGCCCCAGCCGCCCCCTACTTTTGCTTGACGAAGAGCCTTCCCACGCTTTATCTGAGGCCCTGAGGATTTGGGGGAGCTGGGGGGATCAAAGAAGGAATCAGACTCAACAACCCTTGGCCTCGTAGAGAAAGAGAAGCTGAATTTCACAATGGGAGAAGGTGCCGTGGCCCTTTTTGAGGTTAAAAGCTTCTTTTTTGTTCCCCAGTTGTGTGGCCTGGGAGTCGTGGGTTTGGGAACGTTTGGAATGGCTAGGCCAGCTTTGGGGGGCTTATGGGAGCAGGGTGGGGATGGCCTCTCCTAGGTTCTTGGGGGGGGGAAAAATCTATATGTGATAGAAACGTGTTAGATCTATTATCAGCTATGTGAACTATGAAGGGCAAGTTCCTTTTTTACATGCTCTGACACTGAAAACGTTCACAGATGTTTTATGAGAAGCCTGGAAAATAAAGGCGACCGCTTCCCAGTCCAGGTAACCGGCCGCTGTCACCTGGCTGTGTTTGCAGCTGTGCGAGGCCTGAGTTCCAAGGTGGGCAAGGGGAACTGAGGCCTTCTCCGCCCAGCTCCCACCCCTGAGCCCAGCAGAGTGGCCCCCGTTCAGGACGTCAGTGATGCCTGTGTCTGCTGCCTCTTAACACTCAGCCCCTACCTCTCAGTACTTGTCTCTGTCTGACTCTGTTTCCCTCCCCAACCCAAGATCTGGGTTTGTTTGTTTTTTTTTAACTATCTTTTTTCTGATGAGAACAAAATAATACCCATTTACAATCTTTGTACAAAGATTAGAAGATACATCAAATATACAGAAAACAACTTAAATCATTGCCAGAATCCCATCACTCAGAGATCCCCTCGGTCCCCTCCAGCGGTGGCCAGCCAGCTAAGGTTCTCACTTCCGTGCCCCTCACCGCCCAGCTTAAATCTGACCTCTTTAGCACGGCTAGTTAAGTGTATTTATTCATTTCATCTTCGCTTTTTGTTTTTAAAGCTTTTTCTTTTATAATCGTAAAGGTTGCACGCTCACTGGAGGAAATTTGGAAAGCAGAGAAAAGGCATTTTCTTGCCTCTTTAAGCAAAGTAAGGACAGTCACAATCCACCTCCCCAAGGTGGCCACTGGGAGCCGTTCGGAATAGGCCGCTTCTTGTCCTTTTGGACATTTTTTAAAGTTCATGTTTCCACAATTGAAAGCAGATTATATAGAGGATTCTGGTCCCGGTCTGCCCTGTGACAGTGTAAATAAGCGTTAACACTGTTAATAAAAACGGCAGCTCTGGTGGACCGTCTACTGCGTGTTTAGACTCTGCAGGCACCATCTCGCTTAATTTTCTCTTGGCCTGTTGAGGCGAGGGCTGTTGTTAATTTCGTAGACGGTGAAACTGACCTTGTCTGAGGTTGGGAATCCAG
>NW_011888925.1:75529-76297 GCF_000151845.1 Pteropus vampyrus | reverse complement strand
TTTCTTTTATAATCGTAAAGGTTGCACGCTCACTGGAGGAAATTTGGAAAGCAGAGAAAAGGCATTTTCTTGCCTCTTTAAGCAAAGAAAGGACAGTCACAATCCACCTCCCCAAGGTGGTCACTGGGAGCCGTTCGGAATAGGCCGCTTCTTGTCCTTTTGGACATTTTTTAAAGCTCATGTTTCCACGATTGAAAGCATATTATATAGAGGATTCTGGTCCCGGTCTGCCCTGTGACAGTGTAAATAAGCATTAACACTGTTAATAAAAACGGCAGCTCTGGTGGACCGTCTACTGCGTGTTTAGACTCTGCAGGCTCCATCTCGCTTAATTTTCTCTTGGCCTGTTGAGGCGAGGGCTGTTGTTAATTTCGTAGACGGTGAAACTGACCTTGTCTGAGGTTGGGAATCCAGCTCCCTGGCTCTGAGTCCCTGCTCTTAATCACTATGTTACGTGTCCTCTGAAATTTTAATAACGTTTCTAGTTTTATAGAAAAGCAGCAAATGACCATTGTTAACAATTCAGAAATTACTGAACCACATAAAGAATATTCAGAATCCTATCACCTCTGATGTTTATTTCTGACATTCGACAGCTTTTTGTGCGTATGTGGTCCCCATATTATTATAGTCGATGGTATCCTAACTCTTCGGTTTTGAATGATTTTTTTTTAATTTAATTTTATGTTATAGATATTTCCCAAGTCATTCGACCCTCATGGAAAAACATAATTTATATCGATGGTTTTTCGATCCATCAAGTGGGGG
>NW_011888925.1:71672-73919 GCF_000151845.1 Pteropus vampyrus | reverse complement strand
AGAAAATGACTCTAATGCAATGTTATTGTCAAAAAAAGATACAAAATCCCCTCCCTCCCTTTTATCTTTCTTTAGTTTTTATGGCTGGACTAATAATAAAATAATAACGTTGACACAAGACTAGATTAACAGGAGAAAAACCAATTTCATGTGTGTGCATGGGAGAATCACAATATGATGCTCAAATCATAAAATGAGGCTTAAAGAAATGATCGAATCAGATACCTTTTTATATTTTTTAGACAAAGAAGCAGTACGTTTGTGAGGAATTGTCAGGGCAAAGTTATTGCTCATTAGGAAAGAATCTGAGAAAGGCTTGGGTTTTCATCCATGAGGAATTTAAACAAAGTAGTAAATCAGAAAAGAGGCAGTGCGATTTGATTAGATAGAATTTTTGGCTCAGAGTTGTTTAATTTTAGCAATAAGGAGTGTCTTCCAGATGCTAGAAGGACATTTTTCACACAGGAGAGTTATTTCCTGCATTCGAGGAGATAAAGAGCTTCAAGGTGCCTCTTGGCGCAGGCTGCTGGTCAAGTAACTTTAATTCAAAGTAATCAATATGCTATTGTGAGAGATTTGCTGGTGGCCTGTCTTGGGCCCCCACGATAGTAATTGTCTCTGTGTGGATAGTATATTTTTCCCCAGCTTCTTAAACTTTCTATACTTCCCCAGCTTTTCGATATGATCAGAAATATTAAACACAGCACTTGGAGAAACGATGCAGGCGTTTGCCACCTCTAGCTGTCATAGCCATCACCTTCCACATCAATGATTCACAGGGGCAGAGCTCTGGGGCGGGGCAGATGTGGTGGCGGAGGGGACCTCCTGGCTTTTGGGTCAGGCAAGCCGGGACTGAATTCCTTCTCAGCGCTCAGAGTGCCAGGGTCTCAGGCGAGTGATATAACCCAGGACTCTTTTTCTCACCTGTAAAATAAAAATAATAACAACTTTGCATGGAGCTTGTGAGGATATACTGTTAGTTAGACACACACACACACACAGAGTACACAATGTGCAAAATTACACATATCGTAGAAACATATTCCAAGAACACTAACATTACTTTTTAGAAAGCGACATTTCCTCATCTCTGTCATGCACCGCCAAGCCCCCTCCCCAGATGGAATCCCAACTAAGTTCGGTCTGATTATTTAGCTGTGTTTTGCTTTCCTACAAAATGAGACCATATTATACTTACGACCATATAATCGCTTCCTTTTTTTTTTTTTCCACTTCCCGATAAGTTGTGAGTGACTTTCCGTGACGGTACACGGGGATCTATGTCATTCTCTTTAACGTCCGCACAGTCGTCTGAAATGTGAACGGACCATGACTCGTTTCTCCCTGTCTTCTTCAGCGTGTCGTCTGCTGCCCGTCGCAAGGAGAGCCCACCAGACATATCTTTTGGCACATGCGTTTAGTGCCTGTTAGGATGCGCTTCCCGATGTGGTGTTTCTTTGTGTGTGTGAGCGTTTAAAATTTTGCGAGATAATGCCGAGGTGGTTCTTTTAAGAAAGTTTAACTAGTGAACACGATTACCTCACGGTAATGTTCTGATCGCCCGCCACCTCCTCAATTCTGGATGTTACTGATATGATAGGTATAAAATATGTAATTATCTTTTAAATTTTTATTTCTTGAATTGCGAGAGAAGTAGAACATTCTTTTTTCATGTGTTTCATGTGTTTCATCTTTCTTCGTTGGTTAATTATCCATATTCTTTGCCTGTTTTTCTTCTGGGTCGTCTGTCCCTTTCTCATTGATTTATAGAGACTCTTTATATATAATGGATATTATTCTTTGTTTAGTACATATGTTGCAAATATTTTGTCCTAGCCTGCCATTTTGTCTGTAATGATTTATTTTTATGGTGTCTTTCACTATTTATGTTTTAAATTTTTCTTTTTCTTTTTTTTTTATGGCTTCTAGTTTTTATATCATGCTTAGAAAGGCCCTTTGTAACGTCCATTGACGTTATAAAAATTTCTCCCTATATTTTCTTCTGCTATTTTTGTTGTTTTTATTTTATTACATAGACATCTGTAATCCACCTGTATTTGGGGGACAGGGAGGTATGATGTGAGATGCGACTTGTTTTAATTAATTAAAATAATCTTTGAAGTTTTTATTTTTAATTTTTTTCCCCAAAAGGAAACAGTTGCTTCAAAACTACTGTTTGAAAGCTCCATGTTCCCCCCACTGATTAGAAACACCACATTATTGAACGTCCTTATGAATCTGGGTCTT
>NW_011888925.1:67491-71622 GCF_000151845.1 Pteropus vampyrus | reverse complement strand
TTATATATAATGGATATTATTCTTTGTTTAGTACATATGTTGCAAATATTTTGTCCTAGCCTGCCATTTTGTCTGTAATGATTTATTTTTATGGTGTCTTTCACTATTTATGTTTTAAATTTTTCTTTTTCTTTTTTTTTTATGGCTTCTAGTTTTTATATCATGCTTAGAAAGGCCCTTTGTAACGTCCATTGACGTTATAAAAATTTCTCCCTATATTTTCTTCTGCTATTTTTGTTGTTTTTATTTTATTACATAGACATCTATAATCCACCTGTATCTGGGGGACAGGGAGGTATGGTGTGAGATGCGACTGGTTTTAATTAATTAAAATAATCTTTGAAGTTTTTATTTTTAATTTTTTTCCCCAAAAGGAAACAGTTGCTTCAAAACTACTGTTTGAAAGCTCCATGTTCCCCCTACTGATTAGAAACACCACATTATTGAACGTCCTTATGAATCTGGGTCTTTTTCTGGATTTTCTCTTTTTTCCTGTTAATTCATCTATTCCCAAAATGGTACACTCAGTTTTAATTTCTGTCAATCTGTGGATTTAACTGTAAGGAAAGACATTCTTCTTCTTTCGCCAACATTTCTTAGTTATCTTCACTCATTTTCAAATAAATTTGTCAAATCTCCCACCCCCAGAAAAATCCCATTAGATTTGAATTTCAATGACTGTATGAATTGATCTGGAGTAGAAATAACACGATTATAATATTGAACCTTGCCATTGAATATCTGATGTTAGGCTAAATAAAATTTATGCAGAAATAAAATATTAGAATTAAAAAAGAAATAAAATTAAAAAAAATAAGATTTATGCTCTGGGCCTCAGTTTCCCCATTTGTAAAGAGAGGAGTTTGGATTAGATGTGCACTTCCCTTCAAATTCTGTAACTGAAAACAACAAAACAACGACAATAATAGTTATTATAGGGCCTGAAGGACCACCCTGGGTGTTGGGGCACAAAGATAATACAGGATAAAAACTTGATCCTCTGGGAGCTTTTCATCTAAAGGGACATTCACCTGTGCAAGAAGCTATGGCCAGAATGCCCAATTAATATGTTCTAGGTTCATGGACAAAACTAGATAAAAGAAAAAATAAATCGATGGATGGAGGGAGCTGCCGCCGTCAACGGGGGCCAACGCCATCGCTGGGAATGCTTTGCAGGTGGCACAAACATTCACTGTCGTTAATGAATAGTGGCACGAAATGAATAGTGGTGCCTGTATCTAAATTCCTAGATGACTCCCCACCTTTTTTGGGTGCTTTTCTTAGTGACCAGCTGGTTGTGAGTGGTTGGTAAAAATGTGTCCAGGCTTAGACATTCACAGCTTCTTAGGGTCAGATGGAACCTCAGAGACCAAACTCTTTATCATGTAGACCAGGAAAATGAGTCCCAGAGAGGGGAAGAGACTTGCCCAAGGTCACACAGCAGATCGGAGGCAGGAGGACTCCAGCAGGCTCTGTGGGTGCCTTGCACCCTCCGGGCCTCTGGGGTTTGAGGGCGCAACTCTCTTTGGTGGGGGGGCAGTTGCAACCCTGATACTCAAACTCCAGGCTGGGTTGTCCAAGGGTCTGTGGGGCGAATGCATAGTGAGCAATGGGGGGCGGAGAGCGGGGGACGGCCCCCCATGAGGCTAGCTGCTACCACATCCTGCTGATTCAGGCCTCCTGGGAAGCCCTGACTTTTATCTAGAAAATTCCCCAAGGTGCATTACACATGGGGTCAGGGGCCCTGGCTTCTGGCCTGGGATCGGGTCTTGACTTCAGCAAGCCTGGGCTCTCTCTGGGCCTGCAGCAGCGTGGACGGAGCAGATGGTTTCTGAGCCCCCGCCAGGATCCGAGCCATCAGAACTGGCTTTCTGTGTTCTTTGGCATCTTGGCTGAGTGTGACCGCAGTCAAGCTGTGTGCACTGGGGAGTGACAGTGGACAGTGACTGAAGGTAGCCCAGTGTGGTGGCAGATCAGGGAGCAGTGACATAATAGCCCAATGCTCACTCTCTCTGAAGCCATCTTGATTCACCAAGTGGCCCGTCTCCCTGCCAGCACTGAGCTCTCCGGAATCAGCCTCTCCAAGGTCCCCAGGCAGATCAAAACCACCCGTGGTCAATCCAGGTCCCATCTGCTCCAAGCGAAGGCCACAGAAAACTTGAAACCCCGCCACCCTGTGTTACTTAGTCTAAGCAGAGGAGCCCCCTCCTCCCCTGACTGGTGTCTTCATCTGGCGGGTGACACCTACGATGAGTGAGACCCGGTCCTGATTATCCCGAGCCCTATGGACTGGCCCTCACCCTCCAGAGGCAGGAAGCTGAGGCCCGGTACAGTCACCATCACCTCCCTTCTCTGGGACTGCCCCAGGCGAGGCCCCTTCTTCCCAGAAGCCGACTCCCCCACCCCCTGCACGTGGGGTGGGTGGGGTCCTCTGGCCCCATTCCAGGAACCGGGCCCCAGCCCTCCCTCATGAACTGAGATGTTTATTTTCAAAGCAGCGATGATGTGGGTCATCTTTGTGGATGGTTCATTCCTTCATTCATTCATCCTTTCATTGACTAAGGGTGCACTGAGCACCTGGCCTATGCTGGGCACCTTGCATGTGAAGGTGATTGGAGTATCGTCATAGTCACAGATCCTGATCCCGCCTGGATGAGTGCCTGTCCCTTGGTGGTGACAGTGGGGTGGGGGTGGGGGGTTGGTAAACCTCCCTCAGACTGCGCGGGAGGAGTACTTCTCGGAGAGGGATGGGGTCCCATTTGGAGGCTCCGACGTGGGGGTGGTGCGGGGGACCAGCAGAGGTTCCCATTGCCCGTGACCTTGGGCTTCCTCGCTCCTGCTTCAGACCGTATTCCCTAAAGCAGGGCATAGCTCAGAGACTCCACAGCGCCTAGGGTGTCCCTGGGCACATCTCATCCATGACTGGGCAGTCCGTGGTCTACCCTGGCCATGCTGAGGGCCACACTGTTCCACGAATCAGGGTGGCCCCCAGAGGTGTATTTGCTGAGGAAGCCTCTGGTTCTCACTTCGGGTGGGCGACTTTCCTCCCTTCGAGCTGCCAGCAGCACCAGCTCCGCAGGAAGTGGTTCTTCTGTCTCTGTCTCTCCGTCTCTGCCACACATTGAGGCTTGACAGCATGAAGAGGAGAGGGCGGGCCGGAGGGCCAGGGCCTCAGCTTAGGCCGCCCTCGATGGGCCGTGCCACCGCCTGGCTGCAGAGACAGCCCTGGCAGCCCGAGAGTTTCTAATGTTTGTCTAAAATCGATGCACCCTTCTGCTTGACTTACTAAGAGAATCTGAATCTACACTAGTTGTAGAATTGTGCATACGTTACAGGCTAGAGACCAGCACTGTTGATATTTCTGGTGTCATCTTTCTAGATGCTTTTCTGCACAAACATACATACCGTTTAAAAACCAAGACGGGCTCACGGGAACACGTGGTTTTATGCTCAACGCCGGAGCCATCTTTCCGAGTTGGGAGATGTGGCTCCCACTCACTTTCGTGGAAGTCGTGCTTCATTTATCCCATTCGCGTTGCGGATACTCAACTGGTTGCCCACCGCGCTCTGCTCTGATGGGCATGGCTTACGGTCAGGTGGCCACTCCTTCAGTGACCGCCTCGCGATACGTCTCTAGGTTCCACGGGATGTACACTTAAAGGCCAGGGTATTGCTCCCTGGGTTTCGATCAAGATCTGCTTTAGGCTGGGGATAAAAAAACAAATTTCCTGGTGCCCTCCCAGGCCCTCTCGAGGCCCCTAATCCCCTCTCCCTTCTCCTCCCCAGCCCCGGGCTTCTGGTTTCTGGCTGACTCAATTTCCCCTGGGGCAAGAGCCTTGCCGATGTGTCCCTCCTCTGTCCAGTCTGTCCTCTGTCCAGTCTGCCCGTGCTGCTCTGGCAGAAGCAGGTGGTAGAGACAGGGCAGAACAGAGAGAGGGCCGAGCTGGGGCCGGGATTGGGGGCGGGTGTCTCCCTCCTTCTCTGATGCGTGTTATTGGGCCTTAGCCTGCGTCTTCTGGCCTGTGTGACAACGATGCTGAAACCGTGCTCAGGACCTCCATGACGGGTCACCTGAGATGGTAATGGCAACACTCTTTGTAAACTGTACCAGGCAGGACAGATAGGAGGGGT
>NW_011888925.1:65222-66271 GCF_000151845.1 Pteropus vampyrus | reverse complement strand
GATGCTGAAACCGTGCTCAGGACCTCCATGACGGGTCACCTGAGATGGTAATGGCAACACTCTTTGTAAACTGTACCAGGCAGGACAGATAGGAGGGGTCGAGGAGGGAAGGGGCTTCTTAGAGGTTGAACAAGGGAGGTGTGGAGAGCCATGGGAACTGAGAGGTCTCTTCTTCCCACCTCTGAGGGGACAAGGGTGACCTGGCTGGAGACCCACTGTGTGCCCGTGACCCTGCTCTGAGGGGCCAGGAGGAAGAGGAAGAGCTTTGCGGAGGAGGCTGTGGTTCCAGAGAGAGGTCGTTGAGCCTGGAGCCATTCATTTATTGAACAACTTATTAAATGCCTACTATGTGCTGGACTCTGTTTCTTGGCGTTGGGGATATAGCAGAGAACAAAACATTCCTGCCCTCCTGCTTCTTACTTTCTCATTTGGGGGGGACAGACAATAAACTAAGTAAGTAGAAATGTACTGTGTGTCAGATGGTGATAAATGCGTTGGAGAGGAACTGGGAGAGACCAATGGCGGTTTTAAACAGGGTTGCCCAGGAAGGCCCCACCGAAGGTGAGGCGGGGAGCTTCGTGGCTACCTGGGGAAAGAGCTTTCCAGACGGAGGGACCGGGCAGGGCAGTGCAAAGACCCTGAGGCAGAAAGGCAGTGAGGAGGAAGCGGCGAGAACATCCTAGAGCAGCGGGATACGAGACTGGAGAGGAGAAGGGCCTTTCTGCAGGATCGCTCCGCGTGCAGTGCGGAGCAGCCACCGAAGGGACGAGGGCGGACGGCAGGGAGGCCGCTAGGAGGCCGGAAATGACCGTGGCTGGGACCGGGGTGGTTGCCACGGAGATGGTAGAAGTGGTCGGCGTTTGGTTACATGTCGAAGGTGGAAGCAGTGAAGTTTCTGGATGGTTTGCCTGTGGGGTGGGAGGGGAGGAGGAGTCTCGTGACACTGGTTTGGGGACAGAACACCTCAGAAGACGGGGCAGGCCTGCTCGAAGGTAGGGAGGAGCAGGCGTTTGCTCTGGACCACATCGTACCAGAGACGCCATAGAACG
>NW_011888925.1:59666-62777 GCF_000151845.1 Pteropus vampyrus | reverse complement strand
AATCCAAATGACAAGAGGCTAGATATTTTGTCTACACTGGTAGCGAATGTACGACACGCACGCAACCAGTCCACTCCTGCGCCCCTAACAGACATCGCTGATCCCCTGCAGCATCCGTTTCTGCTGAGTTCAGATGCAGCTCAGATTCATTTCCAATGTCAACAGCGTTTCAGACAATCCGATCGGGTATGCGAATTCCAGTCTGTTCGTTAACGCCGGGTCTGTGTGAAAGCCAAGCAGTCAGAAATCTTGGAAACTTCTGTGTGTTGGCTGAAGTTTTGCTTTCTTTTGTTTTTGTTTTTACACTTTTATCAAGGTGTTTGGCGCAGCTTAATCTAGATGTTCCCTAGGTAGGATTTGGGAGCTCCGGAAAGGGTCACCCAATGCCGCCCAAAGTGCCACTGCCACAGAGTCATTCCATGGGGTCCCTTTTAAAAGGAGGAAATGAGGATCTTTCTGAATTTTCAGTGTAGGTTTCATAGCCTGAGACAGGGTCTGGGGACATTATCAGAGCTGGAGGACTTTGAGAAAGGAGAGAAAGAAAGACGGAGGGCCTCACCCTCCTGGCTGACTTCTTTCGGGCTGGGGCCAGCCCTGGATTCAAAAGCAGACAAGTAACCAAGATGAAAATACAACAGCAACGTGCCTCTCACGTCTGCAGGTCACTTGACAGTTTACAAAGTGCTCCCACATTTAACTTCTTTAATCCTCCCAGCCTGAGAAGTAGCTGGTTTCTTTCCCTCGTCGTTATGTTTGTGAACTAGATCTGGAGTGTGGCAGTGGTTATCGTCATTTTAAAGATGAGGAAACAGACACGGAGAAGTTCAGCCATGTGTGCAGTGCCACGCAGCCAAGAATGCTCTATATGGGGTCCTGTGTGGCCCCCGACACCCATGACCTTTCCACTGCCTCGTGAGATATCCTCATTGACCCCGGTTCTCGACTTCCTTTCCTGCTTCTTACCTGACAGCGCTGTCAGTGTGTCTTTGTCTGCTGCCCTGTCTGCTGACTGTGCTCCAGAATGAGCCATTAGTGGCATATTTAAGATGGAGACGTAAATCTGTCTTTCTCACTGGTAGGTCCATGTGGCTCGGCCCACCTCTCCCCTGCATTCACCCCAGCCTTCTTCATAGTATCCATGGATTATGTGCCGCTTCGGGCTGAAAACAGGGCAGCAGGAGAGGTTTGGGGCTCAGCAGCGAAGGGAGGCTGTTGAGCACTCTATGGACTTGATCTCTGAGGTTGGCGCACTTTATCCCTGAAGTAGAATGGACATATTAAATGCTATGGGGAATTAAATTAACCCCCAAGGACATCTTCCTTATTTCCCCATTTGGCTCTAAGTTATTTTGGAGGTTCTCTGAGGACCTCAGGCAAATAGACCGCGTTCTAAGTGGGACTTACACCCTGAACTCTCGGGGAAAAGACAGAGAAATGACTTTCTGTGAAACCACCCCTAATCCGGATTCTGTGTGCACAGTCCTGGATCCCCTGGGCGGTTCCCGCCTCCAAGCTTCTGCGTCATACAGTCCTCCTTCTGGGCAGCTGCCAGAGTGGTCTCTGTACAACAGGAATCTGGTCACATCACTGTTTACAACCCTTCATTCCAACCTTCAGCCTCCCTCCGACCCCCATCATACACACCAGGCAAGTAAGATCCGTGAACTAATGGGACCAGACAAGGGTGACACCAGGGAGTGGTGGGGGCTCCGGTGAATTGGAGGGAGGGTGGTGGCTACACCCCCTCTACAGAGAACCATCCCAACACCGATGATTGCCATAAAAAATATAGGCTCCATGTTCTCAGATCCTGATTTTTCAACCCAACCTGGGAAATCTAGGTTTTTATATAAAATCTCTCAATTTTCAAATGTTGGTTTATCTTTTTATAAAAAGCACCACGTGGGCCACCAACAACACATTTCTGCGTGCCGGAGACCCACATGTCGTGACCTTTGCTTACTCTCTATGCTGGCGAGATGCTGGCAGTTCTCCGTAAACGCCATGTTCTTTCCTCTCTGTGACTTCTCACGCCCCGATCCCTATGATGTCTTGGTAGGTCAGGTTGTCCTCATGCTGTGCACATACCAGGTATGTGACTTTGGACCAGATGACGGAACCAGATGAGGTGACTCCAGTCTCTCCTCTATAAGGTGGAAATAATAATGGCACCTACCTCGAAGAGTGATGGGGAAGATTACGAGTTAATGAATTGTGTCAGAATATGCGTGGCATACTGTAGGTGCTAAGCCAGGGATAGCGAACCTCATCATCATCATCTTCTACTCTTGGTTGTCACCTCCTCTGAGGAGCCTTCTTAGACTCCTTGAGGACAGACTGTCCCCCTCCTTAGATCACCTGTGCACTCACATCTCAGCACCGCGTCACTATATTAATTGTCCGTTAACTTCTCAGTCTCCTCCGGACTGTGAGCACCTGAAAAGAAGCGACTGTATCTTTTTTTCCATACGCGGCTTCCAACAACACTTGGCTCGGAAGAGGCCTCTGTAGAAGGTTCCTGAGTAGATGGACCTTAAATGAATGGTGGGCCGCTGGCCTGATCAACTGGCTATTTCCAGCCAGAGATGTGCTTTGCTTCTTCTGGAGGCACAACAGGGTGGACTTGTCCAGCCCTACAATGGTGTGACATCCGAGGAAACAGGAAGTGAAATTGACAGACACGGACCAACTTGGTTTCAGGTGTGAATGAGCCCCTTGAAGGTGGGGGGTTTGGCGTGAGTCATGGTGTATCTTCGAGATTTTTTTTTTGGATGCTTCTTTCAGTTTCAAGAGCATGAAGCGCTATTACTATGGGTTGAGAACCTGGAGAGCCAAATGACTGTGTCCCACACGGGACACGGCTAATCTTGTCTGGTAAAGTACCTGGGAGTTTTCTTCGCTCTAGACGAGGTTGGCGGCTGAGCTGTGGGGCCTTACAGTGATGTTATGGTTCCATACAGTAGCGTTCCTGAACCTCAGAGCCCTGACTAATTCTTCTGCCCTTGAGCTGGTATTAAAAAAAAGAAAAGAAAACACACACACACACACACACACACACACACACACAAACCCTCTGTGGTCACAACCAAGATGAGATGATAGACTTTGAGC
>NW_011888925.1:52865-54125 GCF_000151845.1 Pteropus vampyrus | reverse complement strand
TTTACAGCAGAAAAAAAAAAAATGCGTGCTGACTGTTATCGAGAGCAGGGGCTCGCTGTCCGATGGGCAGAGAAGCCAGCACCACGGCCCCAGATTTTGAGAAAAAAAAAAAGGCCTTATTTACGAGTCGACAGGCAGGGAGACAGGAGGTGAGCTTCAAATCTGTCTCCCTGATCCAGGATTCGAGGTGAGATTTTAAGGGCTTTCTACACTGGGTCTTCTTGAACAATGGACCGACCCTTCGCTTCTCGAAGGGTTCAAGTTCATCATGTCCGGTCCTTTGGTCTTGTTGCGGGGAGCTGTTAAGGGTTCACAAGTGTTACTTGTAAGTGGTGGATCTAAGGTTTAAACTGTGGTTCCAGGTCTTGTTAGAAAGAGGGTAGGACCAGTTTGAGCTGGTTGTGCGGTTACAAGAGTTGTCATTGTCCCCATCTTACTGCTGCCATGTCTCGCCTAATTAATTAACCTGTTAGGAAGTATCAGAGCCAGCCTCGAACCCCACCAGGCCCATTCCAAATCCATTCCGTGGCTTCAGCTACAAGCCCGGGCAGCTGTTTTGATTTTGAGAGTCTCTCCTCCTCCCGCTCCTCTGGCTTTCCCCCGGAGGGGCCTGAGGGGTCGTCACTGCCAGCTGTTCCCTGGAAATCAATTTCAAATGAGTAGTGGCCCCCTCCCTCCCAAGAGACAGATTAATTTCCTGCAGTGGGAAGGACAGTGACTGTGGTTCGGGCTTGACCTGGCTCCCCCAGCCCCCCAGGAAGGAAAGCTGGGACTGCACTGAACAAGCCTTTGGTGTTAATTTCAAAAGCTCCCCGGTGCTGAGAAACTAGACCTAGGCGCAAGCCGCTCCAGGGCACACAGGCGGCACGTGTGTGTGTGTGTGTGTGTGTGTGTGTGTGTGTGTGTGTGTGTGCGCGCGCGCGCGCACTGTTTTCCCTTTCATGAACGGTGCTGGGGAGACAGTGCTGGCCGTTCTGGGGACATCCACCTCCCAGGTCTTCTCTGGCTCCCAGGGCAGGACCCCTCCAGTCCAGGGCTCAGGCCATGGCTGGGGAGATGGGGGGAAGGCAGGAACCCCCTTCTGTGGGTCCAATGCCCAACTGAGCTCCCTGTGGTCATGGGGTGGCGGACAAAGACTGGACTCATCTCGCTCCCCCAGGTTTGGAAGGTCTGCTCCAGGGAGGCAGAGCCGAGCGGGAACAAGGGCCTGCCCGGAGCCACCCCAGGACAAGGTATAGTTCAGTATGGGGTTCAGGTTGG
>NW_011888925.1:50327-52815 GCF_000151845.1 Pteropus vampyrus | reverse complement strand
ACCCTCTGTGGTCACAACCAAGATGAGATGATAGACTTTGAGCCCCGAGAGTCTCACCCAGCCCACTCCGGCACGTTTCGCGGATGCTGTGAAACTCGGTTGAGCTGCCTGTCATCATAAGAGAACCGGGCGAGTGGGGGTGAGACATTCAGATCAGCACGAGTTCTGTTTCTCGCTGGTTATACAAACAGGCACTTGCCGGAAGCTGCCTCAGTGGGAACGAGGTGGAGCTTGGGGAGGGTGCCATTGAGTCTTGGCTGGGAATGATGGAGGGTTTTTTTTTTTTTTTTTTCCATTTTCTCATTTTCCATTACTCGAAAACAGTTACGACCTGGGACTTTTTTTGTGTGGGGTCCTGGCTGCATGTTTGTGATTTTCAGGAGTTCTGGTGGGAGTCGGGTGGGATGCGGTAGGGGTGAACCTGAAACCTGCCCCAAATTTGTGTTCCATTCATCATTACCGATTACCAATGACACGTGGGTAATGTGCTGAGGAGATGCGGGGTGTGGCTGAAAGAACTGGGATTTGGAGTCAGCGGGGCCTCGTCCCTCCTGGACAATCTGACTGGACAAGTTTCTCTACCTCTCTGAGCCCCAAGTCCTCCGTTTTAGTATGCATTTGTGATACAGGATTAAAGGGACAGTGCGCAGATGGGTCCTGGCACAGAGTGGGCGAAATACGATGGCTGTCGTTGTGAGTGCTGCTTGAGCCCATCCCCACGCTCCAAGTAGATTGACCTTGAAGCTGGAGAAGGTCAGCCTCAAGGCCATTCACTTGCATGATTCCTTTCCCTTTATCTAATTTTATTTACGGACTGTTGGATCCTTTTTAAAGAGGGCCTCCCAAATTGTATGAGCCTCAGGCCCAACAAAACCTGGATCCATCCCTGATCATGTATCACCAATAGTGAAGCATTGGCTCTGTTGACCAAGTGTTAGAATCGTGGCTTCATTCATCGATAGGGTCCAGCTATTGACATATTTGTTCATCTCATTTGTAAGTGTTATAAAAAATATTTACTTATTACTCCAAATGAGAATCATAACCCCTGGGGCCCAGTCACCCTGGATGGTCCTTGCTAGAAAATAAAAGGTCCAATGTGATATTCATTTGAATTAGTTTCAGTGGCAGAGAGCGTGGTAAACATGAAGGGCTTGGTCCTACTTGGGGAGTTTCTCAGCCAACAGTAACAATACATACGTGGTGCTACCTGATCTCACAGGTAGGATTTCAATGGGCCGACAACTGCCTGTGAGATGGGCAAGACAGGGGTCACTATTAATCTCCTTTTAGCAGGTACACAAACCAACCCAGAGAGTCCAAGGAGCCTCGTTTAAGTTCACACCGTCATTAAGAGGCACAGACAGGATTTAAATCCAAGTCATCGAAACTCCAAAGTTAGTGCTCTTTCAACTGCCACCATGTTGCTTCTCCAAGAAGCTGCACACAAGGAAGACCAGGGTGGGTTTGCTGACAAGTATTTGCTCTTGATGGAGAGTGACTTCACTTTAACTCGACCTACCGTGGGTTGGCAAGAGTGAAAATGACTGAGAGGGGTTTGCGTGCTGGGCTCTGTGTCCTCTGTGTCGCTAAGGCCTCTCGGTCCAGCCAGGTGCATGTTACTTTCCCAGGTTTGTGGAAGAGGCTCCTACCCTCCCCCACCCTCTCTCCTTGATTGTCAGGTTCAAGGTTAACCTGGAGGGGTTGTCGATGGTTCAACTAGTGGAAAACCAGAACGCCTACTTGAGATGCGATGAGCCTTTGATTTTGTGACTCTATTTTTCCTGGTTGATTTTTGCCTTAAACGTTCGGTATGGTGTGAGGGGAGATTTTTTTGTGTTTTTGATTAATGCTGAATGTTATCTACCTAACGGGTTAGTGTTGCACATTAGCTACAACTAACCTACCTATGGAGCTTTGCTTGGGGTTTATATCAGTGCCAGAGACCCAGGTTAGGAAGATCCCTAGAATGTCAAGACCAGAGGAGCCTCTGAGTGTGTCTAGTCTGGGGGTTGCAAACTCAGATGCCCACGGGGGACCATGCCATAGGAATCAGGCTAAGGATAAGCCAACAGAGAGTGGCAGGGCTGTGACATCCAAGTTCAAAAACTCCCAAACTCCATGCTGACTGGACAAAACTTGACATACTGGGCAAATCTGGCCCAGGTGCTATCAGTCACAGATGCAGTCAGACCTCTTCGTTACACCAGCAGGGGAGCCGAGGTGCCTCAGCGGCTCGTCCAGTGTGTAGTTAGACCATGAATAAATTCATGAGTCTCAGTGTCGTTTGTTGGTGTCACATTAAAAAAAAAAACAACACTTCATTTGCATATAAGCTTTTAGAGTTTAGTAAGTGTGGTCACACAAATTATTTTAGTGGGTCCTAATAATATCTTCACTCCCATATGGGGGAGATTGAGGCTCAGAGAGATTAGCCAGCTTCCACTCCATGTTAGGCGACCTCAAGTTCTGCTTACCCAGGACAGCC
>NW_011888925.1:28583-45902 GCF_000151845.1 Pteropus vampyrus | reverse complement strand
GGGGGGGGCAACAGGAGTCGGGGAGGAGGGTATTGGACAGCGGCTCGGTCAGAGCTGGTGGGATCCTGGACATGTCACTGTCCATGCGACCCTGGTCCGGGCACTTCACCTTTCTGAACCTCAGTATCCGCACCTATAGGATGAGGCCGGACACCTGCCCTACCTCCTGCTGAGTGTGTTCCCAGCATCTGGAAGGAAGAGAAAGCAGCCTGTGACTCTAGCTGGAGAGAGCCGTGGTCACAGTGCGGCCTGCTCTGCTCCACCCTCTCATTCCTCCAGACTTCCTCCCAGGCCCAGGAAATAGAAACTGTGAGTGTCTCGGGGGCCTGGAAGGAAGAACGGTTCTGTCCAAGCACTTGGAGTTAAATGCTTGCCATTTTATTTCCTCCAGACGTGATTTGTTCATTTTAGCTGGTGATTATGAATCAAAGGCCCAAACGTGCAGAAAGCCACATTCATAGAGATTTTCATGATGCCAAAGGGAGCTGGGGTAGAAAATGGCCATTTTAGGGGCTGGAATGGGGAGTCACAGTGATTCTCCTACCCTGGCTATGCCCTTACGGTGAGATGAGCAGTTAGTTCTGTTTAAAATAAGAGATACTGTGGACTGAATATTATGCAGCCATTAAGAGCCACCTAACAGTTGGTAACGATGGAGAAATACTATTGATATGGTGTGAGTGAGACACTCTCAAGGTACACGGGGGACTTAGTACAATCACAGCTACGTCAGGTATTTTATTTATAAATTCGCGTTTTTAATTTATAAAACGCTCAATAGATAACGTAAAAGATCATTTGAATTTTAAAAATATCGGTTACTCATTATTTACTAAAGCGAACGTTTATACCTGAATAGTTCCCACTCAGTGGACGCTCGCCGTGTGCCAGAGGCTGTCGACGGTCATCGCGGTGCCTTACAGAATCCTCCCGACAACCTCGTGAGGCAAATCCTCTTCTTCTCCCTGTTTCGTAGATGAGGAGATCAGGCTGAGGACACTTAAATGATACACTCGAGGTCACGTGGCTGCAGGTGAAGTCGCCAGAACAGCGCCCGGTTTCTGACTCTCCAGCTTCCCTGCTCTTTATGTTTTTTCTGCAGACACACACTTCATATGTGTTAATAAAGAAGGGTGCGGGGGGAAAATGGAAAAAAAAAAAAAAACGATGCTAAGTCGAAGCGCTGATTGTCTCAAGAATGGAGAGCTTGTTTACGGGCGATTAAAAATTTTTTGGGATGTTTGTGCATTTCTAAAATGTCAATATATGACTGGTTAGGGAAGGTAAAAAAAAACCCCAAAACTTTTGCCTTCTTAGGTTCAATGCCTGGGGACTGTGAATCCAACTCATATAAGACAGATTAATAGGATAAAAGGCTTATTTTGCATGAATATGAGGGCTTCACAGGATAGAGGTAAAAAACCAGAGAAGAAGTATATACCATTTTCACAAAGGGTAATAAACTGTGGAGGAGTAACTCGACAAAGAGCGGGTGGCTTCTAGGGCTGCAGGGATAAATTGTGGAAAGGTAAATATCTGGGGAAAACTAATGGAAGAGCAAGGTAGTTTAGTAAGGTTGGTTTTGCAGAGACACGTTGGTGCCTTCTCCATTGATAAAGGTCATCTCTGGGGATTAAGAGTCACCCTCCTTTTCCTGGTGTGGGAGAGGGAGATACCTTTACAAATGGGAGTTTATGTTATCTTTACAAAAGAAAATGTATGCCTGGCTTTTAGGCAGAAGGGAGCAGAGAGCTAATCAGGAAAAATGTTATTACGCTTCTTGTTTTAAATGTACAAACTTTAAGGATACAATTTAAAGGAGAAGCATCTGTGTATTTAAACATCCACTGTAGACTTATCTATTGGATAGGGAACCAATGTGCCACCTGAGAGGTGACTGAGGGAAGGACTGGACAGCTGCTCAGATTAAGCAGTCATCACAAACAACAGGCCAGGACATGGTAGAGCAGTCCAGGATGGCCCTGGGACGTGACATGATGTGACATGATGTGACATGATGTGACACATGGCAGACCTGGTGAGGCCACAGCGGGAAACAGAGTCACATGGAGCATGGCTAGAGAGGACCGGGTTCAGGACACAGAGTGGGGTTGTGGGTGGCTTCTCTCTGCTCTGGACTCTCGCAGTGGATGTCTCGTTGATGCTGTTGTAAACCCTGGCAGACCCAAGGAGGAAAAAAAATCAGTCGATTCATTTAAAAAAGGAAAACAAAGAAAAAAAAAAAACCACACTAAATGAATGAATGCTTTTCCATCACAAAGCATCATTTCATTACAAAATGAAAAAGAATGGAAAAGAAAAGGGTCCTCTTCCCACAGAGATGAAACCGTGGTGGTTGGTTTTACAAAGAAAACAGAATTCAGCTGAACATGCTGTGATAGTGAGTGAGAGGTAGATATCAAAGGCTTTGAAGACTCAGACGTAGTAATAACCACAGGGCACCGACAGCTAGGATTTATCGAGTACTTATTGTATGCCAGGCACTGAGCCAGGAGTGCCTATGGAGCTCACCACGTTGTGCCAAGAATTTGATGGTGATGACGATGGCGCTATTAGCAGCTGGCACATGTAGTGTGCAACAGCTTTCATGCTCACTAATTGCTCACTTAGACTCACAACGATGCAGGGAGATGAGGGAACAGACACAAAGAAGGGGAGTAAACAGCTATCTGATAGTGTGAGGTGGGAGCCATGGTTAGTTCTACTTCACGGGAGAAGAAATTAGAGCCGAGAAAGGTGGAGTGACCAGCGCCAGGTCAGAGGTACACATGCAGTAGATGATGGAGGAATGATTAAAAAAATGGTTGCTGGGTATATAAGGCATTGAAGAGCACTTCTTGTGATGCTGGGCTGGGCGTTGGGCTATATCTTTTTTTTTTTTTTCTTTTTATTTGAACCACTTATAGACACTGCACTATGGAGAATTTACCGTCACTCTGCCAAGACCAGGTGACAGCTTCGGCTGAAGTCACATCAAAAAGAAAAGGTTGCATGCAACCAGACAGGTAGCTTTATGTGATCTCATGTGAAATCAGGTTAGAATTTCAAGAACAGGCAGCCTCGAGGTTGCAATGGAGGGCCCACCTGGCCGGCAGGTGCGGGTGGAGGATTGGAAGCAATTCTTGCAATAGGTGGAAACAGAGTGTAGGAAAGCGAGTGCCCGCCAGGGCCTGGATGGGTTGGGAAGGCTCGTTGGGGTATGAAGGGTTCCCTGGGGCCCTACCTGGTGGGTGGACCCAGGGGAGGTCATGCCAGGTGGGTAGACAGACAGCAAGCACAGAAGCTTAATGAGCAGAAGGGAGGTGACGTTCATGCAGTCTGGAGCAGATGTGCACGGAGGTGAATTTCTTGTTCGTGTCTGTGCAGAAGCGTGGGAGCTTTAGATAGTGGAAAGTTTTTTGTTTCTTTCGCTTTGTTTTTAAATTCCGACTTTCTCTCAGTCACGCTAGAAGCTGGTAGGCTGCTAGAGTTCTGGATCCATAGGAGATGGCCTTTCAAGGGTGATTTTAATTTACTGATTTTGTCACCTTTATCTGGTGGGCAAGAAGGAGGACAGGTCTGTCCTGATGGTTAAGAACAAAATGTGGAGTGCCTGAAGTTGATGTAGAAAGGGCCAGTGATACACCTTGTTTTGAAGTTATGGGGGCTGGGATGACTCATATCAGCTCTTCAAGGTGACACTTCCTTCTCAAGTAGCCCAATCATCAAATGTGGGGAAAGGGCTGTGAGTCGGGGGACCTGTTCTTTGTCTTGTCTCTGACTTCTAACATTTATTTATTCGCCTTCTCATTTCACCAAGGATGTGAGGCAGCAGTGCATAAAAAGAAACAGGATTAAAAAAAATAATAAGAACAATCAGGATGATAGGAAAATAAAGAGAGAAAATGAGATGAGAAAGTTGTCCATACGATGCCTTATATCAAAAGGTCTGTCCGTTTATTAGGTAGTGAGGCACTGGTTTGCTTCTGAGCTTCCTGGTGGCCAAAGCAAAGAGGTAAACCCAGCAGGCTGAGGACCCTCTCTACTATCTTGAGACATTCTCATCATCTCTGTGAGTTATCAACAGTGAGTTCCATGGAGCTATTTCTTACAAAATCCTTCAATGCCTGAAGGTCTGGCCCAGAGCACAATTCAGTGAAAGCAATTCTTCAGAGCAGATTAGTGCCTGCGAAAGAGGCATTCATTATTGTCATAGCAGGGATTTATGTGTTAGAGAATCGGGCCTTTCTAAGCCTGGCTTCTAGAGTCAGAGACATTGTTTAAAGCTGGGATTTTTGACGAGGGCTTTCCCTAAGTGCCTTCGGGAACTGCCAAATCCTCAGAAATGAAGAGATGCATGACATGTGCTTAGAACAGTGCCTGGCACATAGTAGGTGCTCAACGAAGTTTGTCGTTGCTGCCGTTGGGTTAGAGCTAAGGCGCCCAGTTGAAGCCTGTGCATGTGCTTGCTATACAACATCAAAGCTCTTTGCTAAGCAGAAGCCCATTTTAGGAGCATTTACAGGGGATGTGGTGTTGCTAGCGGGTAGGTTGAGAGCAACACGGGACTCAAGGCACCCTAATGTGTGCAGGTTTGAGGTTCAACGAAAGATGCAGGAAAGAGAGAGAGCAGGACTCTGGGAGCAGTGTGCAGAACGGAGATCTAGATGACTGGGTGAGAGGCAGGTGACCACACAGCCATCGTTCTGGTGACGCTGGCGTGGCTGAAGATAGAGCACACGCCAATGTGTTTGTGGCCCAAGATAGCATTGGAAGTCACCTTGTAGTCACCTCCAGATCGGGAAATAGGCACCGTTAAAGACTGGCAGTTATCCCAGGGCTTTCACAGTATCGTTCTAGAGAAGAACGCTGCTCTTAGCGGTGCCATTTATTGTAAATTACACCGAACGCTTCGTAGGCTTGAAAACTTGGCTGCTGCCTCAAGAAACCAAGAATTGCTGCAGCTGGAGGCATCTCAGGGTTCGCCTGATGTCCCCCACGTCCTCATCTTACAAAGGGGCAAACTCGGCTCTGATGCAATGTGACGGTAGATGCGACAATTAGCTCGGAGGCCGACTCCTAGTTCAGCTCACTTACTGACACGCTAATTGCTAAATGAGATATTGCAGACAACCCCAATATACATCAATAGGGGATGGCTTAGACACATGGCACAACAAGATGTATGGGAGGAAATATTTTAACGCAGACCATTAAAAAAGAATGAGGTCGATGGACTTTTGTTGATGTAGAAGGATGTTCATGACATATTGATGAGTGAAATCAGCAGTTTGCAAAACAGCATTTCTCTCTCTGTCTCTCCCCACACCCCGTGCGTGTGTGTGTGTGTGTGTGTGTGTGTGTATGTGTGTGTGTGATGTACACAAAAATGTTATAGGTGACTTTCTCCAGGCAGTAGGATTTTTAGATTATTTTTACTTTCTTTTATAAGTTTTGTGCCTTTTTTTTCTTTTAATAAGTACGGATTTGTTATAATGAGCTATATTAATTTAAAAAAACTCTTCATCGCTCATTTAAAATAGGTTTTAAAAATTATCAAATAAATACATGTCCATAGTGGAAAACTATTTTTTTAAACTAGAAAGAAAAAACAAATCCCAACCAATCCCACCATCCAGAGTGTCACAGGCAACTGTTAAGTTTATTTACTATACATCTTGCCGGAGTTCATAAAAAAGAACGTCTTCTGAAAACTGCATAAAATTCTATCTGGTCTACTTACCAGAATTTACTAAATGGTTTTTCTGGATGTTGGACATCTAGTTCTAGCTTTTCTTTATGACATATACGGTGACATAAAAATATTTACTAAAAACTTGGTTTTCTAAGACTATTTAATGACATATTGCTAGGTGAAAAAAAGTAGGATGTAAAACTCAATGAATTTTTAAATGACATGTATTTAAAAGCACATGGTGTTCCTATAGGTTTGCCTATTTAAAAAACTGATGAAAAAATTCAGAAAGATCTGCAGCAGGTTGTTGACCTTGGGGAGGAGCTTCTTATTTCTGTTTACAACCAATATTTTGTTTTTTAATTTTTGCAGGAAGTAATGCTTTTGTAAATAAGGACGTTCACATAAATATCCTTATTTTAGGAACTAAATTTTAGGAACTAAATAAGGATATTTTAGGAAGTTCACATAAGATAAAAAATACAATGAAATCATGAAACACACATAACTGCCCAGCCAAACACACAGGGAATACTAGCATTATGATGATTAGGATTTTGAACTATATTTTTATTCCTGTTGATATTTTCCAAAAATTTTTTTACGACAAAAATCTGTAGTTTTTATAGCCAGAAAGTAGATCATGGCCATTATTATAAAATGCCTAAAATGTCTGGGTGACCCCTCTTGTCATTTTCACATCAAGATGTCCCAAAACCCAAGAAACAGGATAAACTTACTTGAAACCACCATTAATTGCATTTCCAGTCTGTTTTCTTCAACCTCTAAACACTTTCTCACTTGAAACACCTTTAAGTTCGAAGCAACAAGTCCAGTTGTTAATCTGGAAAAGGTGCAGTAAATGATCGCTGTTTTATGTGTGTTTCCAGATATTTTCTGGATCCCCTGTGACATAACTGTTGCACTGAAGGATGACGAAAAATATTGAGCAGAGTAGCTGAAAGTTTTACATGTTGTTTAAAAATAAGTTTAGCGGGTGGGAATACAAATACAGTACAACCACTTTGGAAAATGGTGTGACAGTTTCTTATATACTTAAATATGCATCTACCATATGACATGATAATTCTAGGTGTTTACCCAAGAGAAATGAAAGTGTATGTCAAGACACGGCTTATATACGAATGTTCACAGCAGCGCTGCTCATAGTAACCCCAAACCGGGAACCCCCCAAATATCCACCAACAGGTAAAGGGACACGCCGTGGTATATCTGTATTTCGAAACAAAAGAGAAAGGCCAAATAACCAATAACACAACGACAGAATGACTCTCTGAATATGGCGCTAAGAGAAGAAATAACAAGAGTGTGTACTATTCAGTTCCATTTTTATAGGATTCTGGAAATGATGAAAATAAGCTGATCAGCGGTTGCCTGGGGGTGGGATGGGGGAGGAGAGGCGTGACTGCACAGGACTTGAGGGAACATTCTGGGGTGGTGGAGACGTTCTACATCCCGACTGTGGTGGTGGTCACACAGGGATACATTTGTCAGAACTCATCCAACGGTCCACTTAACATGGATACATTTCGTTGTATGTAAATTATACCTCTACGGCGTTGATTTTTTTTCAGTGAATTTTTTCTATGCAGGGCCAGCTAGATAATTAAGAATTAAGATGGAGGCAGCAGTGTATTAAACCAAGCCCAGGGCCTTTCTGAGGGTGGGGCCCTGCACAGGTCCTGTGCCCACGAAGCTGGCCCTGATTCTGCTTCCTGACTTTTCACGTACCCTCAGACACTCTGTGTATGTACGTGTGTGTGTATGTGTATGTGTATGTGCGTGTGTGTACGTGTGTGTGTGCATTACACGACATAAATAGGCTCTCGCTACGACTGGTGTTTTTAGATTCGCTTTTTAAGTCAATAATATGCTGAGGGCTTCTCTTCAAGCCGACTAGCTTGACAACATTATCCAGGGAGCATTCCACTGCGGGCTGTGTGCTAAGCAGGGCGCCATCACCGACATACCCATCTCTTTTCGATAGCGTTTTAGGATGTTTTCCATTTTTCACAAGTATCAGCACCCAGCCCCCACAAGCTATGGGGCTCTGTGCAACAGAAATTTCTAGGCCTTTTCCCAGCAGCCTCCCCCACCCCCCATCTCTGACTGAGTGTAAAGGTTGTTTGTCTTTCGCGTTTCCCTTCCCGCTTTCTTTCTCTCTTTTTTTTTTCTTGAGCTTTAAATAGAATGGGTCGGTCTCTATAATCTACTGTCTTCAATTCAGAGGCTTCTGCCACCACTCCTCCTCCAGGGCCTGTGGGACCTGACCCCTTGCAGCCGAATCGGGCCTCGTCGCTCCAGGGGCCTCAAAGAAAGTCCACAGGCTGCGGCCAGAGTTCCTCAGGGTCAAGCAGTCCATGCCCCTGCCCCAGGTAGGACGGTCACTAAACGTTCTTGGCATTTCTCTCAGCCCTGCCATACCCTACGGAGGGTTCCGAGTTTCAGGGTTCCCACAATCTACCTCGAGTCAGCCTTGCATCCCTATGGGGGAGGCATACCGCCACAATTCAAAAGAAAGGAAGTCTCAACTACGTTTTTACCATATACAGCTTGATACTGGCTTCCCACCCCAGTAAGTGTCTCAGGCCTCCTGCTGCTGGCTTTAGAGTCAGCCCAGGTGAACTGATGTGAGCAGCGTGAGGGACGTTTATTCAGCACACATCTGTGTCAGGCTACGCAGCGCCATTTACAATGGTCAGGGTGTTTTGAAATGGAAGTGAATGATGGCCTCTGACTGACTTCATGGCCTCAGGAAAGCCACCTGTTCCCCTTGGCTTCCACTTTTGCTGTACAATGTCATCTTTGCCCTAGGTGATCTTTAAGAGTCTTTAAGATTTTGTCCAGGCCCCAAATGTCAGGTCCTGACTCCTCCCCACAGAACAGGCGGCATTTTCCCCAGCTTAGAAGGACTTCAGTCTGTCCTGCCAGTCTGTCTGCCCTGAACCCCTCAGGCACCAGCAAGTAACATCTCTGCAAAGAGAGGGTAGGCTGAGGAGGAGGAGGGGGCTCCGTTGTGGGCAGTAGTGACTGACTAGTGAAGCTGCCGGTGTGTCTTGGCTGCATGGGTGTGTTGTGTCCAGTGTTAGTGCCGTGTCTCCAGTAGTCAGGAGAGGGCTCTGGGGCCCCATGTGGATTTGGGTCTCTTGGGAAAGAGCACTGTAGTTGACCAATAGTTCTGCCGAGGGAGGGAGTCTGGACACTGTCACCCATCAACAAAGCTGGCACTAAAATTGATACGGACGGATCGTATTCAGTGATAACCACTGCGCCAGACGGAAGAGGCCAGTGACAACCGAGAGCTCAACTTCGACCCGCATGGGGGTGGCTGGGTGACTTAAAGAGGGAATGAGGGAATGGTGCAGGGCACTGGCAGGGGCTGCAGCAGAGCCAGTAAGCGAAGGTCATCCTCGTCTGCTAGCTGGCATTGATCAAAGTGAGATTCCACCCTCCCACAAAGACGGGGCCGTAGGCCCATCCTTCCTGAGGATTTCATTCGAAGGAACGGCTTTCAGGTCCTTGAGAGAGACACTCTGGGTGGTAGGAGATTCATAGACATCTCGGAGGAACAGAGAAAAGGTTGACAGTGGTCAGTTTTGAAAATAAATGCTCTGTGGAGAGGGAGGTCATGGGGCTTCTTTAGGTGTCGGCTGGAACAAATGATAAATTCATTTGTCCACCTTGAGCTTTACCAGCCTGGAGCTCAAGGGGCAGGGTCACCGGGGATGTGGCCTTAGGCTACTAGAAGCCCAGCTGGAGCTCAGTCAGGTCTCCTGGTGCAGGGGCTCGGACTGAGTAGGTGATGCCCAGAATTCATGCGATTCTCAACATAGGGTTTGCCTTTCTCCATCTTTGCTCTCGGCTGCGGTCTTCAGATGGGAAGGGGCCGGGGCAGTCTTAAGGGAATTGATTTCTAGACCCCGAAGTCCCTCTGTACTCCTCCCAGTTCGCCTAGTTCTGGTCCTCCTTGCACAATCGCTCTCCCCCCACTTTACTAAAACCATGCAGACCTAACCCATCCCCAATCCGACTGGGTGGGGAAAAACCGGGGCCCGGACGAAGGAACGATTTGAAGCATCAGTGCTGGAAATGAAGAAGTAAATGACTCTAAGACAGATAACAATTCATTTCGCAAGTTAGATAGTTTCTAGTTTTTATTTTGGACAGAATCTTAAAAATTAAAAAGTAATTTGGTGCTAGATGGCTTTGTGATGTTTGGCATTTAACTTGGACACCGTTGAAAAAATTGAGCGCCATCACTATAAAAGAAAAATGCTTCTAGTCACATCTAGCCAGCACTCACATAGATAAAAATGAACAAATAGAACGCTAATATCTGTTTTGTTTTAGCATTCGATAATATCCATTCATGAATACATTCAATGAAGGGGGAATCTAAGCACCTCATTAAGAAAGAGCTACATGTCCAATAAAATTTAGCTGTGGGGGGTGGGGGGTGCTAAAGATTATAATACCCATGTTATTTTGATTTGTGTGCTAATAATAATTGTAATGACAACATAATCTAGGGGTAATTTTTATCAGCTCTTTATGACCACAGGAAATGGTAGCGTTTTAATATTTTAATTTATATACATTTTTGTTTCAAAGAATAAGATGTTTACTATAAGACTCAAAAGCAAGAAAACATATCAGGATAATATTATATGGAAGGAATAGAATAAAAGCTCAAAGAGAAAAGGGAACGATGTAAATTTATTAACTGTTAAAGAATGGCTTATTCATATATTTTAAAAATAGGCGATAATTATACACTGTAAACTTTGACCTGTCCTCTCTTAGGTCTTTGGGCTGGGCTCGAGAATTAAACTGACATGAAATAGATTGACAGGAGAAAGGCATACATGTTTACATAAATGTGACATGACACAGGAGGCTTCCATAAGGAATGAAGGCCCAAAGAAGTGGTAGAATCACATGATTTTATAGCAGATTGAACAAAGAGAGGCAGTTGTGGAAAGATAGCTGTATGAGAGGCTAAAGACAAAGAAAACTTATTTTAACAGGCCTGTTTGTACAGAATTCTCTCCTTCTGGTATAAGGGAAGACATCTTTTACATGGCAATTTCATCTCCCGCTTTTAAGAGAAAGAAGGAAGGTCAGAGTGTTTTTCTTGGATTTGCTATCTTTCAAGTGCCTTCCACTCCAAATAATCCTTATGCCAAAGTGGCGTATTCTGGGGTGGCATAGTCTGCCACCCTTCAACACTCACGTTCGTAGCAGCATTAACAGAAGCGAAAATGTGGAAGCAATCCATTGACAGATGAATGGGTAAGCAAAATGTGGTGATACGTATAATGGAATATTATCCAGCTTTAAAAAGGAAGGAAATTCTGACACAGGCTACAACATGAATGAAACCTGAGGACATTATGCTAAGTGAAATACGGCAGTCACAAAAAGAAAAGTACTGTATGATTCCACTTCTGCGAGATACTTAGAGTAGTCAAAATCATAGAGACAGAAAGCACAATGGTGGTTTCCAGAGGCTGTGGGGAAATGGGAATGGGGAGTTATTGTTTAATAGGTATAGTTTCAGTTTGACAAGATGTAAAGAATTATGGAGATGATGGTGTCGATGGCTGCACAGCATTACGAATGCGTTTAATAACCACTGAATGGCACACTTAAAAATGGTTAAGGCAGAAAAGTCTGTGTTGTGTGTATTTGACCACAATAAAAATTTTCGAAAGAAATAAAAGAGGATGATGGTAGATATCAAAGTTCTACTCTACCAGGTTGATTTAAAAGGATGATGTAAACGTTTTCTTTTAAAATGTCAGTATTTAAAAGACGACATTGAGTATGAAATATGAATCACATCCTGCTTCATCAGATTTTTGATGAAACATTTCAGAAAACAACTTGGCAATGTGTGAGGACCTATGCTGTAGCTTTTTTGAAAGCATTCCTCCAGGGGTAAGCGAACTTCCGCCCTTGAGCCTGGTGCTCGGTTTTGTGTGGCCTGCAAACTGAGAATGGTTTTTCCATTTTTAAAGGTTTGAAAAAAAAGTAAAAAGAAGAATATTTTGTGACATATAAAAATGATATGAATTTCGAATTTTAGCATCCATGGAGGCTGAGCGGAACACAGCCATACTCATTCATTTACATCCTGTCGGCCGCTGCGTTCTGTTTTTGTTTTGGTTTTCTGTTTTGTTCCTTAGATTCCACATAGACGTGCAATCATATGGCATTTGTCTTCCTCTGTCTGATTTACTCCACTCAGCACACTACCCTCTAGGTCTATCATGCAATGTCTTTTCTCATCCTTTTATTTTTAGCCGGTGAGTGTCTTTGGTTCTGAATTGTAGGCAGCATATGGAGGGGTCTTGTTTTCTTATCCATTCAGCCACTCTCTCCATTGACTGGAGCACTTAATGCTTTTTCATTTGAAGTACTTAAGTTAATAGATATGTAGTTATTGCCATTCTTTATTCAGATTTTTGCTACACATTTTCTCTTCTTCTTAAAAAAAGACCCTCCAACAGTTCCTGGTATGCTGGCTTGGTGGTGATGAACTACGTTAGCTTTTTTTTTTTTCTCTCTGGGAAGCTCTTTATTTGTCCTTCGACTCTAAAGATAGCTTTGCTGGATAAAGTAATCTTGGTTGTAGATTCTGGGTTTTCATCGTTTTGAATTTTTTGTGCCAAGCCCTCTGTTCTGCAAAGTTTCTTTTGAGAAATCAGCTGCCAGTCTTATGGGAGCGCCCTTGTAGGTAACTAACTGCTTTTCTCTTGCTGCTTTTAAGATTCTTTGCATTTAATCTTTGGCATTTTAATTACGATGTGTCTTGGTGTGGGCCGCTTTGGGTTCATCTTTTTGGGGACTCTCTGAGCTTCCTGGAGTTGCATGTCTATTTTCTTCACCAAGTTAGGGAAGGTTTCCATCATTATTTCTTCAAATAGGCTTTCAACTTCCTGCTCTTCTTCTCCTTCTGATACCCCTACGATGCGAATGCTGTTTTGTTTGACGTTATCTCATAGGCTCCTTATATTATCTTCATTATTTTGAATTTGTTTTCTTGTTACCATTCTGTTGGGTACCCCATCCTCTATATCTGTGATTCGATCCTTGCTTCCTCCACTCTGTCGATTCCCTCTAATAACTCTTCATCTCAGATACTGTATTCTTCATTTCTGATTGGTTCCCTTTTATAATTTCCATCTCCATTTTAATGTTTTTATTCATTTTTTTTAAATCTCTTTGTTAAAGTTCTCACTGCATTCCATGACTCTTCCCCTAAGTTCCTTGAGCATCCTTATAACCAGCATTTTGAACGCCGCATCTGGTATATTGCTTGTCTCCATTTTGGTGAATTCTTTTTCAGAAGAATGGAGTAGTTTTGAAAGAGACCTTATGGCCAGCAAATTCTGAACTATTTGCTCTCTGGCTATCTATAGAAAAAGTTTGCTGACTGCTGTCCTAGACCCCAGACTCAGGGAAGCTGCCTCATGGCTCCAGCTCTGCTCCCAACCATGGATAAATTGTTCTACCTCTCCAGGCCTCAGAGTTCTCTAGAAAAAAATCACATTCTTTGGACAAAGTGGTCTCTGAGTTCTCTTCCAGCTTGAAAAATTCAGAAGACCAGGAGAACAATTCATACTCAGTTGTTAATGTCTGGTACCACCTAGTAGTACTCGCCTTTAAAGATGTCCCCTGAAGAGGCAACTCCTTAACTCCAAGGGACGACGTGCTAGCAAACATCAGGATTTCAGGCACTTGCTGGGGAAGGTGCTGGTGATTTTGGTGAAGAGACTCCTTCTCAGTATCATGCCATTTCAGTGTTTGTGGTAAACAGATGAAGGTTTGTACAAATCAATCTGTCCAGATACAAATACCCGCTGACTTCCCCACAGGCCAGTCTTGGTCTATTCCAAGCCCACAAGCTTCCTAGGCCCTGTAGATGCCTCACGGAAGGCCAGTCACGGAACAGACAAGAAACAGCACTGAGCTTAAGCTAGCCCCTCCCCTGATGCCAGGCCAGGCAGTGGGATGGACACAGCCTGTCTGGTTTACATCCCCTCAGAGACTTTTCATCCCCTCTGTCTCTGTCTATGGGAAGCTCCCCTCTTGTATGGGGTTGGCAGGGAGCTGTGGAGGTGCCACCTGAGTTAAGAGCAGATCGGGGACAGGACACACCCAGCAGGCCCGGATGTTCCTTGTGCCCTGGAAGGGGACAGTACAACCACCAACCCACTGACTTTGGCTATGCACCAAGGTCTCAGCCAGAAGGAGACACGATAAACAGAAGGAGGGGTGGCCTGGGCATTCAGAGTCTTTCTCTGCCTCCCTCCAGCTTCCTCCCACCAGGGCACCAGCCATACTCTGCTTCCCCATGGGTCAAATGCTGCCAAAGCTGGCTTTTGTGGAGGGAGAGACTGGAAGGAATTAAGAGGTGGTGGCAAACCAGTGCCAACAGGGGACCAGCCTGAGTGACAAGCGGCCCTGCGCCATCTCAGATGGCCACCTCTCCTTGTTCCATCCCAGGCCAATTGTAGTAGAACGTTGAGATTCCGGGCCTGGGATTGCCAAAATTCCCAATTTTTCCAAAGAAATCAGAAATCTAGAATCACATGTGAAATTTCCTGATTTTCAAATATTGGTAGTTCATTTTTTAAAAAAATTAAAAACATCGAGCTGGCCTCAAAAAGCACTTCCGTGAGTCAGTTGTGGGCTCCGGGCTGCGGGTTCGAGACCTCTGGGAGGGAGAAGCCTGCACTTCAGACGAGGGTGGGACTCGCACCTCACTCTGGCGCTGACAGCGAGGCCTGGGTCCTATCCCCAGGGCCCCTGAGCGTCGATTTCCCCATCTCCGAAGGCGGGTACTGGCCCGGGACTCAGCAGGTGTCTCAGGAGGCTCCGTCCTCAGGAGCATCCTTCCCTTCCTGATTTGGACACTTGGTGGTATTCCCCGATGACAAGGGAAGCTGGGGTCTGAGGTCCTTCTCACCACTCCGTGTCTCATTGCTTCTGGAGGGGAGCGCTCGGCTCACATAGACGTAAGGTGCCGATGGGCACCTCGTTTTGCCCTTGTTGGTGCCACCGAAGGCCCGTCCTGCGGCCCCCTCCACCCCCCAAGGAAGCCTCTCAGACCGGAAATGGTCTAGATGGCGGTGATGGAGAGCCTGGGGAGGGGGCGGCTGCCGAGATGGTGCCGATAACCCTGTCGAATGACACGTAAGGCTGCCTTCGGTTTTCATGTGGGCGTTTTCCCCTTAGAGGAAAATTAGAGTCCTCGAATGGATGTGTGAGACGGGGCCATCGTCTCTTCCCTGCCGAGTGTGCCATGACCAGTGTGAGATCACTGCCCTGGTCACAGGTCCTGGTCATGGGAGCCTGGGGCGTGTGGTGGCAGAGCACATACCTTGGACCTCACGATCTGGGTTTGAATTCCGTTCTGCTGCTGGTTGTCTGTTGTTCCCCAAGCTTCTCTTTTTCCATTTGCAGAAAAGAGAGAGCAGCGGCGAGCACATGGGGCCGTTGGGGTTGAAATGGGATCAGGTACATAAAGTGCCTGGCACAGAGCAGGCGCGAGGAGGAGGGTGTTGACGTAGGAGCAGGATAAATATAAACAAATGGAAGGAACACAAACAGAATGCGTGAGGAACCTTTGCCCCAGACCCTGGGCGGTACCAGAATTATTTGTCTCTGCTTTTGGGATACGTTACGATTCCCACCACCGGGCCCCAAAGGCGGGCTTTCTATCTGTGTTTCATCTTTTCATCTTGCTTAATTAAAAAGTCATATACTGAGGGACGTGGGTGTTCAGAGGTGTCACTCGCATCTCACGCAGGGCTCTGTGCCTGGATGAGGGGGTCCTCTAGCCCCCTCGGGCAGGGCCGGGGCTCACCGACAAGTGAAGAAGAACTGGGGGTGTGGGAGCGGCTGGGACTTCAGAACACTTGGGCGTGTCCTGCTGGGGGGGGTGTTTGGGTGCAGGAGGAACAGGGGAGGAACAAGGCTGAGTATTTTCATTGTTTTAAATTGGGGCAGAAATGAAGGATGACAGTGACCACCATGTGCAACTTTTAAAACACCTTTTGGGGACACAGATGTTCAGGTTGCAGCACAATCTATTTATAGAAATGCACGTCAAAGGAACACAAAGCCAACTTCTCAAACAGACAGACAATTAACCAAAGACCTTCCGGTGCCGTGTGAAGGCTGTAGGATCTCTTTCTCCAAGGGCACATCTGTCTGTTGTACCTGACTCTGAAGCCAGGCAGGGCCTCTTCCCTCCATCCCTTCCCCCGGGACAGGGAAAAATCATACCCTGGGGTGGCAAGAGTCGGGGAACCTCAGGACCAATTTTAAGGATTTTCCTGACAGCTTTCCAGAGCGAAGGGGCCAGATGGTTTCCGCTTTGCCTCCCTATGAGATTAGTGAGACCTGCTCTTCTTCTCCCTGCAACTGACTCTTTTTTGTTTCCATTTTTCCATTCATCCTGAGAGAATAAGGCTTTCTTTCTAAAGCATCAAAGTACACAAGCAAACGACACAAGCAAACAAACACTGCTAGGAAGGTGGGTGGTAGGCTGCAGGAGCTCTAACGCTTATTCATCCACTGATGTGGGTGATGTTTAGAAGTGTCTGTGTATGAGGAACAAAAGTGCAAGGGGCCAAAAAAAAAAAAAAGTGCAAGGGGCTTGAAAGGCACTTGGAACGAAGCTGAGGACGGCTCCTCCCCTCCTCCCTCCCTCCCTGCATCCATGCCTCTTTCCCGTCCTAATAATATATGAGTCGTATTGTTTTTCTCGGAGACCTTCTGCTAGAATTGGGGGAGGGGTGAAGACAGGAGAAAATAAAGTTCAGGCCTTGCCCTTGAGGAATTTATAATCTTGATGGAGAAACTATGAAAAAAAAAAATAAGAAGAGGAAGGAAAAATAAGATATCGAACTGAAGAGTTAAGTAAATGGGTGGTGGATGGCGGCAACCAGGTCTCTCAATGTTAAAGTAAGAGGTCACAGATACACAGGAGAAGGCTGGAATGATCCACGTAGCACGAGACCGGAGTCGGAAGCGTTAGTATGAGCTCACGTTTCCCTTAGGCTACATACGGGTGACTGCATGTGGCAGTGTTTATGGATCTGTAAATATACGCAGGTTATCTACACACATGTACACATATATATTTCCTTGCTCGGTCAGCCGACAGGGCCTAGGACCAACCACGCTCTAGTAGCGACAAGCACGCTCAGTGCCCAGATCTTGGTTTCTAACATTAATTCAACGACGGGAGGAACCAGGATTTCCTTGGAGAAGTGGCTAATGCCAAGACTGGAGCAGGGGATGTACCAGATGAACCTGGAGCAGCTTGTAGTGCCAGAAGGTAAGGAAGTGCTCATCAAACAAACAAGCACAAATGCACAATGATGGAGTCTGTGCAATGGTCACAGGACCCCAGGGAAGAGCTCCCAATGGCCGAAGCTGCTCAACTGGAACAGCAAGATAAAGTAGTACTGGATTATAACCCAAAGGAAAAACCCACAAGCCAAAACTGATGTAAACGACTGAATAAATTAATAGAGGAAGATAGAGAAATCTCCCATGCAGAAACATTTCAAATAATTGATGCAGGC
>NW_011888925.1:16832-27108 GCF_000151845.1 Pteropus vampyrus | reverse complement strand
GGCTCAGACTTAGCAACCCATGCAGCCAGAACAAGTAATGGCATCACTTTAATTTAGAATTACCTTCGATCTGTAGCAAGCGATACTGTTTTTCAATTTAAAACAACAACATGAAGTTTCCTTTATGTATATTATGTGTAAGATAATGCAAAGAACTCCTGCATACTCTTCTCCTAGATTCCCCAAAGTTAAAATTTATCTGCGCTTGATCTCTCTCTCTCTCTCTTTCTGTCTCTCTCTCTCTCTCCCTCTCTCTCTCTCTCTCCCTCTCTCTCTCTCTCTCTCTCCCCCACTTCCTCCTTCCCTCCCTCCCTCTTTTCTCCCCACCTACCTACACATACAGGTACACACAGATTATTTTTTTCTAAACCATTTAAAAATTGGTTATCCCTTTATTCCTGAATACTTCAATACTCCGGAGCGTATTTCCTGAAAACAAGAACATTGTCTTACATAACTACAGTACACTTATCAAAATCAGGGAGGTGACGCAGACACAATAATATTAACCAATTTCTATGTCACCATCTGTCCCAATAGGGCCATTTATAGCAGAAGACCACCCCAGATCACGCCTCGCATCGAGTCGCCTGTTTCTTCAGCTCTTTCTGAAAATAGTTCTCGAGTCTTCGTGTTTTGTGATATTAGCATTTTTGAAAAACACATGCCAGATATTTTGCAAAATGGCTCAAGATGCCTTTTACAATAAATTTAGGTTTTCAAAATGAGACTCCATTAAAAGAAAACTGCTAAGTAGGCAAGAGAACAAAAGGTTCGCAGATAAAGCGAAAACCATGAAGACTTACACGGAAAACTAAGGTTTGAGAAATACTGATTTTCGTCAGCTTCGTTCTGGCCCCTGAGTCCTCATTCCATGGAGAAGGCCAGGCTCTGGGTCAAGGAATGTGGCTGAGCAGTGGGACAAAGGCTGTTCCAGGACAGGGGCCAGGCTAGTGGGGGCTCACCCTCGGGGGAAGGGAGTCGGGGTGCTCTCTCCTGGGTGCTGGCGAGTGGCTGGGAGGAAGGCAGGCTTTCGTGTGGGTTCATGGTGCATGCAAATCCCAACCGTGTGGGTCATCAAAAAAACGGAATGGAGAAGAAAGTGGCAGGAAGCCTGGAGCATGGGCGGGAGGGGAGGTGAGTTTCCTGGAACCAGAGAGAGAGAAGGGATCTCGGGAGCTTGACTGGGCCGGGCTCCAGAGTCAGTGCTATGACCATCACCTCACACTCTGGGGGGCTCCCCGCAGCCGGAGGTGCAGGATGACCTGGCCACCTCTGGCCCTACAATACCCCCAGGTAGGTAGCCTGGGGCCAGAAGGCTAGGAAGGCCTTGCCTGACCCTATAGCCCACAGGGGCCTTTGCACAGGCAGGGTGAGTGGGCACGAGCCAGGATGGCCCCACAAGGGACGGCCCCAGGTCTCGGGCTGTCTTGTGCCTTTAATGTGGGCTCACTCTCGCTGTTTGTAAGGTACACCCACCCACTCTTCTGGTTCCCAAGAAAGTGGGAGGAATGAGGGCAAGAGCAGGAAATGGAGCAAGCTGCAGGCAGTCCAGGCACTGCCATAGAAGGGCCACAGGTTTGGGGAAGAAGAGGGTGACCATCACGGCGACGTGGGAGAAGGTGTCCCTGTGCCTTGGCATGCAGAAGAGTCGGGTGGTTACTGCCCCCAGCTATTGGAGCATCTCATCCTCAGAGGACAGCAGCCTCCACACGCCAGGCTGAGCGAGGCCCCGGGGTGGGGTTGCGGGGTGTGTGTGTCGGGGGGGGGAGGGTGTTGGCTGCTCCCAGAGTGGAGAGTGGGAGGGAAGCAGAAGCCCCCATTCGCTGAATGGTGGTATCTTCTGGAGGGAGAGCGGGGTGTGTCCTGGGAGCCGTGGAGAGACTGCGCATGGATGTGGACCTTTCTCCCGCCCCGCTGTGTGAGAGAGTGGCGGGGAAGGCAGGTGTGGGCCTCGGCCCCCGCTCAGTGGTGGCGGGGAAGGCAGGAGACCCCCCTGCAAAGGGTGTTGCTCAGGAGGAAAATGAATCTGGGCAGAGCCCATGGCCCTGGGGGCGACTTCCTCTCCTCCTTCTGCACTTGGGGGAGCTGGGGTATTGGGGGCCTGGGGAAAAGGAGCCAGGATGGGGCTGGGGGTCCTCTTGGAGGGGGGGGGACAATCTTTCTCCAAGAAAGGATGTGTTATTGTCCTCCCTCCGCCCCCGTCCCCTCTGACTCCTTAGCCATCTACCTTTCCATCTCCTTCCTTCCCTCCTTCTTGCATGCCCTGCTAAGCCCTGCTTTGAGTCTGGCTTCCAGGGTCCTAGCTGAGTGACCCTGAACTAGTTCTATGACTTCTCGAGCCTTCCCTTTTCTTCCCTGGAAGACAACGGAGGTTAGAACACCCGGTTGCCCTGAGAGGGTTTGGAGGTTAAGTGAGCCGCACATGTAAGGGATTCAGGACAGTGACTGTCTCTGGGGAAGGGACTGACGAAGGTGGCGTCGTGAGGCCTGCTGTCTCTTGCACGGTCTGCTCGGATAGCGCGTGGCCCCGCCCTTCTTTTCCTGTCATCGCTCTTTCTCTTCTCCCTTTGTCTCTCTCGTCTTTGTCTTTCTTCCTCTGTTGCTATTTCGGTCCTTCCTTGATGGTGGTGGTGAGGGGTGAGCCTCTTCTCATGTCAGGATGCCAGAACCCCGTCAAACTGGTAAACAGCTGAAGGATGTGGTGGGAGATGAACTTTCCACTGATGCGACTTTGAACTCATCCTTCCTTGACGGGTGTCCCCTGCCCCTCCGCGCGTTGGAGGCTCCATCCCATCTTCACGAAGCCAGGACAGGAGACCTGGGACCACGGCCGAGACGGGTCCACGCTGAGCGGCCAGGCGGGGCTCCAGGCACCTCTGCCCATCTCCAGAACCATCGGAAGGGTCTCAGGGAGGGACGGAAGTGGAAACCACAGATGGGGCGATAGGGAGGGATGGGGAGCTCAGTGGTGGCTTGGCAGATGCGCCTCAAAGATGAGGTTTCCAGTGGAAAAGGTCAGGTACCAGCAGGCGATGCCCGGCTGGGGCATGGAACCTTGAACCTGAGCTCCTGGGAGCGGCATTAGAGCCATGTCCATGCAGCCCAGGGAGCAGGCAGGAGCCGAGGCCCCCCGTGGGACGGCCCTGCCCAGGTCCTCCTGGCCTCCTCCCTTGGCCCCCCCAGATATCTGGAGGAGGCCGATGAACCGTGGGGCTGATGTGTCGATGATCGTCCCCCTGGGCAGTCGGCTCGGTAAGCATGGAAGTGAACCTTTGGCGTGGACCTTGCCACCTCGGGAGGCCACGCGGACTGGCAACCGGGGCCTGGCAAGCTGGTGGCCCTGCGGAAAACAACGAACCGTCCCGAGCCCGTTTCCCTCATCCCCAACGTGCGGATGATACGAACACCTCTCACGGCTGTTTGGGCGCACGAGCCCGTACCTGCAGTGTGCCCAGAGCAGGGATGTGCTCTCTCGCTGTGTGACGTGGGCCTTTTACTTAACTTCTCTGGGCCTCCGTTCCTCTCACCTGAGAAATAGTTGGTGTGAGAATCGACTGCCCTCAGCCTCTTCTCTCAGGCTGGACCATCTCCGGCCTCGCGAGCCTCTAGCTTTCTCGCTCTGTCTTCGCTATCGCCGTCCCGTCGACTAGGACTTTCCGTCCCTCTCCGTGCCCAGGCCTAAGTCCTCCTCACGCTTTACGGCCCCCTCAGGCGTCGCCCGCCGGGGAAGCCTTCCCAGTTGGCCTCCCTCCAGCCGGGTCAGGGGTTCTCCTGGGCCCCCCACGTTCCCTGTGCATCGCCTGTCACTACGCTTGGATACGGCCCCTGCCCACGTGAACATCCCTGGGGGCAGGACTCGGGTGCCACCTCCGCTCAGCATTGCGATGTTTCCTCTTCCAGACCCTTGAGGCTTATGATAACTCGTGGTCTCCTGAGAGGACACTTGCTGTGTCGTTTGTGACTTCTCTCCGATGGTCCCATGGTCTGAGTCCCCAGGAGGCATAGACACAAGGAGTAGGGAAGGGCCCTTCCTGTGAGCAGTCCCTGTCACCCAACCCAGGAGGCTGACTCAGGCAGGTTCTGGACACCAGCCCTCAGAAAGTCCCCTGCCACGTGTGACCCTGGTGCTCCCGGGTTGCCTGGGAGCTAGGAGGGGGCAAGGGAGACATGTCTTGGAGTTGCCCAGTTTCTCTGGGACTGGTGCGTGCGTGCGTGTGTGCATGCGTGCGTGTGTGTGCGTGCGTGCGTGTGTGTGTGTGTGTGTGTGTAGATAGGGAGGAACCAAGGATGGGGGAGGGGCTCTGGTGAGAAATGATAGAAAAGAGGGTGTCACCAATTCCTGAGAGTCGGGGTTGGGGAAGGGATGAATTGTGACTTGGCTCTTAACTCTCTGAGTGACCTTGGACAAGTCCTTTCCCCTGTCGGGCCTCAGTATCCTCATTTATAAAACGGGAGTGAGCCGATGCTCCCCATGCCTCCCCAAGCACCGGTGCCTAAGACCCTCGAATGGCTGCCTTCTCTTTTCCTCCTTTGTCTCCTTTTAAGATTTCTCACCTCTGTTGATTAAGCTAATGAGAAGGGACATTTGTCACCATGACTCTAATCTGTGCCACCACTTACGTGATGCCTGTGCACACTTTACAGACAAACTTTACAGCTAAGGCTCAGAGATGTTGAGTGGCTTGCCTGAGGCCACACAGCCAGGACAGAGTGGAGCTGGGATTTGAACCCAGGCCTTCAGACAAAAAAGGCTTTCGCAAACTGCCTGGGCGTCTTTCCCCACCCACTCCCGCCCTGGCTCCTCCCCTAGGAATCCCCCTCGGCCTGGGGAGGGGGCCCCATCACAAGGACAACCACATCCTGTGACGGTTGCCCTGGGGAGTGCCAGCATTCTCTCCACGTCTGGGACAGGTGAACAAAAAGCAGGCCCCGCTCAGCCCCACAGGGCAGGATCCACAGCCCAGCCTCCTCCGCCACCCCCGCTCTGGAAAACATCAGAGGACACCTGACCCCAGCCTTCACCCCAAGGCAGAGCTGGGCATTGGCCACTGCAGCTGGGCGAAGATCCCAGCTTCTCAGCAGGTGGAGGATTCCCGTATGAGTCGTCTCCACAGCCCCCTCCATGTCCACCAGCCTCGTCTCCAACTCCTCTCCGGGCCTGGGATCAATTCCTTTGCCAGGCAGCCCTGAGCATAAGCCCCCTCCGGTCGCCCCGCCTCGGAAGCCTTTGGAGGCCCAGGCTGGAACTCACTCGGTGCAGCGACCCAGCAATGCACCTCCAGGGGGTGGAGTGGCTGCCCCCCTCACCGGCCACAGGCACCTGTCATGGCGTCCACCTCCTCCAGGGGGACAGGCCCTGCATCTTCTTGTCCCTGTAGCCCCAGCATTTTTTATGGCACCGAGCCACAGTAGGTTTTCCAGTTTGCCTCAAAGATAGAGCTGCACCACCCAGCACACACATGCACACACATGCACACACATGCACGCGCATACACACACATGCACGCACGCACGCACACACATGCACGACCTGGATTCTGTAAGAGTTCAAGGACTTAATCACTCCACGCCCCAGTTTCATTCAGCAATTAGTTTAATCTCAGGATTCTCAGAATGGGACGCCAGGAGTCAGCCCTGAGTCCCCCAGCCTCTCTCTGGAGGATGCTGGGTCAAGTTCGTGGCTCTGGGTGTGACTCATCCAGGAGGCTCCCATCAATCTAATCAGACAGATGGGGACTCAGGGCTTAGTGCGGATGCTGGGCCCCTCCTGGCAGACAGCTCTGCACTTCTGCCCCCTCAGGGCCTGGGCCCCGACTCTGGGTCTGTTGCGGGCCTGAGCTGGGCTGGGACCATCTCTGTAAACCACGGGAAGCTCAGAATGAGGATCTGTTCTCCAGGGACAGTCACTGCAGACCAGGGCTGTGCCCCGGTGGGCTCCCGAGGTCTCTAAAGGCAGGACCGGCCTCAGGCCCCAGCCCCTGGGTTGTGGGAAAGGGCCGTCTTGCTCACCGTCAGCTGGAAGGCTGGGCTCCCTGCCCCGAGTGAAGCCCGAGTTTGCCACTGTGCCACCCAGCCCCAGCATCCGCCTGTCGGAGCTACAGCAACCCAACAGCCCCTGCGCATGGGGCCTCCCTGGGCGGGACTGGGATGGGGCCGGCTTCTGCCCCTCTCAGTACCGCTGGACCCTGAGTTGCTGGAGACTCAGGGAATCAAAGCACCAGACACCCAAGGGTCAGAAGAGGCCTCAGGAGTCGCCCAGGTCATCCCCTCCACGCAGCCTGCCGAGAGGTGGCCCAGACTGCTTGTTCAACCCCAAGACAGTGAGCTCACTGCATCCCAGGCAGCGCCTCGCTGCCGTTCGGGGCTGAGGGAAGGCCAGGCCAGCAGGTTCTGTTCGATGGGTGGAGACCCAGTGGTACAGGATGTGGAGCTTCCTTTCGTCTCTCCAGGGGAGGTCTCCCAGCCCCCTCCTCGGGGACGATCCGGAAGGACAGGGTGGGACGGGGCGGCAGGTAGAGCAGGAGTCTAGTGGAAGGAGCCACCTGGAGCCTTGCCGAGAATGTCTAGGCTGCTCCGATGTCATCGTAGTCATCGTTGTCAGTGGAATCAGGCTGGGGACTGGGGGATCCTGTGTGTCCGGGAGGCTCAGGTCAGCAGGATGCCCACTCATTGCCCCGGCTGCCCCATGGGACAGAGCTGAGCAGGTCTGAGTCCACACCCACCTGTCCCATGATGCTGTGGGGCACGGAGTGACCAGACTCCCATCGCATCATCTTGCTCACTGCCATCTCCCTTGCTAGAACGTCAGCCCAGAAGGCAGAGCCTTATCTGCTAGTTCAGGGCTATAGTTCCTACACCGGCACAACAGCTGATGGGCAATTGATGCCGGGTGCCCCTTCGCTACCACAGTCTCCCCCAAGGGGCCATCTGGCTGCTTCTGCTTGAATGCCTCCACTGATGGGGAGCTTACTTCCTCTCCAGGCATTCTCTCTGACTCTTTCTCTGTCCCATCCACCTCCATTTTTCCCACCTCCTCATATTCCTGCTTTTAAAATATATCCCTTTACCTCTCTTCTTTTCTCTTTGGATCCAACAGACCCAAAGCTCTCCCCACTCGTCTACTCCCCAGTCTCTCTCTGTCCCCCCTCCCAGGACCCCATCCCCCACCACTGGCACCTGGACACCCAAACTGCTCCATGGGAGGGGGCTGGGGCGGCGGCTTGTAGTTCTGGTACCACTCCCCGGATGAGGTGCTGGAGCTGTCGTCAGCTGAGGGCCCTGCTGGAAACCCCCAGAGCCAGTCACCCTCTGCCTGGAGACAGTCAGTTCACAAATTGCCAGAGCTGGGAGGCTCTCACAACTCCAGAGTCAAGTCCTTAGCTCAACAAATGAGGAAATATAGGCCCAGAGAGGGGAAGAGACTTGTCCAAGGTCACACAGCAAGTGGCTGCAGAGCTGGGACCAGAATCCTGAGCTCAGCCTGGTTCATGGCTCTCAGCTTCATGCTTCCTCTCGCCAGGTCGGAAGGATGGGAGGACGGGGCACACACAGAATCCTCGCAGGCTCGGCTTACCTGAAAAGGTTCCTTGGGAGCCAGCCAGCTCCAAGTTCGGGGGCTCCAGGAAGGGGGTCCTCTCTGAAGAAAAGCCCTGAGGGTTCCATGGAGGTAGCTTTCTGCTGGGACTATTGCAGTAGTCCTCCCCAGACGATGTGCTAGACTCGCTGTCGCTCCTTGGGTGCTGCTGAGGGCTCAGGGAGAGGGGATCTGCAATGCGGTGTCCCGGGTTGACAGGTGGGGCCTGGGAGGCATGGTCTTCTTCAAGTCGGGGGCCAGGAAAAGGAGAAGGACGAGGAAAGAAGAAGGTAGGCAGCCAACAGGCTTTAAATTAGACTTGAGAAAGAACTTACTGCCAATAAAAATGATTAGTCGGGAAGGACGTGTTGGGGGAGGTCGCTGCTGGAGCTTCTCAAGGGGAGCTGAGCTGCTAAATCTGAAGGCGCGGCTGACATGATCCCCTCCACGTCCCACCCCCGCCTGACTCACCTTCCTCCAAGGGGGGCATCTGGAACCTGTTTTGCCGGACCTCCTCCTCGGTCACTCGGTGCCGCTGGGAATCTACAAGCAGAGGTGGTGATGGGGAGGGGTGAAGGCTCCCTTGTCCTGAGGGTCTGGAGAAGGGGCTGGTGCTCCTCAGGACTCGGGAGGGTGCCCCTAAGGCTGAACAGGGTGGGAGGACGACCCTGGGAGCGCGTAGCCTTCACCATCGGATCCTAGGCTCACATCCTAGTCCAGGAAGACCCCAAATCTCTGAAACCAGCAAGGGACGGGCTGCTTCCAGCCAGAAACCCTAGTACGCTGCGACCCATGGCCCCGGCTGCCCCTCCCGCTACTTAAGGAGATACCCTCGCGCTTGGGCAGACAGGACAGGAAGGAGAAAGGCAGACACTGCCGCTTCGAGGAGCCCTCCCAGAGCGGAAGCCGAAGGGTCTGGAGTCTGGGCGTCACAGCTTCTGTGGCACCTTCGTGTCACAGAAGAATCAGGTTGCTGCAGATTCATGGGGTCTTAAGGACTCCAGTGTCTGGAATCTTGGAATCGGCTTTTTTGAACCTGGAACCACTGATTTTTAGTCTCAGTGTCCCAAGATTTGGGGTTCTCAGTCTTAAATTTTACATTTTGGGGCTCAGGATCTCGAGTTCTAAGGACATCTCATTCCGGGGGCTCCCAAACTCTGGTGCAGGGACCAGCAAAGGTGAAATCATCCACATCCCACCCCTAGAGGCCCTGATTCGGCAGGCGGGGCAGAGATGGCTGGCCGTCCCAATATTCATTGTCCCCTCCTGTAGTAGGAGGACACCGTCTGGCCTTTATCTGGACACACAGCTGACCAGGACAGAGGCTTCATCTCCCTGCCTCTCGTGCAGCTGGTGGAATGTGAGTGGAAGCCATATGGGCGTCCTGCCCTAAGAGCAGAGTGTCCCATCTGCGTATTCCCCCTTTCCACTGGCTAGAATGTGAACACGATGAGCCGCTCCGGGCCACATGGACAAGGCTGACATCTTAAGGACTGCAGAGTAGCAAGCAAGAAAGAGCCTGGGCCCCCACCAACTTCTCAGACATCGTCATTTGGTGGTCTCTATCACACCCGGCCAAACTCTCCTTCTAACTGATATAGTAGGTGCAGGGCGGGGCTCGGGAATTTGTGACAAGCTCCCAAGAGATTCCACCATAGGTATGAGATTCTTGCTCTCTTCCCACCTCCCAGCTTTGCACGGGCCCTGCCTTAAGCTCTGTCTTTCCTCCTGCTACTCCAGAAGGCAGAGAGAAGCAGGACCAGAGGTGGAGGTGGGTGGATGCGTGTGTGTGTGGGGGGGTGAGATAGGGAGGATGAGACACACAAAAGCAGTGTGAGCGTGTGAGAAGCCATCTGACCTGTGCCTCTCACCTGGACTCCCTTGCATCCTATGCAGACGCAGCTACCTTTGGGTGAATGTCAAGGGACAGGTCTTAAGACCCTGCACGTGCAGAGGCACATGTGGGAGAGGAGGCAATCGGAAGGGAGATGCCTCAAGACGTGCAGACGCCCCCAGGATCACAAAGCGCTTTGAAAACTTCGATGTGGGACCATTGACAGTCAAACCAGTGAGTAACGTGGGCGCTTCCAGCCTAGTGCTGTGGGGCTCGTCAGGTCGAACCTACCGAAGGTCCCCAGCCAGTGGGGCCCTCTCCCTGGTCAGGGTGGGAGGCCCTTCGGGCACGTGGGCCCAGGCACTCACTGTAGAAGGTGGTCAGGGCCACGGGAGGCTGGGCGCTGAAGTCATAGTGCTCATAGTCTGAGTCTGAGTCTGAGTCCTCGGGGCCTGGGGCCTGGACCTGGATGGGCATCTTGGGAACTGTGGAGAGAACAGAGTGTGGGGTGTGGCAAAGTGATGGGTGGAAAGGCACAGGGAGAGGCGGGTGGCAGAGAACGTGGGTGGCGGGGGACGAGAGAGGCAGGGAGAGTGCCGGGCAGCCCGTCGCATGCCAGACCGTCCAGCCTGCGTGTCCCGAGCTCTTCCCTCTCATTCCAAACATGAAGAACTAAATAACATTTATTTATGCAACAAACCAACACTTCCAGAGCAGTCACTCCATGCCAGGCGCTATTCTAACATTTACGAATATTATCTCACTTAATTCTCATAACAGCTTTGTGGGGTAGGTACATGAGTGTCCCCGTTTTAGAGCTGAGGAAACTGAGGCACAGAGGTTCTCACCTTGCCGGAGAAGTAGGC